>NC_136885.1:1137500-1220000 GCF_949152265.1 Phoxinus phoxinus
ACAATAGGAAAGGCTTTGTGTACTTTTTTGCTGACCTCTTTAACAACAGAAATATGACACATTGGTATATCAGTTTTATAAATAAAATGTAGTGTTGGTCCTCTTTTTATGTAATATAAATTTGACTTATGCCAGTTCTTTTCATTTGACTGGTACCATGAATCTCATTAACATATTCTCTTTGTTATTCATCACATCATGTGCTTTCAGTGTTGTCGTCTGCTAACCGTTAGGAACAGATTAAAAGGTCTTTATTAAATTAAGTGTTATTATTGTAACTGGTGTCGTTGTTGTTAGGACATATACTGCCACCGCAAATTTATGCAATTAAAGTTACACAAATCAAAAACTTTATTTTACATAACCAATATAATTGGTTATAATATCATTGGTTAAACATAACCAATATAATAGCTCAAGAGAGGAACAGTATAATATAAAGAGGAGATGTGGAAGTTTCACAATGAAGGGTAATGGTGTAATTGTTCTTACTATAAAAAGGAAATACAACTGTGACATTTATTTACTCATATGACATGATTAGATGGAGAGAAGCGTAGGTATGAAGGCCAAACTGGCCATGGGTAATAAAACCGTATACATATACAGTGCAAAACACGTAACTGTTCTTCATTAACATGTTATTCTGTAGTTTGTTCTTCCTTCCTGAGATTGAATGTTCAGAATGTGGATGGTGGGACTGTGTGGTCAGACCTTCACGGTTGGCAAATACAGCTGTCCTGCATGCATACACATGTATTTGCCTATTTTTATTTTGTTATTGTTGCTTTCATACCTATTAGCTAATGAATATGTTTGTTGAACATCCCTAAATAAATGCTGTGGGTGATTCACTGGATCCATAAGCGATGGCTTATACTTTTTCACCACTCTTTAGGAACATTTATGGAGTGTACTGTTTGCTTTATGCTTTAACTCATTCCTCAGCAACATTAAAATAAATAATAAATAAATAAATGCTTGACATGTCCCTTTAACCACAGCAGTATTGCTGCTCAATTTAAATTAAGCCACAAATTGGCATCAGAACAACAATCTGCGAATACACACGCAAACACACATTGTCAATAGTTACAGTTGTCATCATCAGATACGAATTTTATTGAAACGAATGTAACAAAATAATATGGGTGTGGTGTGTCGCGAAATTAAAACGCATTACAACTTCCCTTCAGTGCGTCTGAAACATACAGCGGGACAGCGCAGAGTAAACAACAGAGCCCTAATATGATACAAACATTGAACAATAACGTGGAAAGCTTTTAAATCTGCTCAGTGAAAATTTTGCTGTGACGAATCTGTCACCGTTTAACATCTGCTGGAAATCCAGGTAAAACTGTCTGCGTGCACGCGCGCGTCCCCAGTTAACATGATCCCCAGTTGTAACACCGGCGTGTTGTCAGAGGTTTACACTAGCTCCGCCCACCAGTGTGTGATTGACAGACAGACAGCTCCGCCCACCAGTGTGTGATTGACAGACAGACAGCTCTGCCCACCAGTGTTTGATTGACAGACAGACAGCTCTGCCCACCGGTGTGTGATTGACAGACAGACAGCTCTGCCCACCAGTGTTTGATTGACAGACAGACAGCTCTGCCCACCGGTGTGTGATTGACAGACAGCTCTGCCTACCAGTGTGTAATTGACAGACAGACAGCTCCGCCTACCAGTGTGTGATTGACAGACAGACAGCTCTGCCTACCAGTGTGTGATTGACAGACAGACAGCTCCGCCTACCAGTGTGTGATTGACAGACAGACAGCTCTGCCTACCAGTGTGTGATTGACAGACAGACAGCTCCGCCTACCAGTGTGTGATTGACAGACAGACAGCTCCGCCCACCGGTGTGTGATTGACAGACAGACAGCTCTGCCCACCGGTGTGTAATTGACAGACAGACAGCTCTGCCCACCAGTGTTTGATTGACAGACAGACAGCTCCGCCCACCAGTGTGTGATTGACAGACAGACAGCTCTGCCCACCGGTGTGTGATTGACAGACAGACAGCTCCGCCAACCGGTGTGTGATTGACAGACAGACAGCTCCGCCCACCAGTGTGTGATTGACAGACAGACAGCTCCGCCCACCAGTGTGTGATTGACAGACAGACAGCTCCGCCCACCAGTGTGTGATTGACAGACAGACAGCTCCGCCCACCGGTGTGTGATTGACACACAGACAGCTCTGCCAACCGGTGTGTGATTGACAGACAGACAGCTCCGCCCACCAGTGTGTGATTGACAGAAGAAACCTGTCTGTAACAGGATCAGTGTGTGGAGAGAGAGGAGTGACGTCAGCTTTAGACGAGTGTGAAACTCATTGTTCTCCTTTCCCATCATCAGCTCTGTTCAAAAATTATTTTTGAAAAGTGGAAATAAAGTGCTGGACAGTAATTTAATAGTGGGAGTTAAGTGTTTATCGGGTAAAGTCATCTCCCAATAAAACGGCATCCATTAATGATGTTAAAAAAGCAATCATCTACACTGGATATGTTGTTATTATTATTAGGGGCCAAGCCCCAAAGGGGATAGACCCTATTGTATCCGTTAGTTTTCTTCTTATTATTCTTCTTCTTCCTCCTCTGTAAGTCTATGGCAGCCCTATGAACCGTAAGTAGGAAAATGATGAAATTTGGTACACTTGTAGTGATGGAAATGAATAGTAATTGGACCAATTTTTGAGACTCTAAGTCCAACTCTATAGCGCCACCACCAGTTCAAAAATTGAACATTTAAATAGTTTTAACTTTTGAACCCTTTGATCTAGAAAGTACACCTAAAATCTTAGTACACCTGAATCCACTCATTATGGTGATTGCAATCAATATCGTACATTAAGACTCCGCCCATTACAGTAGTGGCCATTTTGAAAAGTACAGTGTTACGTTTTTTTGTTACTCCTCATTCAAACTTTGTTCAATTCTTACGAAACTTGGCTCAGATGATCTTTGGACTGAACCGCACACAAATGACTGAACAGATTTTTTTTTATTCATCTTTGATCAAAAGTTATGGTGTTGCAAACTTAACAAGGTCGACCCAATATTGGTTCAGAGGCTCTATCTCGGCCAAAGTTTGATCAATCAAAACTAAAATTGGTATGCTTCATCGAAACCATGATCTCAGGGTCCATGCCAAATTCGATAACAGCGCCACCTACAGGTCATGAGATATGGAAAATTGATATTTTGGCCAATAACTTTTGTACAGTTTGTGAGAAAATCATAAATGTGATATCTATGGATGCCTTGGGTCATGCCGAATCCGAGGATGCCAATTTTGTCAGGATGGGAGGTACCACGTGTCCGTCATTTAGAATTTTGTCATAATTTGCAATAACTTTTAAACAATTTGACATATCTTCACAAAATTTAGTATGGATCATCGACACAATGTCCTGAAGGTACATGAGAACATTGAACACAGCGCCACCTAGTGTTCCAGAGATATAAGGTATTTTGCAAAAACGCGTATAACTTTTGAAAACATTGTTCAAATTTTGATTGATTTATGTCATTATGTTCCTTGGCTTATGCCGATTCCAACGATGTGACTGTCCGCCATATTGGAGCAAATGAAAAAACATTTTTTTCGCAACTCCTTGTTCAAATCTTGTTCAATTTTGTCCGAAATTAGATCAGATGATCTTTAGACCAAGCCGCACAGAAATGACTGAACAGATTTTTGATAGTTGCCACCGTTCCCGAGATATTCATCTCTGAAGTTGACTTAGCCTGTGTTTGTTGCCTTATGCTAGTTAGCTTAGCATAATAATTGGTTAGCATGCTAACCAGATCCCATTCTTTCTAATGTGGTTCTTCAGCTATCAGGATAACCATAAGCTTCATTAGCATTAAGCTAGCTTAGCATGCTAGTCTCGTTAACATGATTTTGTGTGCTTATTCTTACACTGAAGCCTCTCCTATGCAGCTTTGTAGTTTACGTCCTCTGAGTGGCGCAAGTTGCTAAACCACGTGTCATGAATCCTAAACCGTTCCGTTTGTGGGTTCGAATCCTGTGTGCCACATGAACAGACCGCAAGAAGGACTGTGGCCTTAAGTGGTGGAAAAGTTGCTTCTAATTGTTCTGTGACTTAAGAATACTTTGGTTATTAAAGTTTCTTTTAAGGTTTTGAAAGCAAAGTATTTTTAACTACTTTTTGAACTCATGGGACAATTGGAAGGCTTGGCCCCTGTAAGGCTGCTTGCAGCTTTAATTTTTATTATTATTGTGTAGTGTTTTATAAAGCACTATAATACACTGAGGTACAGCTATAGCCTAAAGCCTCCTGTGTAACGTCTCCTGAGTAACGTCTCTGTCCCGCAGTTTCCCGGAGGATTCCCCGCGCAGCAGCAGCAGCAGGATCCCCTGTACGGATACTTCACCACGGTCGCCGGGCAGGTAAGAGCCTCCAGGTGTTGCTGGACAGTGATGTGCAAAACTTTCTCACAGCAAAATCCATTACATGATGACCTACTCCTCATTTCCTTCTGCTGAACAGCGCCTGTACTTCCAATATGAATATTATCAGGGTTCTCAAGTTTTATCAAAGGCTTGGAGTGAGATCACATGCGGTTAGGGGAGGAGCCCTAATGGAGCCCCGCCCCCACCCCTCAATTTTACCCATTGTTCATAATTAACCAGCACAAATAGAAATTTTAATAATTGGTAAATCTGATAAATGACAGAGCAATTTATCACATCAAATATACTCTTTAATGTTATATTCAAAATTACAAATATACAAAAATGACAAAAATATAACAAATTGCTCCAAACTGTTTGGAAAAAAACAAATATTTTTGCATTGTGTGTGTGTGTGTGTGTACGTACAAGAGTACACACTCCAGCTTATTTTGACAGGATATAAAATATTAACCAGAGCACTCTGCTTTAATACATGTAGCCTTGGCTTAATGTAACTAGAAAGACTATTAATACAGTATAATATACAATTTAAAATAAAATGAAGAAATACATTCAATTCAATTCAATTCAAGTTTATTTGTATAGCGCTTTTCACAATACATATTGTTTCAAAGCAGCTTTACAGAAAATGCATTTCAAAAATGTACATACAAAAATACAGTTAGTTAATCATGAAATTTAGGGCATAACATATCGCCGGCGTTGGGTCGTCTCTTCACAGGCGTCGAGTCGTCTCATCACAGGCGTTGGGGCATCTGAAGTCTCCATGAGAGGCTGGATACATAACTGGAGCTGACGAACTCTATTTGAGTTATCTCGGGACAGGCGTCCCGAGATAACAACAAAAAAGGCAGATGGGAAATAATTAGCGTAGCTGCTGTTCATAATATGAATGCATTTGATCTGATTTAACTGTAGTATAAAAGGTATGAGATGCATCATGTGAATGCTTGGCTAAAGAGATGCGTCTTTAATCTAGTTTTAAACTGGGAGAGCGAGTCTGAGCCTCGGACAATATCAGGAAGGCTATTCCAGAGTTTAGGAGCTAGATGTGAAAACGCCCTCCCTCCTTTAGTGGACTTAGATATCCTAGGTACGACCAGAAGCCTCGAATTTAGCGATCTTAAAGAGCGCGATGGAATATATGGCGAAAGAAGATCTCTTAAATACACAGGAGCTAAACCATTTAGGGCTTTATAAGTCAGTAACAATATTTTGTAATTGATACGGAACTTAATAGGTAACCAGTGTAGAGATGATAAAATTGGTGTTATATGATCATATTTTCTTGACCTAGTAAGAACTCTAGCGGCTGCATTTTGGACTAACTGTAGCTTGTTTACGGAGGATGCAGGACAACCAGCTAATAAAGCATTACAGTAATCTAGTCTCGAGGTCATGAATGCATGAACTAACTTTTCTGCATCAGAAACTCATAGCATATTACGTAGCTTAGCAATGTTTCTAAGGTGGAAAAAGGCTGTTCTTGTGACATTTGAAATATGATTTTCAAAAGACAAGTTGCGGTCTAGTATAACACCCAGAGGATAAAGTAACAGGACGTCCATCTAGATTAAGGTTGTATTGTAAGAGGTTTTGTGGCCAGTTTTTTGGACCAATCAGTAATACCTCCGTTTTATCTGAATTTAATAGAAGAAAATTACACGTCATCCAATATTTTATATCTTTAACACACTCTGTCATTTTAGATAATTTAGTGTTATCATCTGGTCTAGATGAAATATATAATTGAGTGTCATCAGCATAACAGTGGAAACTTATTCCATGTTTTCTTATAATATTACCAAGTGGCAGCATATAAATTGAGAATAGCAGGGGGCCTAATACAGATCCCTGCGGCACTCCATAATTTACTGACGTTATCTTTGATTTTTCCCCATTTAAATGGACAAAATGGTAACGGTCTGATAGGTACGATCTAAACCAGCTTAATGCCTGTCCCTGAACACCAGTGTAATTTTGAAGTCGATCTAAGAGTATTTTATGATCTATAGTGTCAAACGCAGCACTAAGATCGAGTAAAACTAGTATTGAGATACAGCCTTGGTCAGAAGCTAAAAGTAAATCATTTGTAATTTTAACCAGCGCAGTTTCTGTGCTATGATGTGGCCTGAATCCTGACTGAAATTTTTCATAGATATCGTTTTCTTGCAAGAAAGAGCACAATTGAGCGGACACAACTTTTTCTAGTATTTTAGACATAAATGGAAGATTTGAAATGGGTCTGTAATTTGCTAGGTTATTTGGATCTAATTGTGGTTTCTTAATAAGAGGTTTTATAACTGCCAGCTTGAATGAAATACATTCACTCCTTCCTCAACATTTCCCTTAGTTTCAGATAACGTAAGCTAGCCAAACTGAGCCAAAGCTTCTGGCCAGGTTGCAAAGTAGTTGTAGAGCTTTTGACTGCATCAATAATAATGTATATGGGCTATATATTAAATGTTCTAGGCTAAAAATGTTACACAAGCTTTCTTCCAACTTACCTTCTCCATCACGTGTGTTCGTGCGATGTTGTTGGTTACCTAGTAACGAACGTACGGTAGCCGAGAATGTTCCGTCAACTTCCGTGTGTTCGCGACTTCGTGCATCCATGTTGCCTAGTAACGAACGCAATCTGGCCGAAATACGTGCGGGCGGCAGGAAACTTCACTTTGTGTGTCTGCGCCTTGTATACAACGTTATATATAAAGTTTACAGGACAACTTGGTTGGCATTGCTTTTTCAGCGTGAGAAATACACGGTGTGGCGTGTGAGCGTGTGAACTGGTTGAATTGCGTGTGTCTCACGGCCAATGCGTTAGACTTGAGAACCCTGATATTATGTATTGGGACTAAAGGTGCACGATATTGACAAAATGTGATATTGCGATATCGATATTAATTTCGATATTTCAATTCCGATCGCTCAAACCACTTCTGGAGGTCTGGGCCGCAATCCAGACGAATCTGGACAAGTGTAAATGCCTCTGGTTGTTGAAACCACATGTACATTTGACTCCAAACAAAAATGCTAAGAATGTAGCATGTGAGAGCGTGTTCTAGGCTATATGTCGTGTTATAGCCAGATATGAGGACGCTACTGCAGCCGCATCACCGCAGCTGAGCATCGATTCATCAAGCCAACGTGCAAACTATCGCAAATCACAGTGAGAGTAAGTCTCGGACGCTCAACACACAGTCATCTTCATTAAAAGTAAAGAAACTAAATGATCTGACCAGGGCTGTTGCCGCTCTCTCTTATTGCGGTCTTTGATTTCGAAACTTTAGCTGACGATCAATAAAGTGCAGCTCATAACTGTTGCTTTCGGTGACGTGAACTCATTAAATCTGCATATAGCGGGAATTGAAGATCGGATTTATATACGTTTTGCATAAACACATTTATGTGACCAGGTGTACATGGAGTCGTTTTGATAAATCAGAGAGCTGTCCGATCTGAGAAACACATGAAGCGGCCAGGCCTGATGTTTATACTTGTGCACTGGTGTGTGTGTGTCGAGCCGGCAAGTGTGTGTGTTTGTGTGTGTGGGGACTGTGTGGTAGATCGAGGGAGAAGTGAGAGAGTGACGGCGATTAGCTTTGGAGCGAGTAGCAACGAGTCATATTGAGAGAAACAAAGTGTCTTCTTCCTGACCGCTGTGGGAAATCTGTAGATGAAAAGCTAACCCTCTCCTTGACTGCGTGTTGTTTATGGAGGAGGAGAACCAGGACATGAGTCGGGGAAATGCAACGCTACCAAGCGACGTGTATTTTGCGAGAGGTGCATGTCGGACGCGTCATAAACTAAATATCGCAAAATTATCGCAAGACTTTCGATATAATATCGGTCAATGTGATATCGCGATAACGAAATTGATTTGATATATTGTGCACCCCTAATTGGGACGCACGATATATCGGCCACCATATCCGATACGCCCGATATATGATCATCATTAACCCTCGGGGGTCTAAGGTGTTTTTGGGGTCCTTGAGATGTTCTGACATTTGTGCTTTTTCCAGTTGCTTATAAACATATTAATGGCAAAGGTGTAAATTACACTCTATTTATCACACACAGGGCTACCATAATATGTGAGCAACATGCATGTACACGATCCAACACCATCATGTATAGTGAGTGGTTCACACCTGAGAAGACAATGACCCGCATAATGACCCTGCATAATGACCCCGCATAATGACCCCGCATAATGAGCGTTTCATTCGAACGCTCGTGTGTGTCACACAAGAAAGAATGTGAGGACACAATAAATATATATATATATATATATATATATATATATATATATATATATATATATATATATATAAATTAAAGTCAAAAGCACATTTTTAGTACATAGTCATACCTGGAAACCTGGATTTGTTTTTCACAATTTTTTTTATACATGCAAATTATATGATATCCAAGGTAAACATTTCTAGTAATTGTGCAGTTAATTCTCATACTGTATTTTCTGAAAGTTTTGGAATACATCCTCTGCCCAAATGTGTCACTAATAAAAAACAATAATAAATAATTTAATGAGAAGGCTTATATTGACCTATAAAGATCTACCTTATAAATATTTTTTTTTGCTATTTTATTAAAAAGTGTTCACCTGTAAATCAACAACGATTACAATTTTAACAATATTTCAAGTGTAATCTTTCTTTTTTTAAAAGTATCATACATATTTCAAAGTTAAGAATTCATTAGTTTGATATAGCCTAACGTTACATTGGAACAAACACTATAACATCTTAGTTTATGAGTTTAGTTTTGACAAAACATACTATATATTTAACATATGAGCAGAAACTGGCTAACAAAAGCTTATTTGATGTCTGTTTTACAGTAAAAACTTTATAGTCGATCCACAACTAGTAACGTTAGCAACAGCGCGCATATATGCCGTTCATTTATTACACACACAAACGCGATTCATATTTAAACAGTCTTTTTGCGGTTTACAGACACTATTCCATATCGCGATTACAACAAAGCATATAAGAATAACGTTTGAATAGCGCGCGCTCTCCGTGGGCGTGGTCACATTAAAAGATAAGGAGGTATAATGAGCTGAAATGAGAACTCGCTCTTTTTATATAGATTACATAAACAGCGAATATTTGTTTTAGTTTTGAACTAGATAATTTAAAACTACACACTTAAATGATTATAGAGATATATAGCTCATGTCTGAGTGAATAGTATTCGCTGAGATTTGTTTGAGTTTAGAGACGTGCTTTAGAAAAAAAGTTCACGGAGACGGAGAGGCAGAAAGCACTCCCTGTTTACTTTCTTTATTTTACAAAAGCACAATGTTTTATTTCGATTGTAAGTGGACACATAAAAAAGTAGACATTTAACAGCTTATTTTTTCATATTTCTTAAGTCTGTATGACAAAAAATGGTATTTTAAATATATTTTGCTATGTAAAAAAAAAACGAGCAAAACGCGCCGGCGCATTTGCCGACCCCAGAGGGTTAATGTTATCGTTATCGGTCCGATACGAAGATTTGGCCGATATATTAAAGCTGATAAATAATGTATGATTTCCTCCGGCTGAGACTCTTCAGATGCGATGATGGTTATTAACTGCTTGAAATATGATTGAAAATCACTTTGAAAAGGAAAATACAGTCAGTGCAACATGTTCTGTCATATCGGCTACATAACATCATCATGAGAACATCATAATTGTGTGTTTGGGACGAGAGACTTTTGTTTTTGTTAATCAGGCTCTGAAAAATTATATAACAATTTGGATTTAGATTTATCGGCCAATATATTGGTTATCGGCTTTCAAAAATAAAGAATTATCTGTATCCACCAAAGTTTTCATATCGGTGCGTCCCTGATTATGTACTTGTAAATGTAAATGTCCTCAGCATTGTGATGTGTGTGTAGGATGGCCAGATATCTGCAGAAGAGCTGCAGGCGTGTTTGACCCAGGCCAACTTCTCCGGAGGATACAGACGTAAGACTTCATCTTTATTCAGCAGAATGCACAGTAGCCGTGACCTGACGGTGTGCAGATTCATCAGTTGTGTGTTGTGTTGCAGCGTTCAACATCGAGACGTGCCGGCTGATGATCAGCATGCTTGACGTATCCTTCTGAACGCTTCTGACTCGCATGACTGTACTGTGCGTGCTGACTGCTTTCCCTAACTGAGCTGTTCCTCAGAGAGACATGTCCTGTGCCATGGGCTTCGCGGAGTTCAAGGAGCTGTGGGCGGTCCTGAGCGGCTGGAAGCAGCACTTCATGAGCATCGACCGGGACATGAGCGGCACCGTGGACCCGCAGGAGATGACCCAGGCCATCGGCTCTATGGGTGACTCTCACACACCTACTCTCTTTACTGGTGTTTCCAATCAGAGTGACTAGAACACAGACAATACAGTGTTTGTTTCAACACATCCACCAAGAAATCCAAATTAAATTAAACAAAAGCCTTCCTTTCTGTCTGAGCGAGTTACACAAAAGAAGAGGGAAAAAACGAGAGAAAGAAAAGGATTATAATGCATGCTCCAAAACATACTAATATATTACAATACAAGTCATATAATATTAAATTAACTTGTGGTAGCAATAGACAAAATACAGCAAAAAGTAATTCGACACTTAAAAAAACGATTGTATGAATTACATTGTTACACCAGTAGGTGGAGACAACGATGGTTATTCAAGAGATTCGTTCATAAACACTGATTCATCCAGTAATGAAACATGTGAAGTCTTTATGAGTGAGTCATTGAGTCATTCACTCAAGAGATTCGTTCATAAACACTGATTCATCCAGTAATGAAACAAGTGAAGTCTTTATGAGTGAGTCATTGAGTCATTCACTCAAGAGATTTGTTCATAAACACTGATTCATCCAGTAATGAAACATGTGAAGTCTTTATGAGTGAGTCATTGAGTCATTCACTCAAGAGATTTGTTCATAAACACTGATTCATCCAGTAATGAAACATGTGAAGTCTTTATGAGTGAGTCATTGAGTCATTCACTCAAGAGATTCGTTCATAAACACTGATTCATCCAGTAATGAAACAAGTGAAGTCTTTATGAGTGAGTCATTGAGTCATTCATTCAAGAGATTCATTCAAAAACACTGATTCATCCAGTAATGAAACAAGTGAAGTCTTTATGAGTGAGTCATTGAGTCATTCACTCAAGAGATTCGTTCATAAACACTGATTCATCCAGTAATGAAACATGTGAAGTCTTTATGAGTGAGTCATTGAGTCATTCACTCAAGAGATTCGTTCATAAACACTGATTCATCCAGTAATGAAACATGTGAAGTCTTTATGAGTGAGTCATTGAGTCATTCACTCAAGAGATTCGTTCATAAACACTGATTCATCCAGTAATGAAACAAGTGAAGTCTTTATGAGTGAGTCATTGAGTCATTCACTCAAGAGATTCATTCAAAAACACTGATTCATCCAGTAATGAAACATGTGAAGTCTTTATGAGTGAGTCAGTGCTTTAGTTGAAGAGTAATGAAGTTGTGATCTCTGAATACATAATCTACCAAATTGTTAAATACAATGCTAGATCCTCTTTCTGTGGCAGCGCTGCGGATAAACGAGTGCACAGAATATATTTCTGCTTCTCGCTGACGCAAACCAGGGACAAAACCAGTGTTGATGCAGTTGGACTTGATGATGCTGATCAGTGTGTGTGTGTGTGTGTGTGTGTGTGTGTGTGTGTTCAGGCTACAGGCTGAGTCCTCAGGCCACTAACTCCATCATTAAGCGCTACAGCTCTAATGGGAAGATCTCCTTCGATGATTATGTGGCTTGCTGTGTCAAACTCAGGAGCTTGACTGGTACGTATGGAGAATCTAACGCATTGTTTTGTTGTTGACAGAATTAAATTTGATTTCCATTTAGTAAAATATAGGGTGAATTATGCCTGTTCCACATACGTGATGTCTCTGAACCGCGAGCCTACATCATACACACTTCCTATAGTTTAAATGTTCGAACCCTTGACCGGTGTGATGCATGGATGAGTGTAAAGCAGAGACATTACGGCTCTATACCGTGGTCAGTAGTAATGTGTTGACTGAAACTGTCCCATGATCAGATGCGTTCAGGAAGCGGGATCAGGCTCAACAGGGAGTCGCCTCATTCCAATACGATGATGTAAGTATTAAAAACATCACAGATCATATTAATATCATGCAGGAAACTGTCTTCAGGACGAGAGGATGTGTTTTTAAGTAAATTAATGTTTTGTAATGTAAATAAACTTGTTGACAGTTGAAATAAAACAGAAGATTTGCAAGAAAGGCTGTTGTAATAATGATGATGATATCTATATAGTTCTATAACCTCTGAAGAAGACCACAGTGCTCTGGGTTTCTAGTGTTGATGTCATATTGATTTCATAAGTTCAGGCATTTGTGATCGATGTTGAAATGATGCTTTTTGGTATTTTTTCCTGAGGCTAATTAACTAATGTAAATATTCTCTGGTTATTAGATGATATTAATGTGTGTGTGTGTGTCTCTGTGTGTGTGTGTGTGTCTCTGTGTGTGTGTGTGTGTCTCTGTGTGTGTGTGTGTGTCTCTGTGTGTGTGTGTGTGTCTCTGTGTGTGTGTGTGTGTGTGTGTGTCTCTGTGTGTGTGTGTGTGTGTGTGTATGTCTCTGTGTGTGTGTGTGTGTCTCTGTGTGTGTGTGTGTGTGTGTGTGTGTGTCTCTGTGTGTGTGTGTGTGTGTGTGTCTCTCAGTTCATCCAGTGCACCATGAGCATCTGAGGAGAAGCTTCTGGATTCATGCTTAGATCCAAGAAAAGGATTCCTTTTTATAATATGCATTTTTAAACAATCGACTGACATGTCATACATTTTACAACATTGTACTAATTACCATATAATCATTATATAACAATTTTGTTTGCATAGGAACTAATTAAGTAGTGCCTCTAAACCAATGATATAACCAATGATATTTTCAATCTATGCACTCATTTATCATGTATCCTACAGTATATGTGTATGTGAACGCCAGTCCAGTGCCATGACGAGCTTCTGTCCGCATGTTCATGTTCTTCCAGTGCATTTGTTTGAAAGTCATATTTTGACATGGCCAGTTATGAACAGTGTGAGGACGGCCACGCGCCGCTGCCAGTGCTGCTAATGGACATGTCATGCAGAAGTGTTATATTATCATGTCTCTGCTTGCTCTGCACGAGGTGTGTGTGAGATTTATGAACATGTTCACTGATAACAGCTTCACGACGCCGCCTTCTCTCTAGTTGCTGTACACACAGCTTGACCACACAGATATGAATGTTAATCAGATTATTCCTGTGTATTAATATGAGTTATGTGCATTTCTAACACTGGTCACACTTTGGCCTTTGCAACATTTCAAAAATTAAATGCAAATAAAAGAGTCTGATTGTACTGTGAAGTTGAGTGGTGTGTGTGTGTGTGTGGGTGTTTGGTGGTGGGAGTTTGAGGGACAAGGTGTGTGCAGTGTGTGTGAAGCGGAAAACTAGTACACCACAGACACACACGCACCACAGACACACACACACACCACAGACACACACACACCACAGACACACACACACCACAGACACACACGCACCACAGACACACACACACACGCACCACAGACACACACACACCACAAACACATTAACACACACACACACACTAACTGAGGGGCCGCTAACACGACACCGTTCTAACAGAAAACGTGTGTCGTTTCCGTGTATCTGTGTGAACTGGATAATTTTCAGTGTTTATCAGAAGGAAAGGAGATCTTCAGCGGGAGAGACACACACACACACACACACATGATGTTGCTCATATGGTCTGTAATGTATGTGTCTGGACTACAAGCGCAGTCATGACTTCTCTTGCATTACCTGAAACTGGGCTGTGGATCTGTGGCTCCCAGAATGCTTTGCGAGAGGAAATATTCTAATGAAATGTTATTTTATGCGTTTTGAGTAAAGGGAATATATTAAAATCTACTCAATGTAATTGAGCTGGTATAACCTCACTGAGTGAGTTCAACAAGACAAACGTTTTTATGAAGATCATTTATAAAAAAATTTACAACAAAGACGAGAAACAAACGACAGAAAAAGGGGAAAAATACATGCTGCCATGTCATCTAGTTTACATGTTCAGAAATACAGAAATTAATATCTAAAACATAAAGTTATACCTTACATTAATTCCAGTATATAGATATTTTAAATAATAAATGGGTTAATATTTAATAATTGTTTAGTTTTGCAATGCAGAACAATAGCTTTCTTGGCAAATAGTAGAGTAAAACTCATTTTACATGATGATGTGTGCGTCAATCTCTGAAAGATCTCCTAATAAACAGAGACAAGAGTGTTTTCATCTTAAGAACCATATTAAAGACTATTAAAGGGTTAGTTCACTCTCAAGCCATCCGAGGTGTAGGCCTACGACACTCTTCTGTCACACGAACACAATCAGAGATGTGATAAAAAGTGATTTTTGTCATAAAAGAAAAATCTATAATTTTGAGCCATAAATGGTATAGGTGCTATTGCCACAGATATACCCGTGCGACCCGAGACTGGTTCTGTGGTCCAGGGTCACATATTTTGTCCCTTCTGATCACATTATTAGAAGAAAAAAAAGTGTAAACAATGTTGAATGGTTGTGTGTAAACGCCGACAGCGGTGTTCAGTTGTGCTTAACTTTAGCTTTCCTCTGTAGTGTTTTGCTAAACTAGTTCATCACACTGCAGATTGTGTTTTAGTGAGAATGATCGAGTTCTGCAAACCGTGTCGAACTGCCTGAACTTGTGTGAGGTTTTGCAGAAAGAGTGTTTATTCGACAGACTGGTTTAGACTGTTGAGAATCTGGTTCAGAGAATGGGGTTTAGTGATTCAGAAAAACTGTAATGGAGAAAGACTTTCTGTTGGCTGTAGTGTCATAAAACACCAGCAGGGGGAGATGAAGTCCTTCTGACCAGAAGCCCTGTTCTTCTTCTCCATGTGACATTGAACAGGAAGTGATGTCAGCTTTACCGTCTCTTTCTTGACTCATGATTTGAAGAAGCTCCAACTGAGGGTTTGAAGCTGCAAATGACCACAAATATTAAAAACACAATATCAGCTAATAATCCTGGCCAGATACTCGCATTCTATGAGACTGTTTGCTCTGCGTAACAGAGTGGATGTTTTAAGTTTAAGTTAAAGCCTATTACTATCTAAGAAAGCACATGCTAGCAGAAGATTTACATTTACGAAGAATTTTAATAGACATATAACATTTATAAAAAAAATAAACAAACGTTTTCATGCCCAGTAATGATTTATGTTGAGGTCAGTGTTGACAGTGCTGTTGGTGTTCCACTGCCGCTAGTGGTCAAACTGCAGTGACGCGTCTGCAGGCCTACAGGTGAGGACAGGTACTACTGTATAATCATCATCATACTGCAGAGACAACAGCTCCATGATTTATTCATCTTCCCCTCTGATAAGTAAGTGCAGGAGACGGATGAAGCGAGAGCAACTCTGACCGCCATCGAGCGACAGTAGAAACTTGTCCTGTAGTCATTTGTTTCTCTCTCTCTCTCTCTCTCTCTCTCTCTCTCTCTCTCTCTCTCTCTCTCTCTCTCTCTCTCTCTCTCTAGCTCTCTCTCTAGCTCTCTCTCTCTCTCTCTCTCTCTCTCTCTCTCTCTCTGGCGTGTGCTTTACACACTTTACACGCTGCTCGGTCATGGAAACTCACTCCGTGAAGCTCCCGCTGCACATGATAATAATGCAGCTGGAAGTTGAGTTGGGTTGAGCCTTTTGGGTCATTTTTTCAGTCTTTTGGTAGTTTTTGTGTTACCCAGATCCTTGGTCAGATTTAACAACCCAGTGTTTGGGTAGTTTTTGTGTTACCCAGATCCTTGGTCAGATTTAACAACCCAATGTTTGGGTAGTTTTTGTGTTACCCAGATCCTGGGTCAGACGTAACAACCCAGTGTTTGGGGTAGTTTTTGTGTTACCCAGATCCTGGGTCAGACGTAACAACCCAGTGTTTGGGGTAGTTTTTGTGTTACCCAGATCCTGGGTCAGATGTAACAACCCAGTGTTTGGGGTAGTTTTTGTGTTACTCAGCTCCTGGGTCAGACGTAACAACCCAATGTTTGGGTAGTTTTTGTGTTACCCAGATCCTGGGTCAGACGTAACAACCCAGTGTTTGGGGTAGTTTTTGTGTTACCCAGATCCTGGGTCAGACGTAACAACCCAGTGTTTGGGTAGTTTTTGTGTTACCCAGATCCTGGGTCAGACGTAACAACCCAGTGTTTGGGGTAGTTTTTGTGTTACCCAGATCCTGGGTCAGATTTAACAACCCAGTGTTTGGGTAGTTTTTGTGTTACCCAGATCCTGGGTCAGACGTAACAACCCAGTGTTTGGGGTAGTTTTTGTGTTACCCAGATCCTGGGTCAGACGTAACAACCCAGTGTTTGGGGTAGTTTTTGTGTTACCCAGATCCTGGGGTCAGATGTAACAACCCAGTGTTTGGGTAGTTTTTGTGTTACCCAGATCCTGGGTCCGATGTAATAACCCAATGTTTGGGTAGTTTTTGTGTTACCCAGATCCTGGGTCAGACGTAACAACCCAGTGATTGGGGTAGTTTTTGTGTTACCCAGATCCTGGGGTCAGACGTAACAACCCAGTGATTGGGGTAGTTTTTGTGTTACCCAAATCCTGGGTCAGACGTAACAACACAGTGTTTGGGTAGTTTTTGTGTTACCCAGATCCTGGGTCCGATGTAACAACCCAATGTTTGGGTACTTTTTGTGTTACCCAGATCCTGGGTCAGACGTAACAACCCAGTGATTGGGGTAGTTTTTGTGTTACACAGATCCTGGGTCAGACGTAACAACCCAGTGTTTGGGTAGTTTTTGTGTTACACAGATCCTGGGTCAGACGTAACAACCCAGTGTTTGGGTAGTTTTTGTGTTACCCAGATCCTGGGTCAGACGTAACAACCGAATGTTTGGGTAGTTTTTGTGTTACCCAGATCCTGGGTCAGACGTAACAACCGAGTGTTTGGGTAGTTTTTGTGTTACCCAGCTCCTGGTTCAGACGTAACAACCCAATGTTTGGGTAGTTTTTGTGTTACCCAGATCCTGGGTCAGACGTAACAACCCAGTGTTTGGGTAGTTTTTGCTTTACCCAGCTCCTGGGTCAGACATAACAACCGAGTGTTTGGGTAGTTTTTGTGTTACCCAGATCCTGGGTCAGACATAACAACCAAGTGTTTGGGTAGTTTTTGTTTTACCCAGCTCCTGGGTCAGACGTAACAACCCAGTGTTTGGGGTAGTTTTTGTGTTACCCAGATCCTGGGTCAGACGTAACAACCCAGTGTTTGGGTAGTTTTTGCTTTACCCAGCTCCTGGGTCAGACATAACAACCGAGTGTTTGGGTAGTTTTTGTGTTACCCAGATCCTGGGGTCAGACGTAACAACCCAGTGATTGGGGTAGTTTTTGGGTTACCCAGATCCTGGGTCAGACGTAACAACCCAGTGTTTGGGTAGTTTTTATGTTACCCAGATCCTGGGTCAGACGTAACAACCCAGTGTTTGGGTAGTTTTTGTGTTACCCAGCTCCTGGGTCAGACGTAACAACTCAGTGTTTGTGTAGTTTTTGTGTCACCCAGATCCAGGGTCAGATGTAACAACCCAATGTTTGGGTATTTTTTGTGTTACCCAGATCCTGGTTCGGACGTAACAACCCAATGTTTGGGTAGTTTTTGTGTTACCCAGATCCTGGGTCAGACGTAACAACCCAGTGTTTGGGTAGTTTTTGTGTTACCCAGCTCCTGGGTCAGACGTAACAACCCAATGTTTGGGTAGTTTTTGTGTTACCCAGATCCTGGGTCAGACGTAACAACCCAGTGTTTGGGTAGTTTTTGTGTTACCCAGCTCCTGGGGTCAGACGTAACAACCAAGTGTTTGGGTAGTTTTTGTGTTACCCAGCTCCTGGGTCAGACGTAACAACCCAATGTTTGGGTAGTTTTTGCTTTACCCAGATCCTGGGTCAGACATAACAACCAAGTGTTTGGGTAGTTTTTGTGTTACCCAGCTCCTGGGTCAGACATAACAACCCAGTGTTTGGGTAGTTTTTGTGTTACCCAGATCCTGGGTCAGACGTAGCAACCCAATGTTTGGGTAGTTTTTGTGTTACCCAGATCCTGGGTCAGACGTAACCCAGTGTTTGGGTAGTTTTTGCTTTACCCAGCTCCTGGGTCAGACATAACAACCGAGTGTTTGGGTAGTTTTTGTGTTACCCAGATCCTGGGGTCAGACGTAACAACCCAGTGATTGGGGTAGTTTTTGGGTTACCCAGATCCTGGGTCAGACGTAACAACCCAGTGTTTGGGTAGTTTTTATGTTACCCAGATCCTAGGTCAGACGTAACAACCCAGTGTTTGGGTAGTTTTTGTGTTACCCAGCTCCTGGGTCAGACGTAACAACTCAGTGTTTGT
Organism: Phoxinus phoxinus; assembly: GCF_949152265.1. Lineage (NCBI taxonomy): Eukaryota > Metazoa > Chordata > Actinopteri > Cypriniformes > Leuciscidae > Phoxinus > Phoxinus phoxinus. The sequence goes on from NC_136885.1 coordinate 1,156,460, forward strand.
GTAGTTTTTGTGTCACCCAGATCCAGGGTCAGATGTAACAACCCAATGTTTGGGTATTTTTTGTGTTACCCAGATCCTGGTTCGGACGTAACAACCCAATGTTTGGGTAGTTTTTGTGTTACCCAGATCCTGGGTCAGACGTAACAACCCAGTGTTTGGGTAGTTTTTGTGTTACCCAGATCCTGGGTCATACATAACAACCGAGTGTTTGGGTAGTTTTTGTGTTACCCAGCTCCTGGTTCAGACGTAACAACCCAATGTTTGGGTAGTTTTTGTGTTACCCAGATCCTGGGTCAGACGTAACAACCCAGTGTTTGGGTAGTTTTTGTGTTACCCAGATCCTGGGTCAGACGTAACAACCCAGTGTTTGGGTAGTTTTTGTGTTACCCAGATCCTGGGTCAGATGTAACAACCCAGTGATTGGGGTAGTTTTTGTGTTACCCAGATCCTGGGGTCAGACGTAACAACCCAGTGATTGGGGTAGTTTTTGGGTTACCCAGATCCTGGGTCAGACGTAACAACCAAGTGTTTGGGTAGTTTTTGTGTTACCCAGCTCCTGGTTCAGACGTAACAACCCAATGTTTGGGTAGTTTTTGTGTTACCCAGATCCTGGGTCAGACGTAACAACCCAGTGATTGGGGTAGTTTTCGCTTTACCCAGCTCTTGGGTCAGACATAACAACCCAGTGTTTGGATAGTTTTTGTGTTACCCAGATCCTGGGTCAGACGTAACAACCCAGTCTTTGGATAGTTTTTGTGTTACCCATATCCTGGGTCAGACGTAACAACCCAATGCTTGGGTAGTACATTTTTATTTTTCATTTACCAGCCCGGTATGCTGGGTTAAATCAACCCAATTTGCTAGGTAAAATTAACCCAACATGCGTTCTGTCTATATTTTCCCAGCCCTTGGGTTGTGTGTGTGTGTGTGTGTGTGTGTGTGTGTGTGTGTCATTCCTCTGTTTCCCTCAGGATCTCATGTATAATGCATGCAGGTCCTCATGAATATGCTAATTCGTCAGAATGCAGGAGGTGAGAGGGCTTCCCCTGTTCTCTGCTTCTGATGAGAGAGGAGTGTGTGTGAGCGAAGACATGCTTCACAGACACAGAGATGAGAAGAGCTGAGGAATGGTATTCAGCAATAAAAATAAGGGAATTCATAAATAAATATCTAAAGAAAGAATGCAGGTAAACGTCAAGAGGCTGTAAGCAAGGTATACGTTGGAATGTGGTGTTCTGATAGAAATGCACAAGGTCTGATGCAGTCACGGACAGCAGCACAACTATGTTAAATACCAATTATAACAGGTGATTCATAGGACAGCAAAATAAAAACTACTTTCAACTTTTAAAATGGAGATTAAAATGCTTGTCATAAATTAAGTTCTGAAATCATCTGATGTTTTTGGGCACAGATGTATCCATATGTCATCATCCTCAAATATCATGGACAAAATTATCTTGATGAGCGGAGTTCTGTTATTGCTGGAGTTTCTGAAGCTCGTGTAAAGACTCCGCCCTCTTCTGAACGGAGGCGGAGCTAAAGCTCATTTGCATTTAAAGCGACACACACTAAAACGCTATGTTTTTGCTCACACCCATTAAAGGGCACCTATTATGACATTTAAAATGTCCCTAATGTTGTTTTGGGAGTCCCCAACAACAGTTTTACAGGCATGCAATGACAAAAAACACTTTTGTTGTCGTATAATATGCATTTATTTTTACCTGATTTGCTCACCGACTCCCAAATGATTCGTTCAACGACTCATTTTTCAAACCCCTCCTTTGCGCGACGCTAATCTGCGTTGATTGGTCAGATGACCCAGCAGTGTTTACAGAGATAATACTTATTGTTTAAAACGGAGTACAATAATGCTTTTATCAATTAAATTGTGTTATAATAATGATTATAGTCCACTGCTTTGTAGTTTGTAGTAAAAAATTTAAAATAAGATAAAGAATTTAATGTTATGTTAGCGAGCATAGCCCAGAGTTCATATTGTAAAAGCACAATCAGTCTTTGTTTGCGTTAGCCCGATGCATAAACATAACGTTTAAAAAAATAAAAAAATAAATGTAGTTACGTTACTACGAGGTATTATTCTATTCTTTAAGACAACTCCGAAAACAACGACAACACTTCACATATCTCAATACAATTGTCATTGAAGACCTAGAAGCTAAACGGTGCTTACACAACAAACAAAATAATTATTAAGCATGCTACATAAAACATAAAAGCAACAATTATTAATAACACTTACAGGTTGTGATACGGAGGAGGAAGCTGATGCAAATACACTTGGAACTGAACCTTCCTTCAATATCAGCCGGCTCGCGAATCCAAGTTTGATTGCATTTAAGTTGGTAAAGCAATCGTCTTCAAAATGGCGGAACAAAGCACAAGGCTCGGACTTGTTATGGAAATTTTACATTTAGATATGTTTCTTTTACTTTTAGATGGGTACAACTTTTATTAACGATGAAGATTCATTTTTACTCATAAGCATTTAAAAGAATATAATCAAAAGCACATTATTAAAGATATAAAACTAAGTTTTTATAAATGTATAAGTTAGAACAAGCTTGAAGGAACAAAATGTTCACTGGGTCATGTGAAGACTATGTGTACTATAAGTGTGAAAAATATGTGCGCAGCTTTGATCGAACTAAAGATAGACGAGATGTGTGAAAAAGAGCAGCAGCAAAGAACAGGAAACTTTTGCAGACATGACGTTGCTCAGACCAGTTAGAATTTGGGTTGGACATGAGATAATGAGCTTAAGACATGTCCATTTAAGGTAACAAAGGATTTTTACACAGGGTGTGTTAGGGTATATAACCTTGGCGAAAGGGACTAGCCTTCGCCTTCTCATGTCAGATGCTCTCTGCGTGAGAATGCCATGGACCTTCTCATATCAGACGCTGTCTGTGTGGGAACGTCTTATTTCATGCATGAAATAAAATACTTTATTTAATCTTTTGAGAATCGACTTTGTCTCCTTCATCCAGGTTTTTGAATATTGATAATTTCCACAACAAATGGCGACGAGGATGCGATTGCAAAACCGATGATCGTCGTGAGGGGAACAGTTGACTGGCCATCCCGAGAGAACACTCTACGGCTCAAAATCCTCAAGCTTAAGGAAAGAGAATTGTTCAACTCCTCACGACGACCTAGGTGGACGCAATTAAAGAACTCACAGACAGTGAGACTCACAAGACGGTGAGAGAAAATTTAAATTATTCACATGGTGGATAAGAAAATTATTTGCGTATTGAATATTTTTTCTAAAAGGGTCAGAGTTTTGGAATAAGCGTTTCCAAACAGGGTTTGAGAATAAGCCTAAAAGTAAGTTCTCAAATGCCATGTGTTAATTCTTCTCTAAAAGGGCCAGAGTTTTGAGAATAGGTCTGATAGAAAATTTCTCAAACACCAGACAAGGTGCTCGTTCGAAGTTTCGGACATTAGAGGAGGCACTTGTTTGGGAAAGACCTGCATCGACGGAGACAGGCAATTTTGAAAGTCCTAGATTGACGAATTTAGGCATGTCGTGGTGGCCACGCTGAGAGAAGAATTAACACAGTAAATATAGTGCGTGGTGACCACGCGGGGGAAAATATTTAAATACGCAAATATAAATACTGTTGATTAAGAAGAAGGAAAGAGGAAAATTTATAGGTAAATATAAAGTAATAAAATAATAAATAAAAATACGCAAATATGGATTAATAAAATTAATTAATATAGGGAAATTGAACAAACAAAATTGTCTAAGTAAAAATGGGTTCAATGGGGGTTTAAGCGTGTCACATTTGACAAAAACAAAAGCAAAATTGGTCTACTCACGTTGTCAAGAGGAAAGACAAGACACATAGAGAAACGCATTATGCAATCTTAAAAATGACATATCTTTGAAAAATGACGTCTGACATTGTTTCTTCTTCTCCCTATTATGGCATTGTTTTTTTTGTTTGTTTTTGTTTTGTGAGAATAAGATAGGAGGACAGGATGTATCCGGCTCATCTTCCACCTCCTCGCAATCCTAACCAGATTCCAGCAGCCGCAGAAGGACGGGATCACGCAGTTCCTAACGCACCACACGAACAACCACCACCGCTCTGCAGCCCTCCAGAAAATGAAGGTAAAGACTTTGTTCTGGGATGGATTGGACAGTGACATTTCAAAAGCAATTCAAAAGAGCTGTGTCGGATGGCAACTGGCCTCGACAGCAGAAATGAGACGACACGCAAGACATCATGAAAGTGCAGCGAAAAATCAACGCAGCCAAGCAAGACAAAGACCTCATGTTGGCCCTGGTGACAATGCAAGGTGTGTATATGGGCAACAACAACTCCAACCATCACCAAATGAACCAGAGAGGCAATGGCAGAGGAAGAGGCAGAGGACGTGGTCAGGGAAAAGGACCAAACTGTCAACAACAACGCCAAGAGCCCTATGATCCAGACAAATGTTTCAAATGTGGACTTAAAGGACATTGGTATAATGATTGCCCACACGGCAAAGGCAGGAATCAGGCGGATTGAAAGGAGGAGGAGGGGGTGAGCGACGGGGTTCCTGTCTCTCCAACTGATGAGTATAATTTACCTTTATTTTCTGATTTCTGCTCTATGCAATGAAGACTTGCTTGCTAGGGTTTTCTATAAGGCTAATTTTTCTTTACCCTTGATAGAAATGACTGTTAATGACGTATCTTTGCTATTTCTGCTTGACACGGGAGCTTCCAATTTGGTAATTAAAGCGACAAAGTTTGAAAAACCAGTTCCACTATCTGGGAAGACGACTTCTTCCAGAAGTGCAACTGGTCATGTGGTCATAGAACAATATTCGAAAACACTTGAGTGTTCAATTGAAGGGGAAAAATAAAATAATAATGTGCATTGTTTTTTAAATTACTAAGTCATGTCCAGTGAATTTAATGCGAAGGGATTTACTTTGTAAGTAGGGTGTTTTTGTTTACTGTGGTGATCAGGGCTTATCAGCTGACATGAGAATGACGCATGAAACTGAAAGCACAGAGGATTTTTCTCTGTTTGTATATGAATGGCAAATTTCTGACACATGTCTGACCACAAAGCGGCTCATGACAGAGTGTTGCCATCTTCTGAATCTATGAGAGACTCAGATTTACATTGCACTTCTCATGTAAGCACTGATCATGATGATGAATATGCGCAGCAATGATTTAATGTTGACATAGAAATTGTGACGACTGACTATGTGTATTGGACTGACCAATGGTGTTTTGAATGTGAAATTGACTGACAAACAGACAGTGTTTTATGACATGGAAAATGCACAGCCTCATATCACTGGCCAAACCAGTGAAGGCTGAATGGCGTGACGCGGGTCCCTTCATGGCCAGGTGCCATGAACTGACCGACTGGGTCATGATAGATCAAAAACGACTGATCTGCCAACGTGAAGATATTAAACAGCCATGTCATAAAACACAGAAGTTTGAGAGCAGTCACAGTGTTGGATGAGGAAGTGAAACTAAACAGACTGAGTTTAACACAACTCCCTGTCATAACAGACGGGTTGGAGAGAGTTTCCAAAATGTTTATGGGCTACTGATAAAAAATGATGTAGGTCTGATTGCAGATTGTGAGCCGATTCAAATAAAGACCAAATCCGACTATAGACCAAAAAGAAAATGCAGTATCCATTGAAAAAGAAAACAGATCAGCAGAGAAGGCTGCAGCTCGACTTCCTGTTCGGATAACCATAGCAATAGAGCTGAATGAGGAACTAGGTGACAGAAGCGATGAAACAACAACAACGCTTCTGCCTATGATAAAGAGAAATGGAAGAAGGCAGGCCGTGAATATAAAAATGGACAATGGGGCCCCAGAAACAAATGGAGATGTTTACTATTATGCAAAATAACTGATTTACCAAAGTTTTTTCCACAGTGGCAGCAGATTTTTGCAGCAGATGTTTGATTTGTGGTATTAACAATGTGGGGAGGGGTCAGGCAATGAGACAGGGGGGCATCCCAGGCCGCAGAGACCATTCTCAAATGTAATGCTCGATTATATTGAATTATCAAAATCTGACAAAAAGAAATACTGCATAGTGGCAGTCGACATGTTTTCAGAATGGGTAGAAGCCATGCCAACAACAAAGGCAGATTAAAAAAGGAATGGCAAAACTATTCCTACAAGAAATTATCCCACCATGGGAATTTCAAATCCTGAAAAATTATTAAGTGACAATGGTTCACATTTTGTAAACAGTGCAATTTCAGCAGTTGAAGCATTCCTGGGTACATCCGGAAGCGGGAGGAGCTAACTTACATGAGAATGAGAAAGAGGGGACGCGCACAGCTCTCACCATTTGAGATTCTGTTTGCTCGCCCACCTCAGATGGACTGGGAGGCACGAAATCCTCGAACATTGCCTGACACCACTATTTGTGAGCATGACATGTTGCAATATTGTGTTGAGCTGGATAAGGTGTTCTGTGATATCTCAAAACAGGTCCAGGCAGCAGTTCCAGAGCCAGCTGAGACGGCCCTGCACAGCATCCGGCCAGGAGAGTTCGTGTTGATAAAGGATCTGAGACGAAAGCATTGGAAGGCGAAAAGGTGACAGGGACCATTCCAGGTTTTGCTGACAACTCAAAATGCGGTGAAAGTCGAGGATCCAGCTCATGCGGTAGCTGCAACGGAAGAAGAATCCCACTCAAAGCTAACGAGTGCCAAACAGAGATCAGACTAACCAGAGACGTGTCATCCCGTAGGTTACCAATTTGAAAACCACCGTCACTGGAGAGCAGACGAATCAATAGTAAGAGACGATTGTGCAATTTCAGGAGTGGTCAGAACTGTATCAAGGACTTTGTGGAACTTTAACGCCGTGGGCATTGAAATAACCTGTCTGATCATATCAACTAGACCTGCCCTGAGACCAAAAATACATCGAGAAACGGGACTGATATCGTTCAAACAAGAACATTTTCTCGCCTGACAAGGTTGTAATGTGTGGCAATAGGTCACTAAATCTTATCCTCTTAATTAGTGTGGCTGTAAGCCTAGCACGAGATGATAGCATATAGAGGTGAAAATGACAAAGGGAAAATGGGGTAAGACCATGTATTTTTGTAAGGATCCATGTCAAGGGCAATATGTGTACGGAGGTAATCAGGATGCTATCAGAGAGGGTCTATTGACCAAGGCGGGGTATGTCTCACTTCAGGGTGATTAAATTAGAATATTAGAGTGATGCCAGAGTTTTTGGAATTAGAAGAAATCACTGAAAATTTAGGAGAATTAATAGGGTTAATTCCATGTACTATGTAGAAATTACTGAATGTGAAAATTCTATAGAAATCAAATTATCTCCAAAGAAAGTCAAAAGTCAGAACCCATCAGAACACAGCACTAGAGACTTTGACAATGTATGGGCAGTGAAACCACAATTAGGCGACGTATGTTTATGTAAATTAGGGACCCAACAAGGGGCAATAATGGCTGGTACAGCACACTGTAAAACCACGATAATCATGAATAATAACAAATGTATAACATCTAATGGTACAAATATCACATGTCCAGGTGACGACGATGACCTCGGAGAGACAACAGCTTGAACAGTATGTGCACACCCTTCCTAAGAAATGGATGGGGTGCTGTTATCCAGGACTTTTAGATGTAGGAGGTTTATTTGAAAATATGCAAAATGTTAGTAACCTCTTGTTGTTTTAATTTGACTGACGTCTTTCAAAAAGTATCAGACATAATAGAACACATGAAAATGGCCGTAGCTACTCCAGATGAAATGTCATCTTCACTAGATAATTGGTTCTTGGGCCTGCAGGGGTGGACGAAATTGTTAATAAGTACGATTATGCCAATCGGATGTTTGATTTTCATTTTGATTTTTCTTTTAATGATTCCATGTTTAATGAATTGTATTTCTAGAATCACTGCTAAGGCAGTGACTGCCACAATGGTGAGAATGAATCCAGGGGAATACACAACAATGATACGTAGGGCACCAGAGGACGAAGTTAATGTTTCAGTGGCTGATGATGATGATGATGAGGATTATGAGAACGAGAGCGAACATGAGTTTGACTAGAAAATTAAGTAACTATGGGGAAAATTTACCTGTTGTAAATTACTATGCATATGAAAAAAGTAAATGTCAAATTGTGTGTATGTTCTTTGAATGAACATATGGGGGATTGTTATGGAAATTTTACATTTAGATATGTTTCTTTTACTTTTAGATGGGTACAACTTTTATTAACGATGAAGATTCATTTTTACTCATAAGCATTTAAAAGAATATAATCAAAAGCACATTATTAAAGATATAAAACTAAGTTTTTATAAATGTATAAGTTAGAACAAGCTTGAAGGAACAAAATGTTCACTGGGTCATGTGAAGACTATGTGTACTATAAGTGTGAAAAATATGTGCGCAGCTTTGATCGAACTAAAGATAGACGAGATGTGTGAAAAAGAGCAGCAGCAAAGAACAGGAAACTTTTGCAGACATGACGTTGCTCAGACCAGTTAGAATTTGGGTTGGACATGAGATAATGAGCTTAAGACATGTCCATTTAAGGTAACAAAGGATTTTTACACAGGGTGTGTTAGGGTATATAACCTTGGCGAAAGGGACTAGCCTTCGCCTTCTCATGTCAGATGCTCTCTGCGTGAGAATGCCATGGACCTTCTCATATCAGACGCTGTCTGTGTGGGAACGTCTTATTTCATGCATGAAATAAAATACTTTATTTAATCTTTTGAGAATCGACTTTGTCTCCTTCATCCAGGTTTTTGAATATTGATAATTTCCACAACAGACTACACTTCTGTGGTATAGTTGTATATATGAATTGTAGCCACCTAGTCTTCAAATGCTCCTCCTTGGGCAGATTAAAAAAGTTCAGAACACAGCGTCTCGTCGCCATGATATTTTCCCTGGCCTTGGAGCGCAATAAGTGGGCGTATCGTATTCAAATAACTTGACAAGTTGACGTCATCTAGTCAGAGAAAAAGCTTCGGTCTTCTAACGATTCATAAAAATGACTCAGAGTCGACTCTTACTTTTGAAAGACAATAACTTTATATACGGTGTACTTTCATATTTCAAACTTTGCAGGATGTTTTTGTTCACTTAGATCTATGTTACACACTACATGAAAGGTACATTTCAAAATTCCATAATAGGTGCCCTTTAAGGGGCAAATTTGACAAGCTATAATAAATGATCTGGTATTTTGAGCTGAAATTTCACACACACATTCTGAGGAAACTATAGATTTATATTACATCTTGTGAAAAGGGGCATAATATGTCATCTTTAAAGCCCAGTCTTTAAACATCTTTCTTTTTCACTCCTGTTTGTGAGGTGTGTGTGCATGTGTGTGTTGTGTAGTCTATACACTGTAGAGAGAGACGGTCCGAAAAATAAAGGTAAGACATGCTCATGCATGTTCACAAAGTCATACAAACCTTCAGGCACACATATCTGAGAGTCAGATTGTTCACTATCTCTGGCTAAAGGTTGTTGGTGGCTGGCAGGCACTGAGAGTGAGCGGGTCAGAGAGAGAGAGAGAGAGAGAGAGAAAGAGAGAGAGCAACAGAGAGAGAGCAACAGAGAGAGAGAGAGAGCAACAGAGAGAGAGAGGAGAGAGAGAGAGAGAGAGAGAGGGAGAGATATTGGGATGTGTGACCTTCAAAGACAACAGATTAACAACCTTGGGCAGACGTGAAAAGTCATTCTAAGCCTTCAAAATACATACATGCCTTCTTTCATCCTAACACAATCATTGTTTCAAAGGTTTAATGCATATTGAGTTGAGTGTTTGATCTCCCAGACATTCACTAACGTCTGTTTACCCTTCTCTCTCACAGAGAGTGATTAATGAGAAGGAACCTGGAAGCATTGATAGAGCTCTCTGCTGGTCAAGCTGCCCCTGCTGTCCGGCTGAAGTTTGTCCACTTTCTCCAGCACTCTCACAACAGAAGCACAAGAGCAACAACAATCCTTCAATCCTCACTATTCCACAAGAAATAAAACGCACCTTCCGGGTTTAACAACTTACGTGTTTGCTCTCCATTCCCCCAAGCCCCGCTACACTGGTGGAGAATGCGGGCGGAGAACGAAGGCCCCCCAGAGGCAGCTTCCCTCCCCAGCCTGGGGGAAACCTTCCGCCAGCTTGCTGAGGTCTGCGTGCGGCAGCAACAGCTGTCAGAACAGTTGGCTGCGGGCCAAAATCAGGTGGCTGGGGAGCTTGTGCGCCTACGAACAGTGACTGCCCGGGTTACACCACTCGAGCCAACATCTTCAGCACTGCAAATTCACCCCTGAAATGACTGACCAGGGTGATGTGGAAGCCTATCTTCACACTTTTGAGGTATTTGCGGATCGAGAAGATTGGAGCCACCATGAGTGGGCACGTCTGCTGGCCCCGCTGTTGACTGGTGAGCCTCAGCGAGTATATTATTCCCTCCTGCTTGAGGATGCTGCAGACTATGGGCCCTATTATAACGCTTTGTCTAAAAAACTTTGGCTTTTGCCTGGCCAAGCCTCCGCTGAGGAAGTGGTAGAGAGAGTCACTGTGGACCGGCCTTTACGTGCTTTTCCTCATCCTTATTGCAACACCGACAGTCTCCCCAACCCACGGACCCTGGATGATTTAGTGGAGGATGTAGAGCTGCCAGAGGCGGCCCTCGCCAGAGATTCCGGGCAGAGAGCTGTTCCGTTTGTCCGAAAGGGCGCTGAGGAGCGACGTGTTGTGGATGGCAACCCCAAGCTGGTGAGCCTGGCGACTCCCCAGGGGAGTACGCCCGTTGAAACGATGCCCACGGACCTAAATCCACCAGTGGGTAGAATCTGAATGGCGGGCTGCATTGTTCATCACAATGTCCCAGACGGTGCCCCAGAGCGAGATGTTCGAATCAACGGCCGCCGGCCGTTCTTGACCGAGGAAGCAGCGTGAGCTTGGTCCAGCCCCAGCTCCTCGGACCAGAAAGGCCAGGCCGAGCACTCCTTCCCATCACCTGTGTCCACGGGGACACTAAGTATGTCCCTGCATGCACTGCATGTTTCAGCTGCCCCAGGTACCTGGTCGATTGAAGTGGGTGTCATCAAAGATCTTCCTGTTCCTCTGCTGTTGGGGAGAGATTGACCAGTTACTGAGACGACCAGAGAAGCCAGTTCACCGGAAAGGACCCTGGGGCCCAGGAAGTCATGTGGTCACCCGGCTTAACTAATAACCACCTGGATGTCTTTTCTGACCTATTCAAGCAGGTTTCAATGAGGGCTCCCTGGCCCGCGAGCAGCTCAAGGATGACAGACTCCGGCACTGCTGGAAACAGATCAGAGTTGTAGAGGGAAAAGACCATATGCCACCTCCCCACCCCTCTCCGCACTTTGTGGTGAAGAACATGGCCACCAGGCGAGGAGAAGAGAAGGAGCTCCTCGTCTTGCCAAGAGGGAAAACTGACATGGTAATTTCTTTGGCTCACACACACCCAATGGCTGGCCATCTCACAGCGGACAACACTCAGGCTCAGGGACCGTTTCCATTGGTCAGGAATCAATGCAGAGGTGCGACGGTACTGCCAAGCCTGTCCTGTCTGCCAAAGAACTGCCCCTAAGAAGCCAGCCCCGGCCCCCCTGGTGCCGCTTTCTGTTATTGACGTGCCGTTCACACGTATTGGGATGGATCTCGTGGGGCCGCTGCCCAAGTCAGCTCAGGGTCACAAGCATATTTTAGTAATTGTTGACTATGCCACCACCTATCCAGAGGCCATCCCCCTCAGATGAGCAACAGCAGCAGTCATCGCCCAAGCACTCTTACTGTTGTGTAGCCGGGTGGGGATTCCTACAGAGATCCTGACTGACCCAGGGACTCCCTTCATGTCCTGGATAATGGCCGACCTCTGCAGATTGTTAAAGGTGAAACATCTATGAACCTCAGTCTACCACCCCCAGACTGAAGGTGTAGTGGAGCGCTTTAATAGGACATTAAAGCAGATGCTGAAGAGGGTGGGTTCCGAGGATGGGATTCAGCCAATCAGCGAAAGGAGCTTGAGTCCCTGGTTCATAGCTACAAAGATATCTTCTCGAATCTTCCAGGTCACACTTCCATGAGATTCGGACCCCACCTGGTGTCATTGTCCGGCAGCAGCCCTATAGAGTTCGACAAGCCATTGAGGACGAGGTCCAGAAGATGCTCTAGCTGGGGGTCATAGAACCTCCAAACAGCCTGTGGTCCGGCCCGGTTGTGTTAGTCCAGAAACGTGATGGCCCCTTCTGCTTCTGTAATGATTTCAGGAAGCTGAATGACGTCTCCTTGTTCGACAGCTACCCCATGCCCCGAGTGGACGAACTGGTTGAGCGGCTAGGGAGGGCCGGTACATCTCCACTCTGGATCTCACAAAGAGATATTGGCAGGTACCCCTGAGCTCAGATTCTAAGCAGAAGACTGCTTTCAACAGCTCCTCGGGCATTGGCTATATCGGACCCGTCCTTCTGGCCTGCACAGGGCTCCCGCTACGTTCCAGAGGTCGATGGACGTGGTTCTAAGGCCCCACCAGCAGTATGCTACCGCCCATATGGATGATGTGGTCGTCCACTCGAAGAGCTGGGAGGACCATCTCACTCGGCACTCGAGGACCGTTTCCTTCATGGTTTGAGGAGACAGGTTTTTCTGCTGTCTCTGCATCTTCACATTGTAATTTTGCCTCTTACCAGCTCTGATAAAAAATGTCAATGATTTCATGTTGTATGATTAGAAGTGTATTTAACAATAGAGGATTTCTTGTTTTGTCTTTCACAGATCTACCCAAATGTTTAACCCTCCTACTGCATTCGGGTCCGTTTTGACCTGAAATAGTTTTTACAAAAAAAAGAAAAGAAAATTAAACTTTGTAAATTTGTAAAAAATGTCAAAAAATGTTTTTTTTTAAAGATTTAAACTAAATTATTGCACTTTTTACATTCGGGTCAGTTTTGACTCGGAAGTGAACTGTGGCTTTACACTCTAAAAAATGCTGGGTTGTTTCAACCCAATTTTGGGTAAAATATGGACAAACCCAGCCGTTGGGTTACATTTTTAAATTACATTTTTAACCCAGCGTTTGGGTTTGTTCATATTTGACCCAAAATTGGGTTGAAACAACCCAGCATTTTTTAGAGTGTGAAATTATGGTGCATTTATTACTGTTATTTTGTTTACATTTGTAGTTCGATTAATCTCAAATTACTTTAAATTAACATCTGTTTGTAAATCAATTGTTCATAGACCAAATAGTCTAAATTTGAGTCCAGATTTCCCTCTCCAATGATGAACAAGTGCAGCATCAACACATTCAGGCTGTTTACTGTATAATTAGTTTCATCTGAAAGTAAAAGTTTATGAAAGTAAAATTAATATATTTTGTCCGAAAACATTTCAGAGTAATATTGATGTTGTTTTGTTGTAGTTTTCTTGCATCACACTGTATTTTTGCTGTAGTTGTAACATTTTAAATAATTTTCTTTATTAATTTAAATTGGTAAATGTAGTAATAAATAACTTTTTGCACATTCACTCATTAATGAGATGCCACTGGTCATATACAATATGGTTTAAGTTGAAAAATATTAAGCTATGTCTGTTTTATGCCTTGAAGGCAAAACTTCAGTAGGAAAAAGCTTGACTTCACAAAACATGCCCTCCGTCTCTTCCCCAAAGCTTTCCCACTACAGGTCAGTTGTGTTAAAACATGCTCAATCTTCATGTTGCCGTTCCTGAATAGAGTGCACTAAACAGGAGATAAACTGGATGATTTGTTTTATTACAACAAGCCACTTCATCTTTTAGATGTGTGATATTGGACATCATGTACTCAGTTTCTTCCTCATCCCGGTATTCTCTTTGGATAAGTCTCTTGAGTTTAATGTTGTCCAGCACACATTATATGAAGATCATCAGTGTGTGTGTGTGTGTGTGTGTGTGTGTGTGTGTGTGTGTGTGTGTGTGTGTGCTTCTCTTCTACTCTCTCAGTGATGACTGTAAACAGTGATGAAGGAGTCTAGAGAAATAAAGAATGATGAACCAGTAGGAGAAATAATGAGGGCTTTAGTAAAAGAAAAACCAGAAGACAAAAAAAAGTGTCAAAGAGGACCATGGTATGAATTATATTGTTTTAGCTGCAAAGATATTCATCAACTAGACTTCAAATAATGCGTACAATTAAAAATAAAAAAAGATAGTTTAGATGTAGTTGCAAAGTTACTTATAAATGTCTAAAGTGCACTATTGAAATGAAGGGTAAACAAAGAAAAAAAGCATCATGAAAGTATAGTCCAGATTTGTCCAGTTTCCTGTGTGAGAAACCACCAGACATTTAACACTGGGGGTGCAGGAGAGACTATAGTTGTGGCAGAATGGAACAATTAATAACCAATTATGAAGAACTTTTGTGATTTTTCGGTGCTTCACAGTCCACTGTATGGAAAAGAGCAGTGTGACCAATTTCTTAAAAAAAGATGGAATGGACAAAAGAAAATGGTATGGACTGGAAACACATGAGGTGAGTATGGCTATAGAACATATATCCTTTATACGCATTATAACCAATTTAACATACAATGCATTGTACCTTGTGCCTTTAAGTCATATAAAAGTGTAAGATGTTGCTTCAATAAAGAAGCCAATAGGATAAATAAGCAGAAACTTCTTTCATACCGGTCTCTCAGCACTTCCCTGTGTCTCCTCGCTGGTGAGCGACACACACTGGTGATTAAAGCACACGTCTGTGGAAGAAGAGAGGGACTGAAGATCCCCAGTGAGAACACAATCTGTCTGTACTGAGAGACACACTCCCTCCGAGACTCGCTCACCACAGCTGTGAGCATCTCCACATAACAAGCCTTATTACACGCTCACACACACACACACACACACACACGCACACGCTCACACTCACACGCTCACACACACTCACACGCTCACACACACACACACACACACACACACACACACACACACACACACACACACACACACACACACACGTGCACACAGAAAGATGGTTCTCTGATACATCAGTTTCATAGGCTGTTGTTTTTTATTGATCATTGGTTTAATGGAAGAGTTTGAGATGCAGTGAGCAGCGCTTCAGAGATACAGAGTCAGCAGGATATGTCTATGCTTGTGAGTTTCAAATGACAAGATAGATACACATTTTGATAGAGTAAAATTGAGCTTTTGGTCTAGCTTAAAGTGTCATGAAACCCGCTGTTTTATCCTGGTCGTTCACACCTCAGAGTTGTGCGTGTAAATCTGTGGAAAAGTGGGAGAGTAGAGGGAGGGAAAAGGGGAGACAACAACCAATAAAACACTGCAACACACTCAGACACATGAATATTAAATATGACCTCGGAGAGGAGAAAACAGAGTTGAGGGTTAAAAAAACCTAACCCTATATAACAAACTGACAAAACCAGTGAGAAACGCGGAACAAGGTCTAATAATAATATTATTGTCATTACATTTACCAGCACGACAGTCTCTGAACAAATGAAGTGTCCGTTTAACAGAAAGAATAAAGGTATTTATCCATCGTTCTTTGAATTGTTGGTTTACATCCTTGTCTGCTGTGTATCAGAATAATCCATCGTGTTCATGACCAGACGTCATTATTTGCACATATATCTCATTTGAAGAAGACATGTGCGCACACACGGCGCTGGTTCATGTTTAGAGCACTAGAGTATATGAAATAAGTCCATACAAAGTTTTAAACGCGTTTGCTCCGGTCAATATATGTCCTAGGCCTATATGATCCGCACTGCGAGCAACATGAGCAACTCTCATGGCATGCGCACGCCAATGGTTTTTTAATCCTTCGCTGTGATGCGACCTCAAATTAGCCTGGGAAAACCCTGACGAACTTCCGGCAAATTTAAGATTTGCTCTGCAAGTCCGTCTGGCCAAGAGCCCATTCAAACCCATTTCCAATCTGTCCAAATCTGTCCACCAATCAGAAGCGTTGAGGCGGGCTTTACACGGTGATGGGTTTAGGTCTATCTAATTGTGCCCAGAGGCATTTGGGTGACGTCCGTTGGCGACGCCCCTTTGGAAATGGGCTGTGAATGAAACCCAGAAGAACGAAACTGCTTGGAAATATGCAAAAATAACCAATTTCCAACTATTGATAACATTTATGAGAGCTTTTAGTGTTTTCAGTGATGTGCAGCCTGTACATATCTGTCAGAAACATGTGTTTTGGGGTTTCATGACCCTTTAAGAAAACAAAAGTTTGGGATGGAGAGTAATCATGAAACCACACATCTTCATGGCTAGATAACATTTAGCACCCATGAGGAACTGACGTCTCAGATCAGCCAAACAATATCAACTCAGCAGTTCCCTTCGTTTCTGATGATCATATGTATGAAGACGACAATCACAAAATAATTCAGCATTTTGCTAAGGTGTGTTTCCAGTCCCAAGCTGCCCTTGTGTCTCCTTTCTGAGAGAGAACTTATAAATATGGATTTGTTCAATGTAGTTAAAGTGCACAAGAGTTTTGATTAAAGAACAAAACAATGTTGGGTAATATACATTAGATCAGGGGTTCTCGACTCTGGCCCTCGAGATCCACAGTCCTGCTCCAGCCTTGATCAAACTCTCCTGGCTGTAACCTTCTAGTAATCCTGAAGACCTCGATTAGCTTGTTCAGGTGTGTTTGATTAGGGTTGGAGCAAAACTGCAGGAAAGTGGAACTTGAGGGACAGAGTCATGCCCTTCACTCGCTAACTTCCCTCCGTCTCGTTCACTCGGATGTACATCATTGCTTATGTTGCACGAGTGCCACTACTGGTGGAAACAGCAATGGGCAGAACTGGAACGTGCTTAGCCCTCGATCACTTAGAGTCCACTAGGGTCTAGATTCTATATGTATATAGGTGTGTTTGAGTTGTTTACATTATTTTTTTAAATAATTAATATATCATAGAGTTGTTTGTGGTGGGGTAAAGTAAACGCAATATGCATTGACATCACAATCGTGTTGCATTGTGGTATATGGAGTTCCCTGAAGTGTACATATGAAGTAGACTCGCTCCATCTGTCAAAATCAAGGGAGCGAGGGTCTGTCCATATAAACTTCCCTCGTCCACTTCATGAAGTGGAACGCACTTCAAAATGGCGGCAGGGATTCCCCCGAGGGGAAGTGCTTAGGGAAGTTCGCAAGTGCGTGTCTAAAAGTGGACTGGAACGCAGCCAGAGTTGAGATTCCCTGCCTTATGCCGGGTTCAGACTAGACAGATTTTAGATTCGTAAACTGTTACTTTCATTTTCATTTTTTTTCCCCAGTCCTTCTCGACGGGTTCCTTCACATCTGTGTGTTTGACCAATAGGAGCACAGAAGCTCTTCCGCACACAGCTTTCAAACATGGCGAAACGAAAGAGAGACGACGGTATTGGTGCAATGGAGGAAAGAACGTGGAGCTATGGCAGAACTCCAACCTTATGATGTTTCCTCGAGGGACAACCACGACAGAGTGAAAAAAGATGAACGATTGCGGAGGCGCTTCAGCAAACTGGTGAGTAGGCTACATTTATTTTTAGTACTGGCTAAAAATAAAAAACTATTGTGACTGGTCTCCTACTCTTCCTACTACGGCCGGCTAGTGGGTGAGGCTAGGAAGCTCATCAACGGAACAATGTCCACCTGTTCTTCCCTCTATAAACGTTTAGGCTTTGTTGGTATGGGGGTGTGCTAGCTTCCTCACGGTTGTTTTGTGTTTGGCTCTGGCTTCTGTTTGTTTTAACCTTGTTATTAGTTTAAAATATTGTTCTGTCTGATACTTTTACATCATTTGTCTGACAGAAATTGTACTTGATTATGTAGGGGTTTTTGTATTATATATTTTTCTACTTTTGTTAAAAAATATTTTTGGTTGCAACCTTACCAACCTTACTCTGTCCTCCTTTCATTTGTCACGGCTCTGAGCCGGTCATGACAAATGTGGGTGCGAGACGTCTCGGGATCAGATCCCGGACGAGCCCCCATATTTGTCACAAAATTGTCAAATGAATGGAGGACATAGTGAGTTGGTTTGCAAGAATTAACCCTAATAACATAACATAAAAATATAGAAAAACTAGAAAACATGGTCATCTGTAATGTCTGTCTGGTGCATGGATGTACCAAAGATAGAAAACAAAATACTCCAAAACAAAAGCCAAAATCAAACACAAAGCAACCAGGAGCAAGCTCAATCAACACTAACACAGCCTAAACTTTTATTGAGGGAAGAACAGGTCGACATCGTTCCGTTGATGCGCCTCCTAGCCTCACCCACTTGCCGGAAGTAGCATGAAGAGTAGGAGACCCGTCACAATATATATATTTTACCTCAAGTTCTTTTTGGAAAATTCCATACTGTCCTCTTTGTGCAATCTAGGAACGTGTCCATTGTCAGGTTTTCTTTCTTTTTGATAGTTTTTCTAATGACAAGTTATCCAGTGCAAAACACATCGCTTTGGTAGCCATTGTTTGTTTATGCTCACAATACCGTCAGTCGATAGTTCCACCTTCTCGATGACATCACACACATCGTTAAAGACTGCAAGCAATAACTTCTAGGGAAGCAATGTGTAGTCTGAAATGTTTTTTTGTCAATAACACGACAAGAATTTAGAAGCTAAAATCGCATAATCTGACACAGTAAACAGACAAAAATATTGTAAAGTCTGAACCCGGCATTAGATTGTCATCGTGGTTCAGTCAGCAATACTAAAGGAGGTTCACTTACAGCAAACTGGAGCAAAGAGAAACTGTAAGGGACGGAGACGTTTGCAATACAGAGACACACAACATCGACAGAAACAGACAACATAAATCCAAAGATGGTTTTCAAAAGAGAGCTTTCCCAGACAGCCACATAGTGTCGGCCCAGATCCAGCCCATATCCGGTACATGTGGAATCCAGGTGTACCAGGTGTGGGCCGACACTATGTTGCTGTCTGGGTTCCATTTGATTTGAGTGTTAGCACAGTGTTTTCACCCTGAATAGTGGTGGAGTTGCCGGGACCCCACTTCTGGCTGGCATGTAGGTAGTTATGTCTTCAGAAGGATTCTGTGTGTTTATTTATCCCGGAACCCAGCTGTGTTTGCTCTGCTGTGTGCCCGTAAATCCAAATCCCATGCTCATTCCGTGTGCCAGCGAGGAATCAAAGTTGAAATCGATCTCTTCTCCCGACTCCATAATGTCATGTAGAAGTATAGACTCCACGTCACAGTCCAGGCTGCTATAGAATACATCCATATCCAGGTCTGGTGGGAGCCTCTCGTGTGGGAAGAGCTGATCCGGGTGGTGGGAGTTGTGAAAAGCGTTCCCAGTCCCCTGAGGCTGACGGTACAGTCCGTATCCCACACTGTGCTGATGTGAATCGGTGTAAATATAGGCATGGGGTGGATGGCATGCGGCTGTAGTGAGATCGCAGGTGATTGGGTTTGGGGGAAGTGAAGTGGCTGCTGGGAGATGTGCATCAACTGCGGGACTATATAGGTAAGGGGCTTTATGTATGTACGAATGCATGTGTCCATCATTGGGATGAGAGTGGACCATTGCAGGTCGAAAGTCCTGGCTTAAACTTTGAATGATGTTGTGGCTGTGAAACGGCTTGGATGAATGGTTAGTAGTAGGGTCATTATTGTAAGCACCAACCATCATAGAGTGGACCTCATTCTCTTTCCCAAGTATCATGTCTTTGACAAGGAACTGGGATCCGATGGTCAGCAAGCTTTGTAGGGTACTTGTGCCTTTGTAAGCATGCATACTACTGGAGTTCTCCTCAATAGTGTGCATGGAGGAATGGTCCTGAAGCATGCCTAGATCCGACTGGCTATAATCCCAGCCTTGCTCCTCGATGTCACTGAAGTAGAGGTAGGGAGGGTGTTTATGGCATGGGGATTGGTAGATAACCGTTGATCTGAGATCTGTAGGGTAGTGGGATGCAGGTGAATGAGCACTGGAGGGACTGGGATAGAGGCGTGGAGATGCCGAGCTGGATATCCTTCCTTCGTCAGGTTCCCCTAATTCCTCTGCTAGGACGGGTGATAGCCGACCACTAAGAGTTGATGCTGACAGGCTTCCGAGCGAATGGAGGTCCGTCCAAGTCTCGAACTCCTCCTTAAGCACCACCTCACCTGCTCCAGACTTCCCAGTGGGACTGCAATGCTCCGGAGAGCTACAGAACCCTATCAACGTCTTCTCTGCTTTCCCAGCCGTGTTCTTACGGTTTGCTCTGCCTTTCCTCTTCAGGGGCTTGGTGCCGTTGTCCACTGAGGCAGCGCGACGCCGGGGAGACTTTCCCAGCTTCCCTCCATCGGGATTCAGCATCCACCAGGAACTCTTGCCAGTTCCCTCATTCTGCACACGGATGAAACGTGTGTGCAGGGATAAGTTGTGGCGGATGGAGTTCTAGAGAAAAAAAGACGAGAGTTTTAGAATAATATAGTTACAAAAGAAAGGTCTTGTCTCTTGAGGAGAGTGAGGTTTACCTGCACAGCTATCTTTTACCCGATGGCCTCTTGTTACATTAACAAAAATGTATCTGAATCAGACAGACAACCATGGGCGTAAATTTCATCTAACAGTGGATAAAATAAATTAAAAAAAGTACTAAACAAACAATGTATCAACCCTCAGATGGGGTGGGTCCTGACCCTCCCGTGATTTTCTCACTCATTCACAAAATACTCACTCAGTAATGAAGTATCAAGATACTTGTATAATTTTGAGTATCTATTTTTTTCTGTAGAGTAGTTAGCTTAGCTTGCTACAGACATTTCCTTCTCCACTATTTATATCTACACCATCTATATGAATACCCTAAAAATATACTTCAAATACATTTTATTAAAGTCCAGCTGTGGTGTAAATCCAGCTTTTAATGTTGTTTATGTGTCTATGTGGTGTTTTTGATATGCTTTAAGTGGACAGCATTGCTGAATATTTTCTGCTTAAAACTGCAGTGAACCAAAGACAGTCTCAAAAACACGGTTTGAAGTCACTGGTGTTTCTGACGTCACACACTACCTTGTAACCAATCAGATCAACTTGTGATCATCAACCAGTGGATCTCTGAGCTGAGTGAGTGAGTGGAGGCGGGGCTCATTTGCATATTCATAGAACCGCACATCCTAAATGAGGCGAGGGTGTCGAGTTACATTCAAGATATTTTAAGGCATTAAGTAATTTAAATTTAAATGTCATTTTGGTGATCAAAGATTAGTTTTAAGGGATACAATTATTGACTTCAGGGGAAATTTAAGTTGAAGTGTATTTTCCACGTGTAGCCTACTTTACGTAGTAAGTATACTAAAATCAACATACTAGTAGTATACTTCTAAGTGCACCATTTCAATACTATTTTTGACTAAATTGGCCCACTTTTTAGTTTATTAAAGTATACTTTTTTAAGGGTTCTTTAAGTGTAACGGTAGTAAACTTTGCCTATACTCTGAACTGTACAATTGAACTTATAATGTTAGTTTATCTATATCTCACCTACTTTTTACATTATGGAAGTACATTTTGAAGTATTCTCCTAGCAAACTACTAGTTTAACAGTTTTTATACAGCAAGAATACTTGTAAGTTGTCTTTAAGTCTAATTAACATCATACTTGCAGTTCAGTATTTAAAGTTATTTTTGTACTTTAAGGGCCAGATTTACTAAACAGGTCAAATTAGTGTGAGACCACAATCCCATTAATTTGGAGTTTGAAAGAGAAACTCCTACAAATGCTATCTCTTTGATAGAGAAAATGGAGGAGTTGGCCATATAAGTGTGCTTTAATGGGGTGGATGTGGACTGATCTCTGGCTTCGGGATCTTTCCAGCCGGAGAGACGAAATGTGTCTTTCACGCTCACATCTCCTAATCTCAAATATTCATTCATTTCTTTCTTTTTACCTTCAGGGACGAATCTCATTGGTAAGGCTATACTTCTCACTGTCAATCCAGCATTATAATGTTGAGTGGAAAGCTTATATTCTTAAGCGCTCTCTGTTCTTTCATTTTCAATTTATGCTATTCATTGAACCGATATAATCAGTCCAGTCGCTCAAACACACAGAGCATTATTTTCTAAGTATTTTCCCCAGACAGCAACATAGTGTCGGCCCAGATCCGGCCCACATCCGGGACATGTTCAACGCGTACCAGATCTGGGCCGACACTATGTTGTCTGGGACACTATTATGGGGAATTAATCTATGAATGGCATAAACATCAACAAGCGTGTCTGCTAGAGTAAGACAAAACTGTGAGGTTTGTGTTAAAGGAAAAGAGAAAAAGAGTTGGCTGCACTGGAAAGGTCATCCATACCTGCACTGGTTCGGGAAATTGTGATAGTAAAGTAAAATAAAATAAAACAATCTAAATATAACATCTTGGACCCTATTGTAACGCTCTGAAGCGCAAGTATCAAACACGAAACGCAAGTAACTCTGCGGGCGGATCCCGGCGCTGTCGCTATTATACCGGCGGGATAAACGACTCTTGTGCCCGACGCAAATCTAAAATGTGTTGGTCTGAAGTCGCTTCATTATTCATAGGTGTGGTTTGGGCGTAACGTGAAATAAACCTATCAGAGCGTCCTCTCACATTCCCTTTAAGAGCCGGCGCGCTTGTTCCACGACGGATTGCTATTATAACGGCGGATCGCTATTATAACGGCGGATCGCTATTATAACGGCGGATTGCTATTATAACGGCGGGTTTGCCGGCGCACGCCAGGAGCGGTTCACAGCCGAGGAGACCGACGTTCTCGTCAGGGCCGTAAAACACAGAGAAGTGACATTGGGGATGATGGAGAAACACACACAAATAAGCTTCGGTTAAACAGGCGTATAATAATTTGGGTAAATGTGTAATCTAGATTTATGTATTTTTCCACATCTTCACAGACACAACAATGATTTCTCTCGTGTGTTAATATTTTTCCTTGTAATAATGGATGATTTGCAAAAATGAAAACTGCTGTGTCTGTTTAGATGAGAGAATCAAAGTGTGTGTGTTGTTCACACGCTACATAATGGCCAAGCACGCGCCCTTAAAATAGCATCTGACTAACGCGCGGCGCCGCTGTCTTTAGACTGGGTTTCTCCTGGTCAGCGGCGGAGTTGTTTTCTGGAACTGCAGAATATCACCAGGGAACGTTTGCGCCGGAACACACTCCTCTTTACACTGAACCGCCCCCCCCCCCCCGAGCGCAAGTTCATTCCCTAATTTACCGTCGTGCGTCTGTGGAGGGAAGAGTCGCTGTGCGCGGGTGCAGAATAGGAATGATACATGCGGCGTGTACAAAGTCAATTGTGCTGGGGGCAAGATACGGCCCATGATCTGCTTTTGCAGACAAAAATGAAACGTACATGTTTTGTTCTTTATTTTTGATGAAATGCTAGAGCATAATCCCTGAATGGGTGTTTCAAGTAATGAATTAGGTCTCAGTGGTTCATCGGACACAAAAGGTTTCTTAAGGCAACAATACAAGGAGAGTATCCATGGAAACATGAGGAAAAAGAGAATTCATCTGTGTAGGTTTGGGGCAGACAAACAGGGATCCTTATCATGAAGCTACCGTAAATCAGGGCAGTTTTTAAAATGTTGTTCCTAACAAATCTGGAAATAAACGCTAATATCCCAATTAATTCTCATGAGTATTACATATAATGCAAGGCTAATCCTTATTACGGAAATGGGTGAATAACTCACAAAGATTGCAGTTATTAGAGGCGCGCTACTTTCTGACAATGACTTTGATGACGTGTTGGATAATTAGTGATTAACAGATCGGTCAATACTGAGATATATGAATGTTCATTTGGACATCATGTGTGCAGCCCAGAGGTACACTCCCAGTCCAGCAGGGAAGAGCTGTTACGGTAACTGGCATTGACACCGTGTCCACTCCTGTTAGACGAGAGACGAGACGCCGCGTCACACTCGATACACTCAACATTTCCACTTTCTGCAGCGCTACTAAAACACTTCCAGGAACTTCTAATTAACCACAGACTCTGGCGGCACAAATGAACAACACACTTCCTCTTCTGCAAACGACATGTTACATTTCGGAGCTCATTAATGACTGAAATATCTTTTGTTCTACTGGTCTTCCGTGGCACAGTCTTTAACAGTTTAAAACCATCAAAAATGGAAAGACAAGTTGTTTTCCCCAGTGCACAAGAAGCCACAAGAGCAATATTTACCCAGCACTCGACACTATCACAAATGTACTAGTCCCTCTGTAGTCAATCATTTTATCCCTTAAAACTCATCTTTGATCACGGAAATTACATATTTACATATTTTTTCCTTGAAAAAAAAAAGGTCATGCCTTAAAATATCTTGAATGTAACTCGACACCCTCATTTAGTATGTGCGCTTCTATGAATATGCAAATGAGCCCCGCCTCCACTCACTCAGAGATCCACTGGTGGACGATCACATGTTGATCTGATTGGTCAAGGTAGTGTGTGACGTCAGAAACACCAGCGATTTCAAACCGTGTGTTTGACTGTCTTTGGTTCACTGCAGTTTTAAGCAGAAAATACTCAGCAATGCTGTCCACTTATGAACTTACACATGGTGTGTGTTAAAGCAGATTAATAACACCACATACACACATAAACTACATTAAAAGCTGGATTTACACCACAGGGGGACTTTAAAAAACAATCGTACACAGCAGTATAATCTCTGCAAGTGTAGACTGGTTTCCTGGTGAATCCTGGATTCATGCTGTGTTGAGACTGTGTCCACTTTACATGCATTAACTGAACTAACTCCACACCATGTAACCAATAACTGAAGGTAAGTATTTTCTGTAATGAGCTCAGAGGGTTAATGTCTTTGTAAGTTCCTTCACTCCCTCATTGAGTAAGGTTTGTTGCCTGGAAGAAACATGAGCTGAACCCCTCAGCACTAAAAGTGAAGCCAGCGCATGTCGATCGCCCCCTGGTGGCTGGCTGCAGTATTAGCCATAAGCCCCGCCCTCTCCATGCAATCAAATGGGATGCAAAACAAACCTAAAAAACCCAATTACACTTCAAATAATTTTTTTCCAGAGATAATATCGTCATGTTAGGTAGTTTTCATTATGCTGATGTATGTTCAAGTGTTCGTTTTTCCAATAAGTTTGGTGTCAGTTATTTGATGCTATATAAAACGGGGTGTGACGTCATGATTGACAGCTGTGCTAGCGAATGAGTCTGCAGGAGTGTTTAGATCCAAACCGAATCCAACATAGGAGGGTATGAGAGTGGGTTGGCATTGAGAACGCTGTTATGTAGATTGCCACAGGGAGGACAGCTGGAGCTCTAGCCTCCAGTCGTGTTGTGCTTCACTGCTGACTTCTCCTTCTGTGCTCCAGGGAACGTGTCCCATAGGGCCAGATACTTACAGCTCCACCACGAGACCCTGTGCCATCCGGACACCACTGCCACCCATCTGTCTGCTCCACCCACACCCAGTGCTGATCCCAGTCCTCTAACCACTCCAGCAACACACCTGACTTAACAGCGCTGTCTTTACATTACTTCTAGTATATATTACACCTTAAAAAACACTGGGTTAAAAACAACCCAATATAGGTTGTTTTCAACCCAAGGGCTGGGTAAAATAGGACAGAACACGTTGGGTTAATTTTACCAGCAAATTGGGTTGTTTATTTAACCCAGCATAGTTGATTAATGTTGACTATAAAACTAGCTTTCGGTGCCTCGCATCGCACCGCTGTCTGTTGCTTTGCATACAATACACGATATACAGCACAATGACAACTCTATAGATCAGAGAAAAATATATAGAGTAAAAGTATTCTACCGAAGACATGCACCATTTTGACGGAGCTGCACTGCTCTCTCCTGAAGAGGTCGCAAAAAGCCAGTGATAAATAACTCAACCCCTGGGTTGTTATATCTGACCCAGGAGCTGGGTGACACAAAAACTGAAAAAATTACCCAAAAGGCTCAATAGTTAGGGAAAGTTAGGCATTTCTTTGGCCAATCTGCAAAAAAATGTCTTACCAATAGCTTTTTTTACCATGTGTTCCTATAGGTGTCTAGTAACACCTCCCAATTTATCCACGGCCAAATCCTCGGGGAAACGCCTGGAGGGGCAATCAAAGTTGGGGTGCCCAGAGGGCCTGGGTACCAAAAAAAAAAAAAAAAATTTTTTTTTTTTTGCCAATATTAGCTTTTGAGATGTCTAACTAGGGGTTTTTAGGGGTGCTGAATCTATCCCAGCCATTAGTTTTGAGTAAAAATGTCTCCTTAATCTAGAGCTGCACGATTATGACAAAAAATCATAATTGCCGATTATTCCCTTGAAATTGTAATTGCAATTATTAATTACGATTATCACAATTTAAATTGAATATATATAGGCATATTATAATACATGTTTACGCAAAAATTGTTAACACACACAAGTACTGTCCCCCTTTACTTAACATACACATAAATTGTAAGAATATGACTAGTAAAGACTACTAATAGATAAACATTAGGACTATGCTAAAGCAATTAAATAGCAATCCCAAACAAGTTTTTGTTAATACAATGTTGATCCACCACAGTCATTTAAAAAGAAAAGAAAAGAACACAAAGTCAAAATAAAGTGGCATTTTGGGGTTATGGAAACGACAGTTATGGTGAATACACAACAAGAACTGTTAATGAAACAGCTCCCGGTGAATAGAATGAAAATCATACCTGCATGCAAATCCTTCTCAATCCAAATCCAAACGTGATTTATTGGTATTTTACTTTTATTTCGTGACTTACTAATTTATATTGTAACGACGTTGCATGCTCGTAGTTTCTTTTGCACTTTATATAGAGTGAAGCGATACACAGCGCGCGCCGCCGCATGTGCGCGTGCAATTGAAGAGTGCGCGCTACGAGCACAGTATAACGGCTGACAGTAAAGTCCGTTACTCTGAGGTGAAAGACTTTTTGTTTCAGTGTACACTTACTTCACTGCCTGGTATGTCATATTGTGCTGGGTTTTCTGAAGTAGTCGCGATTCGCCTCTCATAACATAATTATGCTCTAAACACACACACGCAGAGTGGATTTTCTTTTGTAATCGCAGCTTTGAACGATTACGTAATCGTGGCATCCGTAAACGTAATCGCGATTAGAAATTTGATTAATTGTGCAGCCCTACCTTAATCTATTCTTTACCAAAGATTCATAGTTTAAATATGACAGATCAATATTTCAATATTGATTGTGTTGTAAATTGAGATTATTGTTAGTTACACAATCTATTAATGTGACTGTATGGACCTATTCTGCTATGTTTGTGTAGTCAAAAAAAGATAAATTGTTCACAGAGCTGCCTTGTAATTTAGGACAGTATGGAAGAGGATACCACAAATTGCCATGGTTTGAGGTGCTTCATCTGTGGTGGTCCTGGGACTGAGATGCAAACACTCTCAAAAGTCACTCACAAAGGTTATCAGCAGCTATTATCTTATTCTGAGATCGTAGATGATGCAATGCTGATTAACAGACTACATGAGGACTGGAAAGATGGAGATTACCCCAAGCTGAAGTACCATTTGGAGTGCAGAACCGAGCTGTACCATCGTTCGAGAAGTGTATACATTGCGAATCATACAGGTGTTTTTTATTTATTTTTTTATTCAGTGAATGTTGTTGCCACTTTCTGTCAATCAATCCTTTCAATTAATCCTTTCAATCCAATACATGTTGTGACATGAATAAAAACTTCATTAAATTGTCTTTCATCCATCCATAGGACAAGATGCGCAGGACCAACGATCAGACAAGATGAAAAGATGCAGGGTACTGTCTGGGCCAATTACCTTAAGTGCTGGCAGCTCAATATCCCAAACCCCATCAGCACACCTGGTCTACCATAATGTTTGTATTCTCTGCAATAAGGGCATCAATGTTGGAATGCTGGAAAAATACCCTGGTAAGTTACCTGTCTGCTCTGATCATCAGAATAGTTTGAACGGTCTTTTTTTTTTTTCCAAAGTAAAACTCTTTTCAAAGTAATTCATATATTTGGCTATAACCCAGGCAGAGCCCGGAAGTTGTACCGTGCACCTGACAATCGCTTCCAGGACCGACTGAAAAGGAAATTGATGGAAACAGCTGTTAGACGAGAAGATGCCTGGGGAGTTGAAGTGGCTGGCCGCCTATCCGGAATAATAGATTTGGTTGCTGAAGAGGCACTGTATCATCTTCGGTGCAAGTCCCAGTTTGAGAGCCCAGTTACAAACTCTGAGGTAATATATTTTTCCAGACTCTGTAGAGAATGTTCTGAAGCCAATCATTTCAATTAAAAGTTGTATTTTCCCCTCTCAGGTCGGACGGCCTATAGATGAAGAGAGACTGTTGCTGTTTGAGAAACTGTGCAAATGGATGGATAAAGTAGCGGAGCATGATGTAACAAGTCTCACTGAGATCCACATGAAGATGGTAGAGCTTGATCCCACGGAGGACAAAAGTCTCACATATGGACGGCTGTATCTGAAAAAGAAGCTTCAGGAACATTACGAGGAGTCTATCTACTTTACATCAGATGAGAGAAGAGGGGACATTGTGTGCCTGAAAGACACTACAAATGCAATCCTCCGAGACTACCGTCAACAGGTCATCAACCCCTTACAAACCATTGATGATGCTGCACTGAAAGAGCTCACAATTTCCACTGCCATTAATCTAATCTGTGGAGACTTGGCAAGATCTCCACTTGACACAAAGCAGTACCCCTCAGTAGACAGCATGACCAATACACAGAGCCAACTTGCTCTGATTCCTGACAGTCTCAAGCAGTTGCTGAAGGCAGTTGTAAAAACTGATGAAAAGGTGGCAATGTGGGGCCAGAATTTTCTGAAAGCATACCGCCCTCGATCAGGAGTGATGCCCTCCCAACTCGGACTCACGATTCAGCTTGACCACATGTTTGGATCAAAGTGGTTGATTGACCGTATTCATCACTTAGGGTACTCTGAATCATATGTTGAGCTCCATCACTACAAGTATTGTTACTTGAACGTGAAAAACGGATGTGGTAGCATGGACCAGGATACCATAATCAGAGATGTGGATGGTAGAGGAGCTGTAGAGGTTGAGGAAGCAGAGGTTGATGCAGTCCTATCTGCAGAACAGCCAGATGAGCAAGAGGAGAGTGGTGCTGGTATGCATAAAGAAAATCAGCAAACCCCTGCCCTCTTTGTTTCAGCAGAAAGCACTGTTCATCAATGGGTTGGCGATAATATAGATCTCAACATTGTGTCACTACAGGGAAACACAGCATTCCATGCAATGGGCATAATCAGAGTAACTTCTCCTGCTCCAGCAACGAGACAACTTGAGATTCATACAACAATACCAAGGAGAAAAATGACGGTTGAGGAAAAGGCAGCAACTCTCAAGGCAACAGAGGTGAAAATACTGTACTTTGTACCAAAAACTAAAGCAGGATTGGTAGACATCCGGTTGGTTCCCATTGCTGATCTCCATCAAGACCCTCCAGCCTTGAAGTCAGGGGACATTGCTTGGATGGCAGGATGGGCTATCAAGAATTACAACCCCACATTTGATCATCCTAACTGGAATGGCTTCATGAAATCCATACACCAAACTGAATGCAAGAATAAGTCCCTCATTGAGTTTCTTCCAATCATTGAGGGTGACCCAAACGAGTACAACACTATCTACACTACTCTAATAGAGTGCATACGCAGCGGTCAGTCTCCTGCTGTCATCACATTTGACATGCCACTATGGCTGAAAGCAACTCAGATAGTTCTCCAGTCTGACTTGCCCATCATCACAAGACTAGGAGGGTTTCATCTCCTGAAAAGTTTCCTGGGCTCTATCGGGGTTATTATGGCAGACTCGGGGCTGCAAGAGCTGATACAGCTAGTTTACCCAGGCAGCAACACTGCAGAACACATTCTCTCAGGAAGGGCTTATGCTAAGGCCATCCGGTTTCACCTCCTTGCATCAGCGGCAATTACCAAGTTTGTGCTGAAAGAAGTTGTGTTCAGCGAGCAGGAGTATAAAGACATGGAGAACTTCATCAGGACTGCAAAAGAAATGAAAAGAGGTAATTTGACATTTCCCTAATCTGTAAGTTTCAAACTATCTCTGAGTATGCAGAATTATATTGTATCTTATTATATAGTAATACAATTCAAACTGTCTATCTCTAACAGATTCCATGGACACACCAAGGATAGTCACTGTATTCAAGGAGAGGATGGAGGAGAGGATGAAAACGTTGGCTAAGGGAGGAAGGACACCTGCACTCTGGGCCTGGTACTATGGCAGAATCAACCTTATCAAGGTATTTATCAGGAGTGAGCGTGTCCCAGACCACACAGGTCACCCCTCAGCTGCATAATTGGAATGCTGAACACCTTTGCAGCAGCAGGCCACCATCAGTATGCAAAGGGAGCAAGGCTCTATGTACAATTAATGCAGCAGCGACAGGACTCTCCCGTGTTCCAAGAAACTCTATCCAAGTTCACTGTGTATGGCAACCATGTAGTCCGGTTCTCAGACCATGAGTGGTCAGGCACATGGACTGACATCACAATAGAAACCACACTCATGTGTGAGGCTAAATCCTCAGGCGGTTTAAGCAGAGGGCGGTTCCGGAACAAATCTGCTCACAAGTCTTGGGTTCAGACACTGAACCACTTCTCGTTCATTCACCAGGAGCTTGAAGGAGTAATGAACAAACGTGGGGGACCTATCCACACAGACGTCACAAGAGCCCAGATGGAGAAAGACAATGATGCTGTTAACGCCATAGTTGGATGGTTGGAGGAAGTCAACCCCTTCGATTCCATACGGGACAGGAATACCTTGGTATCTTTCTCGACGGGGTTCAGCAGCACTACCGGGGACTCAGTCAATGCTGATCAGGCAGAGGAGGTTGGCAGAGCCATACAGGCCAAGATGGATGGGAAAACTGTTCTGGATACAATGGAAACCAAGCACAAAGTCAAGTCATTGGCAAGCCTCAGATCTGCTCCCATAATCAATGGAGAGAAGCTAATCACTGACTCACTCAAGCTCTTCAACCGCCTCATCATCATTAGTGAGCGCGAAGTCAAGACCAAAGAAGCTCTGCACAAGCAAAAAAATACCTGCACAAGCCTGGTGGTTGATGGCGGTTGGCTCCTGCACAGCGTCAAATGGGAGGCTAACCTCACGTGGAAGGACATCGCTGAGAGCTACCTCCGGTTTGTGATGTCCATGGGTAGCCAGCACCTCCGGATCACTGTGGTCTTTGACGGATACGGTAGCTCCACCAAGGACCATGACCACTTGAGACGTACAAAGAATGCATGCTGTGACATTCAGATTCGTTCAGACTTAAAAAACATTGTTCCACGGGAAAAGTTCCTTGACAACAAGCACAACAAGGCCCAGCTCATTCTGCTCCTTACTGAGACCTTCCAAAGAAGTAGGATCAGTGTACAACAATGCTCTGATGATGCTGACACTTCTATCGTGTGTGCAGCACTAAACGAGGCAATAGAGTCCTCTGTTGAGGTGAGGGCAGAGGACACAGACGTTATGGTTATGCTGGTCCATCATAGGGCAAACCACCCGGTCTTCCTCACGACAGCTAAAGACACATCTTACGATGTCGGAAAGATCCGGGAGGCTACACAGCTTCTCTGGCTGCGATACCGTATCAGCAATTTCTGGGTTTAGCAAACCAACTTTGCTCACCAAGCTCTGCAAGACTGACAAAGCAGAGGGGGCCATGGATGTGTTCAATGACATCAGAGCCAATAAAAGTGACATCATCAAAGCTGGCTGCGAACTGTTCAAGCTAATATTCTGCGGAAATCCACCTGAAGCTTTGGAAGACTTAAGATTTGATATCTTCAGCAAGCGGGCCGCAGCCGGGAGCATCAAGCCTGAGAAACTGCCTCCGACTACAGGAGCTGCAGCACAGCACTCTCTGCGGGCATATCTCCAGACCAGAGATTGGCTACTGCTTCAAAGTCCATCACTGGATGTCCTTGAGTATGGATGGAAACAAGGAGAACAAGGTTATGCACCAGTCCCTACAACAGATCCCATTGCACCAGACTACCTTCTGAAGTTTGTCAGCTGCAACTGTGCTGAGGACTGTGACACTCTCAAGTGCAGCTGTAAAAAGCAAGGAGTCAAGTGCATCTCTGTTTGTGGGAACTGTCATGGTAACTCTTGCCAGAACATCAACAAGCCAGATGATAACATGAGTGAGAGAGATGCAGGGGAGTTGGATAAGGTTCTTTAAATTTTAAACTGATTTATGAAGTTTTGTTTCGTAATTGTTCAATAAAACCACTTTGCATGGACTTGAAGTCATTTTTACTCAAAACTAATGGCTGGGATAGATTCAGCACCCCTAAAAACCCCTAGTTAGACATCTCAAAAGCTAATATTGGCAAAAAAAAAAATTTTTTTTTTTTTTTTTTTTGGTACCCAGGCCCTCTGGGCACCCCAACTTTGATTGCCCCTCCAGGCGTTTCCCCGAGGATTTGGCCGTGGATAAATTGGGAGGTGTTACTAGACACCTATAGGAACACATGGTAAAAAAAGCTATTGGTAAGAATTTTTTTTGCAGATTGGCCAAAGAAATGCCTAACTTTCCCTAACTACAACTCAGGATTTGGGAAGAGAAAATTCCATTTAGGGTCTCATCTCGTGACATCACGTCCTGTTTAGGGTTGGTTTAGATGTCTTTGGAAGTGGATTGAGAGCATCTTTTCAGGGTCTCGGTCCACTTGTTTGGTTATATATATTAATTTAATATTCATTAATTCACATGATCCGCACAAACAGAGCAATCGCACCAGTGTTCGCTTATATCCAACCAAACATGCATGTGTTAACACAGCCGGAAATAATACCGGCCAGAAAAAAAGCATGAGTAGCATGAAGTAGATCTTCAAATAGTTATATGAGAATATTGAATGATAAGTAAATAAATCATAAATCAATCATTATTTGTCATTTCAAACTTTTCAAGAATTTGAGCTGCATTTCCAATTGAGTCTTAAAGGTTTTAAATAAATTGCTGGTCACACACTCAGACACAAAGGTACAAAAGCTGTGACTGGGGCAGTCTCTTCTCAAAACCTGCAGCTTTGCACCTAATCTACCCAAAAAGGGGAATATTAGCACCTTTAAACAGGTTATAGCCCCAGACTGAGAATATTGAGTTACTATAGCATTATAATACGGCTATAAAAAGTGTCAGGCATTAAAAACAATTGTGGTCCAGACTGTGTACACAAAGCATCCACATAAAACCTTCTTCTGTACGGCATGGAGACATGATAACATGAGCCGACGCAGGAGAGACTGGGATACTGGTGGTGATGCTTGGCAGTGTTAATTGGCCGGCTGTGTTTCCCGCAGGAGTTGTGTGTGTGTGTGTGTGTGTGTGTGTGTGTGGGTGGGTTAGGACGATATAAATAGCGTCTCCAGATTAGCTGAGCATCTGAGAGGCAGACAGGAGATCGGAAAATCCCGAATCCTGTGCCAGTTTGACTCCTGGGATCCCCAGCCCACACAAACCCGGATCAAAGCACAATAATCACGTCAGCGGGAAATCTCCTCCGCTTTACAGACGGACACCAGCAACAGCTTCTCATCCACAGAGACACGAATCTCCTGTCCTTTCATGTCAGAGTCCATCTCTAATCTCACTATTTAATGCAATCAAACCATAAATGTGAGGAGTGTGTAGCATTGAAAACCCCAGAATCCTCATCGTGATACTGCACGTCACAGCCAAAGCCCTTGGACACGGTATATACTGGACAAAATTATACACGCAACACTTTTGTTTAGCCCCCATTTTACAGTGGCCTTTTATTGTGGACAGCCTAAGGCACACCTGTGCAATAATCCTGCTGTGTAATCAGCATCTTGATACGCACACCTGTGAGGTGGAGGATCATCTCAGCGAAGGAGAAGTGCTCACTAACACACATTTAGACAGATCTGTGGACAATATTTGAGAGAAATAGGCCTTTTGTGTACAGAGAAAAAGTCTTAGATGTTTTAGTTCATGAAAAATGGGGGCAAAAACAAAAGTGTTGCGTATATCATTTATAAGTTAAACCAAAGTTAGAAACATTAAACCATCAAAATATGAGGACAATATTTTATATATTTTAGGTACGAACAAAACAGTAAACTGGGTTAAGGTATTTATCTGACAATTTTTGTTTGGGGCAAATAAAGTCAAACTACAGCGACAGATTTACTTTACTATGCAGAAAATGCTCATACAAACAAAAACCTGACAGGAAAAAGCAAAGGTTGACTACAACACAGTCCGTTATTAATATTTGGTTGGTTCTCTCTTGTTTTTGCATGTGTTCATCATTTTTTTGTATGCTAGTCTGGGCAAAATCTTCAGTTCAGTATAGCCGTCAGAAGGTTCATCTCTAACGCTCTATATAGCCTTCATAAAAGTTTTACATTTCAGATCTTGTAAGTTTGCTGTTTATTGTGTCTATTCAAAACTGCATTTGTACATTTCTCATATGAATGTCCATTAGGAGATCGCCAGCTCTCATTTTAAGGTCAGCGTCCCCGTAAATAAATAAAGCTCAGACACTCAAGCCAACATTCAGACTGTGTGACGTGCCCCAGTCATGCTTTAATAACACACACACACACACACACACACACACACACACACACACACACACACACACACACACACACACACACACACACACACACACACACACACACACACACACACACACACACACACACACACACACACACACACACACACACACACACACACTGGCACACTGGGCACAGTTGCTAAGGAGACCCATGGGAAAGGGGGGGGGGGGTTCTTGTTGCCATAGCAGCCTTTTCCCTCCCATCCCTATGGAAGTGTGAGAGTTTCGGTGGATTTACTCATGCATGATGGGAGAAAGCAAAGGATACATGTTGCTTGACTTGACTAATAATGCTAATGACTCACAGAAATCAGTTTATTGAGCTAACTAACCCGTTGCCCTGTTACATGCCAACCTGTGACCCTGCAATGCAAGCACACAACGGCGTCAGGACAAGCATTGATGAAATATGACTCTAATATTCCAGTTGTTTTGTTGGTTATGAAGCATTAATAACCAGAGAGTGTTCAACGGAAACTTGTGGATTCCTCACAAAACTGAATGAAGTGAGTTTTTGCTTAAAACAATCATAATTATCTGCCAATGGCAATGGGGTAAGAAAAATAATCTTAATTCAAATGGGAAACAAGATAATTTTTCTGACCCTGATGGCAGATAATTATGATTGTAAAAAAATAAATTGTAAAAAGTTTTTACCTGAGTGTCCCTCACAACACCGAGAACTAAAGTCAGAACTGTGAGATAAAAGTTGCAAGT
Source organism: Phoxinus phoxinus (assembly GCF_949152265.1). Lineage (NCBI taxonomy): Eukaryota > Metazoa > Chordata > Actinopteri > Cypriniformes > Leuciscidae > Phoxinus > Phoxinus phoxinus. The sequence goes on from NC_136885.1 coordinate 1,191,940, forward strand.
TTGTATTGTTTTCTCTGTGGCAGAAACAAGCGTCTATACGGCACACGTCTGACTTTCCCAGAGTATCTCACAGACAACATGCGCCTTTCCTGACGCTAGTGGAGGAGAACTGGGAATTACAGACGTCCATATCCCTCGCCTTCTTCCCGAAACACTGAAAGCCCACAGATGAGTCTCTCTGAGTTACAGTCTGATAGAAGCTGAGAGACGGAGGAGAGAGAGAGAGAGACGGAGGAGAGAGAGAGAGAGAGAGAGAGAGAGACGGAGGAGAGAGAGAGAGAGAGAGAGAGAGAGAGAGAGAGAGAGAGAGAGACGGAGGAGAGAGAGAGAGAGAGAGAGAGAGAGAGAGAGAGAGAGAGAGACGGAGGAGAGAGAGAGAGAGAGAGAGAGAGAGAGACTTTTGACTTTTAGGTCTTCTTTAATTATTCAATAACATAAAAGACCTATTTTAAAAAATAATCCAATTACAGCATTAATTTTCCACACAACAGATGAAAGAATAATAATAAAAAATAATTAAAATAAATAAAATAAAAACATACAATAAAAATCACTCCTGAACACTCATAAATGACATACAAAACCTCCCTGATCATCAGCTTCACATATAAAACCATCAACTCCCCACACATGAAAAAAAGAATCAACATCATTGATGAGGCTAAAATACGCATACTCCATCGTTAATCTCTTCGTTATAAAACCTCTCATCATCAAAACAGTGTCCACGCTTTCCCTCCCTTCTACTTTATTCCTTCTTGTACACCAAATTGCCAACTTTGCTGCACCAAACAAGAAATTTAATAAAATCACTTTGGATTTATGTTTTGTTGAATATTTGGGACCAAAAATAAACAATTCTTGATTAAACCTTCCCACAAGCTGCATACTCCAGCTTTCCATTAAACCCAGAATTTGATCTAAACGTGGACACTCAATAAAAAGATGAAAAACAGTTTCAGACACCCCACAAAAAGGACAACCCTCATCGTCTGAGACATTAAGGAGTGCTTTGTGTCTATTCGTACCTAAAATCCCATGCACAATTCTCCACTGAAGATCCCCCACCCTCTTTTCAATGGGGCTTTTGTACATGGACCGCCAGCTACCTCTCGGGGAAGAGCCTGAATCAAACACCATTGTCCATTTTGTAGCTTTTACATCCTTAAGATGTTGAAAATGTATGGTTTTTACACAAGCTCTGTAAAGTGTTACTCTGCTCAAAATACTAAAGCTATTCAGTTCTGGTATATCCATAGAAAGCAACTTTCTGCCATCTTCCTGCCAGTCTTCTCTTTTTATGGAAGCGTGCAGCTCAGGAAAAAGGGCATTATCTCTGGCATCACAGTTCTCCACCGGATAAACTTTCATGAAATCCCTCATAGAAACAGGGAGGGCCTCCTCAAGATCATCCAGCATCCTCTTGATAAAACGTTCAGACCTGAAGCCCAACTTTTGTGCCAACTCCTCTACAGAAATCCAGCTCAGTCCCCTGCGTAGGTGGCATATTTTGGAGACTCCAGCCTTCAACATTGCTGACCGAACAGTGACAGAGCTCAACAACTCAACAGAGATAAGTGGATTGAAAAACAAAGGCTCTTCATACACCCACTGATTGGATCCTTCCCTTTCTCTTGAAAATGATAGAGTCTTCCAAGCTTGCAAAACACTCTGGTAAAAACCAGCCAATCCTTCCAATGCAAGTCCATCCAAGGACATGACAAACAATTGCTTGTCCAACCCCATTCTTCTGGTTTTTTGCAACAAAGCACATGCTACGTCCATCCACTGCTGATGCTGATAATATAAAAGACGCTGTGCCACTTGCAGACGGAAAACAGCAATCCTGGAACAAATGTCAATTAATCCTTGACCTCCCTCATGAATTGGAAGGTATAGGACAGCAGCTTTTAGCCAGTGTTGTCCTGACCAGAAGAATTTTACAAGAGTCTTTTGAATTTCTTCAATTATTTTTTTTGGAGGATCCAAAACCATCATCTTATGCCAAAGGGTGGAAGCTATAAGATTGTTGGCTATCAGGACTCTTCCCCTATAAGATAGCTGGGGTAGCAGCCATCGCCATTTAGATAACTTTGCAAGCACTGCCTCTACTAATCCCTCCCAATTCTTCATCCTACATTCATCTTTACCAAGATACACTCCTAAGAATTTAAACCCAGACTTTCCCCACTTAACATTTTCTGGTAATTCAGGTAAAGAGTTTCCTTCAGACCCACACCATAACGCCTCTGTTTTTTGCCAATTAAGTTTAGCGGATGATGCTCCTTCATAAACCTTTAGAGCTTCCTTTACTACTTGGACATCATGCGTATTCCTAACCATAACAGTTATATCGTCAGCATAAGCTGAAAGTTTAATAGCTTCAGCTTTTGGCTTATTACTTACTAGAATACCCGTCAATTTTATTCTTAATAAACAAAGTAGAGGCTCTATTGCCAAGGTATATAACTGACCCGACATCGGGCACCCTTGCCTTATCCCTCTTTTCATTTGAATTGGTACACTTAAACCTCCTCCTATTTTAACCATGCTTACAGCATCAGTATACAGTATTCTTATCCATGATAGAAAATGTTCTCCAAACCCATAACACTTAAGAACCTTAAAAAGATAGTGATGATCTACACGATCAAAGGCTTTCTCCTGATCAAGAGAAAGCAAACCAAAATCGACATTATATATTCCAGCATAATCCATAATATCTCTCATTAAAAACAAATTATCATAAATAGACCTCTTTGGTATACAATATGTTTGGTCTTTTTGTACTAATACATCAAGAACACCTTTAAGTCTATTTGCCAAACATTTTGATAATATTTTATAATCAGAACATAAAACAGCTACTGGTCTCCAGTTTTTTAGCAGACAAAGATCTCCCTTCTTTGGGATCAAGGAGAGCACTGCTCGTTGGCAACTTTTTGGTAAAACCTCAGCTTTATAGCTTTCTTGTAAAACTTTAAAAAAGTATTTTCCGATTATTCTCCAAAAAGTTTTAAAAAATTCTGCTGGTAATCCATCGATTCCTGGTGCACGACCAGATGAAAGTTGATTCACTGCTCTTGTAACTTCCTCAAATGTCAGATCAGAGTCTAATTTCTTTACATTTTCTTCATCCAGCACAGGCAAGTTATTAAAAAGTTCATCAGCGACATCATTTCCTGTGCACTCTTCAGCATATAAGTCCACATAGAAATTAACAGCAAGTCTCCTCATTTCCAAAGGATCTGATGTAACATTCCCATCAGGTGTGCGTAATGCATGCATATAATTGGTATGAATACACTTCTTATTCAAATTAAAAAAGAATTTTGTGGGAGCATCCATATCATGTAATGAAACAAAATGTGATTTTACAAGAGCTCTTTTTACCTTTTCATTTAACATATTACTTAGCTCTTGTCTCTTCTGACTAAGAACATCTTGTAAATTTACATCATTTTGATCAATTAACATATTTTGAATAATTAAAATATCTTTCTCTAATTTTGCCATTCCATGTTTAATTTGACAGGAAGTATGTGCCATAAATTGTTGACAGAAAAGCTTAATCTGCGTTTTCCCTACTTCCCACCACTGAAGCAGATTTTCATAATCATTTTTTTCTTCAACCCAACAATTCCAAAACATTTTAAAATTCTCATAGAAATTAACATCATGAATTAATTTAATATCAAAACGCCAATAAAAGAATTGCGGTTTTGTTTCTGATAACACAACATTCATTAAAATGAGCTGATGATCAGAAATAATACAGGGTGTGATATATGCACCTATCACTCTATTACACTGATTCTTATGTAGATAGAAACGATCCAGACGTGCCGCACTAACTCTACCCACTGCCACTTTAATCCAGCTATATTGTCTCACATTTTTATTTTTTTCCCTCCACACATCTACTAGCCCTAACTGAGTGATTATTGCCTTCAAAACTTTAGCAGAAGAGGGATGTGGTTCTTCTCCATTCCTATCAATAACAAAATCAAGGGTGCAATTAAAATCTCCACCCATAATTAAAAAAATCTTCTTGTGAAAGAGAAACAAGTGTATCTTTTAGCAACTCAAAAAGCTTAATTCTGTCCTTACCAATATTAGGTGCATAAATATTAACAAAGACAAAACACAAATCTTTTATTTTAGCTTTAATTATAAGAAGTCGCCCCCGTTCCAATTCATTAATAGATAAAATGTTTACATCTAATTCAGGAGAAAACACTATTGCCACCCCTGCACTTAAATTTGTCCCATGACTAAGAACATACTGACCGTCAGACCACAAACCCCAATCTACTTCATTATTTATGTCGCTGTGTGTTTCTTGTAAAAACATCACATTAATTTCTTTTAGCTTTATGCATTCTTTTAACAAAGACAATTTATCACTGGCCCTAAGCCCATTTACATTTAGGGACCCCACTCTTAGGACATTCATAATAAAATAGGGTAGGAAAGCAGAAATAAACAGCATTGTGAGAAGGAAACCAGGAAAAGGATAGATACCCATCGTGCACTTATTTTCGTCTACATTTCACGGCCCGGCGTTTCGCCCTGCCTGGTTTTACTCCTTGTCTAATTGTTGTTATGTATTTTTTTAGTCGAAACCTTTTCTGCTGGGATAAAACTTCTAGGCTACATTCCTGTCTTGCCTTCATAACAGATGACACAAATTTGTCTAAATCTGGAAAAAACTTACCAATCTCGACACTTTTACCCTTTGTCTCATCCAAAAAAGCATTAATCTGCTCAACTGTATACAGATCACCTCCACAATTCGCCACATCAAAGTCAGCACATGAATCATCGTCTCTACAACTCTCTACAGTTGCTTCTGACACATAATCCATTTCTTCACTTTGCTCATCATGAGTCTCATTTTCCTGCACTAGACCACCACCACAAACATCTCTATTAACGTTACCAACATCACTACAACTTGGAACCTCAGCATCAATAACAATTTTTCCCAAAACATTAGGCCTTACCTCGGTATTCGTATCTGCCGTGTCAGGTTGTTGCGGTGTAGGCCTACTCTCCGTCACAATCTGCGGCGCGTCAGATGTTTCAGTTGGGCCTTCCTTTTCGGTATTAACGTTACGTGCTTTATGTGGGCAGGTGAATCGTTTATGTCCGATATCCCCGCATTCAAAGCAACGCAAAGACTCCGTACTAGCGTACACCATATATGAACTCTCCCCATGAGATATCCGAAAAGATACATCAAGCGTTTTAGTGGGAGAGCTCAAAAACATGTAAACGTGTCTCCTGAAAGACAGCACATGTTTCAGTCCAGCGTTTTTACAACCTAGCGGGATATCTTTTATAGCGCCGGCAATTTTGCCGAATCTGGTCAGCTCTTTAATAATGCTCTCATTGCGGACGAATGGGGGCACATTGGAAATGACGATTTTCGTTGCCGGTGCCGACAACGGTGTAATAGGCACGTACGTTTCATTGATCCATATTCCGCTTTCAATTAAGTTTTTTACTTGATTGTCATTTTTCAAAAAGACAACGACTGCCTTATTCATTCTAGAAGCAGAACTAATATTTTCGTTACCAACCTTGGTTCCTACAGCAAGGAGAACATCCTCAATAGAGGTATTCGCCTCCGGTGCACACCTGAACCCATTCCTGAGGGTGAGAGGCGACGCTCCCCCCGCGGGGGTAGACGTCATACTGCCTCACACACACACCACACGCTATAACCTTAAAACTACACTAAAACCTACAAACGTGCTCAGAGAAGTGAGAAAAAAAAAGAAAAAATGAAATAAGAAAAAAAAAAAAAAAAAAAAAAAAAAAAAAAAAAAAAAAAAGGAAATTCAAAAAATAATAAATCAGTTTGAAAAAAAGCAAAACGCTCTCCCACACGTGTCTCTCACACACGCACCCACTCCCAACATCCACTCAGAGAGAGAGAGAGAGAGAGAGAGACGGAGGAGAGAGAGAGAGAGAGAGAGAGAGAGAGAGAGAGAGAGAGAGAGAGAGAGAGTGTGCTGGCGGACGCTTGTGGAGAAGAGAAACACACGAGACGCATTCATCTCTGAGACGCTGAAATATTAATGTGCACTTCAGCTCAGTCTGCAGTGCACACACACACACACACACACACGCGCACACACACACACACACACACACACACACACACACACACACACACACACACACACACACACACACACACACACACTTTCTCAGTTTATCTCTGATGTCACACTCTGTGTCTGTTTTCTACACACATGCTTCACTTGCTGGTCTCTTAAGTTATGCCGCACAAATATCTCAAATAAATATTAGACAACAGATGTTACAAGCAGTGTTAATACATTACAAGTAACATAAGTTATGTAATCAGATTACTTTAAGTAGCGAGTAAAGTAATGCATTACTTATAAATTTACTACAAAATATCTGAGTTTCTTTTTCAGAGAAGTGACTCATGTATTGACTGACAGCTCTCCTGTCCTCATGTTAGAGGAGTGTGTGTGTGTGTGTGTGTGTTTGTCTCACTGACTCTCTCTCTCTCTCTCTCTCTCTCTCTCTCTCTCTCTCTCTGACTCTCTGCATCATTACAGACCTTAAAGACATGTTATAAATAACACTCCAGTCACTTCACATTACAGTCTGACTGACAGCCTGCTGACACACACACACACACACACACACACACTCGCACGTACGCACACACTCGCACGCACGCACACACTCACACACGCACACATACACTCGCACGCACACACAAACGCACGCACGCACACACTCGCACGCACGCACACACACACGCACGCACACACACACACACACACGCACGCACGCACGCACGCACACACACACGCACACACACACACACACACACACACACACACACACACACACACACACACACACACACACACACACACACACAAACACACACACACTAGAGACAGAGTGAATGAGCACAAGGATGGGTGTCGCACGATACACTCTTCACGGCTCATAACCTGACGACTGTATGATGCGGAGAGTGTATGATTGAGTGAGATATTACACCAGTTTCATGACAGTTGCATTATGGTATACAAGTTCCACCGGTCAACTATTAACTTTAGGAGACTTTTCACTTCAATGGAGACAAATTAGTTTGAAGAAAATTGAAGAAATAAACAAGTGTCCTCTTCACAGTCTGCTGTTGTTTTGTAGTGTTTGACAGAGTAAATAAACAACTCAACCAGTCTCACACACACTACTGATGACATCATGGGATCAAAGAGATCAAAGAGAGGATCATAATGACATCATGGGATCCAGACAGCCAATTAAAGATGACCAGTTTCTGACAATTTGCTCTTCTTTCATGAGCATGTGTAACATCTGTGTAACGTCCGGTAATGTCTGTGTAACATCTGTGTAACATCTGTGTAACATCTGTGTAATGTCTGTGTAACGTCTGTGTAACATCTGTGTAACATCTGTGTAATGTCTGTGTAACATCTGTGTAATGTCTGTGTAACATCTGTGTAATGTCTGTGTAACATCTGTGTAACATCTGTGTAATGTCAGTGTAACATCTGTGTAACGTCTGTGTAACATCTGTGTAATCTCTGTGTAACATCTGTGTAATGTCTGTGTAACATCTGTGTAACGTCTGTGTAACATCTGTGTAATCTCTGTGTAACATCTGTGTAATGTCTGTGTAACATCTGTGTAATGTCCGGTAATGTCTGTGTAACATCTGTGTAATGTCTGTGTAACATCTGTGTAATGTTTGTGTAACATCTGTGTAATGTTTGTGTAACATCTGTGTAATGTCTGTGTAACATCTGTGTAATGTCTGTGTAACGTCTGTGTAATGTTTGTGTAACATCTGTGTAATGTCTGTGTAACATCTGTGTAACGTCCGGTAATGTCTGTGTAACATCTGTATAATGTCTGTGTAACATCTGTGTAACGTCCGGTAATGTCTGTGTAACATCTTTGTAATGTCTGTGTAACATCTGTGTAATGTCCGGTAATGTCTGTGTAACATCTGTGTAATGTCTGTGTAACATCTGTGTAATGTTTGTGTAACATCTGTGTAATGTCTGTGTAACATCTGTGTAATGTCTGTGTAACGTCTGTGTAATGTTTGTGTAACATCTGTGTAATGTCTGTGTAACATCTGTGTAACGTCTGTGTAATGTATGTGTAACGTCTGTGTAACATCTGTGTACTATCTGTGTAACGTCTGTGTAATGTTTGTAACGTCTGTGTAACGTCTATGTAACATCTGTGTAAAGTCTGTGTAATGTTTGTAACATCCGTGTAATGTCCGTGTACCGTCTGTGTAATGTTTGTAACGTCTGTGTACCGTCTGTGTAACGCCCGTGTAACGTCTGTGTAATGTTTGTAACGCCCGTGTAACGTCTGTGTAATGTTTGTAACGTCCGTGTAATGTCCGTGTAACGTCCGTGTAACATCTGTATACCGTCTGTGGTTCTGTTCTGTGTGGTTTGGGACTCTGATCTGACTTCCTTAACCCTTTAAATTAAGTGAAAATAAAAGTTTTAAAGATGATTATTCTTTTCACGTATAATTATAAAGTATAAAAGGATACGAGTGTTTCCCTGACTACTAGCAGGTTTGGATAATGGAAGGTTGGACGGATGTTTCAAGGTTTTTAACTTACCGCATAGATTCGATTTCTAAAAATAGAACCTCGTGAACAGAGTTGTGTGTGTCTGAGGCGGTAACCATAGCAACAGTACGCCACTCGAGTGTTGAATGAAACGTTGGCAAAGTGCTCAACGTACTATTAAGTGCCACAGTTGAGCATCCACAAACTGCTGGAAGTATACCGGCAAAACCTGACCATTAATACATCTCCTACAGAAGTGTGTGTGTGTGTGTGTGTGTGTGTGTGTGTGTGTGTGTGTGTGTGTGTGTGTGTGTGTGTGTGTGTGTGTGTGTGTGTAAGTGTGTGTGTAAGTGTGTGTGTAAGTGTGTGAGCGTGAGAGTGCGTGCGCGTGTGTGTGAGTCTGTAAGTGTGCGTGGGTGTGTGTGTGAGTGAGTGTGTGCGTGTGTGTGTGTGCGTGTGCGTGTGTGTGCGTGTGTGTGCGTGCGTGTGTGTAAGTGTGTGTGTAAGTGTGTGTAAGTGTGTGTGTAAGTTTGTGTGTAAGTGTGTGTGTGTGTGTGTGAGAGTGCGTGCGCGTGTGTGTGAGTCTGTGTGCGTGCGTGGGTGTGTGTGTGAGTGTGTGCGTGTGTGTGCGTGCGCGCGCGTGTGTGTGTGTGTGAGAGAGAGTGTGTGTGCGTGTGTGTGTGTGTAAGTGTGTGTGTGTGTGTGCGTGTGCGCATGTGTGTGTGTGCGTGTGTGTGTGTGTGCAGAAAACACCTGTATTTGTCCTTTAGTCAACTGTTCAGGGGTTTTATCACTGGATGATATGTTGAGCACACACAGAGTTCGGTGACTGTCTGCTGGACTCTTGACTCAGGATGATGGGCATCGATCATATAACAGCAGGAGAGAGGATTCAGAACTCAGAGGAGGGAATAAATGAAGTCTGACATATGTACAGTAAAACTGCATTAATAAAGTTCAAGTATGAGATTCAAAACTGCAGCGAAGGAGATTACAGAGAAGGAGATGTGAATGAACCAGACTGACTGCAGTGAACCTGAGGAATGCTTGATACAGATTACATGAAGTATATGAGCAGTTTCCCTCCTCCTTCAGTCAGCAGTACACACTACACACTACACACACTACACACACTACACACTACACACACTATATTCCGGATATATCTATTCCTCATGATCCTTTCTGTCCCACATTTTTCCTCTGTATAAATAACCAGAGCTTCAGAACAAGACTGAATCTGTCCAAGACTATACGGCTTCACAATCTTCATATAAGAACACCTTTGACCTCTTCACCCTTCACACACACTCGGCACATCATTGTATTGCGTGTGAATTGAATGAATACATGCGTGTGTTGAATAGTTGCTGTGTTGTATTTTATTTCCAATGTTGAAACCGTGATTTTTTTTCACTCTTGTGTAACTTGACCAATAAATGTGAATGAATCATGCGCGCGCGTGTTTGTGACATGTGTGTGTTGTGCTGATGTGTGTGTGTGTGTGTGTGTGTGTGTGTGTGTGTTTGTGATCATGTGCTGATGTGTGTGTGTGTGTGTGTGTGTCGCGTACCTTCCAGCCCGCAGAGCTGTTGCTGTCTCCTTTATCGCGGAAGTAAGGCACACACCGCACCATCCAGTCGTAGATCTGGGACAGGGTGAGCCTCCGCTCGGGCGAGCTCTCGATGGCGCGGGTGATGAGCTCCGCGTACGACGCGTTTCCCCACGCGTTGCGTCGCGAGGACGACGCGTTGGGTTTGCGCTGAAATCCTCCGGCGTCCCGCATCATCATCATCCTCATCCTCCTCTTCATCCTCCTCCGGTGAGGAACATCATCCGAATCCACGGAGAATATGGAGAGATCCGCGTTCAGCTCGTCCATATAATCATCATCATCATCATCATCATCATCTTCATCTTCATCATCCACCTGATGCGCTTCATCCTCCTCCACCCTCATCATCTTCATCTGTCCGGAGTCCCCGTCAGGTGTGTGTGTGTGTGTGTGTGTGTGTGTTCACTGAGTCCAGCAGGAGAGAGGAGGAGGAGGAGAGAGGAGGAGGAGGAGGCATGATGAAGTCAGGATAATGAATGCATGATGTGTTCATGACAGCGGCTCGTCTGTCTCCATGCCGGGTTTAACTCTCTCTGACCAGATTCATCCTCCTCTTCATCTTCATCATCTTCATCCTCCTCTTCATCTTCATCCTCCTCTTCATCTTCATCTTCCTCCGGTGATTGCAGAACTGGAGCAGCAACAGATGACAGGACTGAGAACTACATCATGGATGTCGTGATGCTTGTTTGGAAAAGTCCCCAACATATTTTATTTTACTATATGTTCTACACTATATGCTATTTTAATGTTACTTTGATTATATTTATTGTCAATGTAACCGATTATGTTATCGTGTAATAATGACACTTTCCACAAATACAGCCAACCTGAAACTTAACAAAAATACTTTCAGAACTGTTTGACTAAAGTTCCAAACCGAACAATACCGAGCCGAATACAAAACTGAATCAATCAGCAATACCATATTAAATACACACTTGCTTACAATCAAAGCATTAAACACAAAGGCTGGTCTGGTTTAAACACGAGATGTGCGGGCAGTGCAGTGGGGAACACGCGCAACGTGTAGAAACGCGTTCTTAAAAGATGAGCTGCGTTTTTAGAAAGACGCGAACGGTCACGCGCATTTACATAGAAACACAATGGAAAAGAAGCGCGATATGGACGCGTTCTGTGTGAACCTTCCAGTTTCATTACCGTCTTTACAAAACAGGACAACTTATTAATAATTTCTGTAATCATGGATAAGTGCCATAAACGGCAGTGAATTATATAAACAGCAGAGAGTGTTCTGGTTTACAAAAGACAACATTGGCTATAATTCTCCTGTTGTTATGAGTGACACATTGTGTTTGCTGTGCGAATCCTCTGCTTGTGTTCTGGAAGAATCTTCATGATTTAAAATCTTTAATCATTGACGCTTCACAGTCGATCGTTTCTCCGTCCTCTAATGCGCATGCGTGAATGAGACTGACGCCCGTTTCACACATACTCCGTTTGCAGTGCGTGTTCGGTGCGTATTTTTTCCGTACCCATGTTAACAGGTTAGAGCTTTCACACTGCACACGGATGCGGTCCGGCAATCCGCTCCAGTTGCGGTGCGTATACAGCAGTGCAGCGATCGTTTACGCACAGAGTCTGTTTTCTGCTGTGCTGCACCGCACTGCAACGTATGTTCACATTGAAATAAATATAGATTGACAAGAAACTGTAATAATTTGATCATATAACTACTCATAATTACAGTTAATGTGATATACATTTACTAAATTACAGGATCAAGAAATTAAAAACGTTTTAAACGAGAATATAAATATATATTATTGCTGCATGTTGTTCTATTTAAACATGAATATGTAGGCCTACTGTGTTGCCCTTTTTTAAAAAAAATTTATCGTCACATTCAACCTTCATGTCATGCGAATTTATTAAATGTAGTCTAAATGAACATCTGAATATGTAGTTGTAGCCTATATCTGAATTCATAAGTAAATCATATTATATAGTTTTATTTTTGAATATAGCCTACAGAAGTTAAACAGGGTGTAATTATAAATTTCTTATAGTTATGTAGGCAAGTTATAATTATTTTTGACTATGTAATTGTAAATCAAAATGTTTCACTTTTTGGTGCTACAGCCAGCCTTATTTATAGCAGAGGAAAAATAGGCTACTCGATAAGTATAAAAAAACAATAATTAATATATCAAATGTTAATTTCCAAAAAGGTCCTTTGTCTTCTGGGGGCTAGCCCTCTCTTCCGGTTCTTTGTTTTTTTTTTCAGTCTTAAAATATGCATTTATAATCAGTATTTATACATTTGTATTCTAATTTAAAATATATGTGTATTATATCTTAGCAACAGATATAGCGTGATAGCTTTTCTTCTGTCAACAACTCGAACTAAAACAAAGAATCACAATGATTAAAATTAATCTCATACTGTTGTGTAACAATGTCAAAGTTAAAGTTTGGATTTAAAATCAAAATTACTTAGCCTACCCATTTTTTATTTTGTGACACAGAAACTGCGTATCAGTAGCGCACTGCAAACGCAGCATATGTGAAAGCACTATAGCGCGTGCTGCTCCAGTACCGCACACGCACTGCAAACGGAGTATGTGTGAAACGGGCGTGAGACGCAGACACTAATCCAGTCTGACTAATCACAACACAAACCCAAATGACACACTACAGTTTCCACAGGCATTGCTCAACAGTCTCTGGTTTGTTGTATTGGCGACTACTTCATTTGGGACTGGAGGGTTGTGTCAGTGGTTTAGTGGTTATATTATTATATCCTCACCACTGTGTGCTTCATCCAGACTCGGATTATGTCAAGGGAATAGAAGAGTCTGTAATAAATGGTCACTGTGAATAAATGCATCTGCTGAATTAATATGAACCTTTTTTAAAGTTTAACTCATGAGCATATCTGGCAAAAATGATTTTCACAAGATAAAATGAAATGAATTAGACTATTTTGGAGGCCAAAGGCACCTATTAAGGACAATAGCAGATAGATGTGTTCATTGTGCAGAAGCAGAGGAGATGTGAGCGTGTTCTTCTCTGTGTTGCTGACAACAGTCGTGTTCATACAGTGTGTGTGAGGAAGAGAAGTGTTCAACAGATCAGACGTGCAGAACGAGGGAATTAAAGGATTGAAGGGGAGAAACAACTACATTCCTAGAGTGACACACTTCACCACAATGCAGATCCTCACAACACACTCACATTACACAACACAACACACTCACATTACACAGCACTGAAAGCCAGAAGTGTGCAGTGATCTCACACTCATGATATTATCAGCTTAACACAGGTGTAAACTGGGCGTTCTGCATACACACACCTCTATAACACATCCTTTATGTCAGTGTGTGTGTCAGTGTGGTCCTGGTAAACCCTACATGGCTACGTAAGGCAGAGTAAATCTGTTCATTACAGAGCAGAAATACTCCCTGGACGCTTCTGTATTCAATTATTACACTCTAAAAAATGCTGGGTTGTTTCAACCCAATTTTGGGTCAAATATGGACAAACCCAAACATTGGGTTAAAAATGTAATTTAAAAATGTAACCCAACGTTTGGGTTTGTCCATATTTGACCCAAAATTGGGTTGAAACAACCCAGCATTTTTTAGAGTGTACATTGTTTAAATTATACATTTTTTCGCTCACTGTGATTTTGTACATTTCCGAAATACATCAGTCTCCTCTGATAACAGAAACTGTAAACTGTAATGTGGACTCATGCACTTTCTGTAAAGCTGCTTTGAAATGATGTGTATTGTGAAAAGCACTGTACAAATAAATATGAATCGAATTGAATCAAATCAATATTTTGTGTAGTTATTTAATTATGCCATCCAGTGTCGTGGTGTTCTCTCGTTTCATACAAACGCAGCGGCGGCCTGTTATGTCCAGGAAAAGACACACACACACACAGAGCTTTGACCGAACGCAACTTTAGTTGTTTACTTTTTCTAACAGTCACAGAATCCGGCACACTCAGGAGCATGCGCACAAGCATCACTTTACAACAGTATTACGACAACAGATAACAATGAAGAACTGGTTAACAACACAACATTTTCCCCCCTCCCACCAAGCTTAAGTATGAAATGTAGCTTCAAAGTCCTGGAAGTGCGCAGGACGTGCCCTCGCCCTCACAGGACGAGTTGACACAGGGGCATCAGCAGATTGAGAGCTTTGACCGTGATCAGTTCCCACTTCCGGCCTGATGACTTCCTCAGGATTCAGATTCAGTGGGGGCAGAATGAAGTCCATGACCACAGAACGGTTTCGGCTTTCATCCATAACGGAAGGCGTTGGCACTCTTCGAAGACAACTTGCATGCCAGCGTGACCCATTAGCAAGCTCAAAAGTGACTGGCCCTAACTGCCGTTTGACCTGGATGGGCTCGGACAGAAAAGAGCCCAGTTTATTGCTACGGTGTGGCCTTCGGGCTCTTACCCAATCCTGTGCTCGTATCTCGGTAGGCCTGGCACGATGCTTGCGGTCATATCTGGCTCTCATGTTGCGCTGACGTTGATGAACCCGTGCCCGGGCCGAAGAGTTCCCTGGGAGCTGATGAGGTGGCCGGAGCCTGGTCAAAGGTAATTCTAACCCCCTGCCAAGCATGAGACTGGCAGGGGAAACTCCTGTAGTGGTATGCTGAGTGGCGCGATAATGCAAGAGTGTCTGGGAGAGAGAAGCTTTGAATGCAAAACCTTGGGCAAGGTGTGCGCGTATGCCATTCTTCAGACTTTGGTTAAACCTTTCCACGCCACCATTAGCTTGGGGATGGTAGTAGGCAGTACGCATGTGGGCTATTCCTTTGGCCGACAGGTAGGATGAAAACTCACTGGAAGTAAACTGTGGCCCGTTGTCTGTGGTAATAGCCCGCGGAATGCCCCAACGGGAAAAGAGCTGCTCCAGGAAATCGACCATTGCGGAAGCTGTAACTGAGCCCATAGGCACAACCTCAGGCCACTTTGAGTGGAGGTCATACACCACGACTAGGAACCGCTGATGGTGGGGAACAGAGACGAGCTCCCCACAGATGTCCATCTGTAGATGCTCCCATGGCTATACGGGCCAGTCGACAGGCTGCAAGGGTGGCGGGGCTGGAGTTCCTGTTTTGCCACTAAGAAGACAAGGTGTGCAGTCACGTACCAGAGCTTCTAGCTCTCTATCAATCCCTGGCCACCAGACCAAGTCTCTACATCTCCGTTTCAGTTTAACTATCCCCACATGACTCTCGTGCGCCATTGACAGAACCCGCTCCCTAAGGGGCGGAGGAATGACTGCCCGGTGCCCCCTTGCAATGCATGACTCACCCCAACATGTCAGCTCTGTCTTAACTCGTGAGTAGGGGATCAGGTCAGAGCTCACCTGAGCTGGCCATCCTGACCGAATGTAGGTGCTGAGAGTAATGAAGAGTGGGTCTGCTGCAGACTCCCGCTGAAGTTCCTCAAGAGACACTGAGGTCTGTAAGGGCTCATACACTAACTGCACAAGGTCACTCTCAATGTCTGACTCCGGCTGCCTGGCTGTGGTGGTTGACTCCACAGCTGAACGTGACAGTAAATCTGCAACCACGTTGTCTTTTCCAGGGGTGAACCGCAGCTGGTAATTGTACTGATTCAACCTGTCAGCCCATCGGTGGAGCCTGAGTGGCTTGTGGCCAGTTCCCGTAGAGGACATGAGGGCAGTAAGGGCCTGGTGGTCTGTTCTGAGACTAAAGGATCGTCCATATAAGTACATGTGCCAGCGTTCACATGCCCAAATGCACGCCAGTGCCTCTCTCTCTCCCACTGAGTACTTCTGCTCCGCCATACTCAGAGCCCGCGAAGCAAAAGCAATAGGCCTTTCACTTCCGCCATGCATCTGTGACAGGACTGCTCCGACTGCCACCGCTGATGCGTCACATGTCACCAGGGTAGGACTGGAGAGATCAAAATGAGCTAGTGTTGGTGGTGACGTGAGGAGGTGCTTGAGCTGTTGAATAGCACGTTCGCACTCTGCTGTCCATGCCCAGGGGGTGTCTTGTTTGAGCAGCTGTCGCAGGGGTGCAGTGATTGCTGAATACTGAGGTAAGAATCTGAGATAGTAAGCAGTCATGCCCAGGAAAGATGCAAGCTTTCCAGCTAAGGCTGGCACAGGAAGGTTGAGAATGGCCTCCACATTGGACTGCAGCGGTGCAATACCCGAGCTGGACACCCGAAGGCCAACAAAGTCTATTGCTGGGGCTGCGAACACACATTTTTCTGCGTTCAGCGTCAGATTGTGTCTAGACAGAGCTGTGAACACCTGTCTCAGGCATTCATTGTGAGCGGCCTCATCCTTTCCATGTACAACAATATCATCTAAGTACACAGCCGTACCCGGGAGCCCTGCTAGGACAGTGGCCATGGTTTTCTGAAAGCAGCTAGGTGCTGAACTAAGGCCAAAAGGAATTCTCTTGAAACGGAACACCCCCATGTGAGTCACGAATGCAGTCAGGTTTCTACTGTCTTTGTGCAGGGGTATCTGCATATAACCTTGCTTAAGCTCCAGCTTTGTGAACACTGAGGAGCCATGGAAAAGTGTTGTGAGTTCCTCAATTGTCGGCAGCGGGTATCTGTCCGGCACCACTGCCTTATTAGGGCCCCGAAGGTCAATGCAGAGACGTATGCCCCCTGACCATTTCTTCACAACCACAAGATTTGAAACCCAAGGGGAGGCATCGATGGGCTCAATGAGGTCTGCTGTTAGCATCCCCTGCAGTTCAGTGGAGACCTGGTCACGCATGGCGAGAGGCACTCTTCGTAGTGGCTGGATGACGGGCGGTACATCCGGGTTAAGCAAGGGTTTGTGGGCGAAAGCAGAAAGGCAGCCTAAACCACTGAATAGGTTGGGAAACTGTGTGTGCCATGGTGAGTCCACCTGGAGGATAGTCACTCCGCTGTTGTCATGCAGAGAAAACCCAAGACTAATGAACAAGTCCAGACCCAGAATATTAGCACCGTGCTGTGTGACGTAGAACGGGAACTCTACCAGACGTTTCTTTCCGTATTGTACCGGCAGCTTAATTAATCCAGTCACTAATGCTGGCTTGAATGCTGGAGTTTCACAGGCGATGGTTGTAACTCCACTTCAGAGAAAAATTTCTTGTAGGTGGCCATATTAAGCAATGACACTTTAGCTCCTGTGTCAAGAAGCAGTGGAATGCAACAGTCTTTCAGCTGTACACCACACGTTGAGAAAGTGACTGAGTGAGGGCCAACTGTGTGAATTACTGCTGGTGAGGGCTGAGATGTGGGAAGTGAGCCTGAGCTGGACTTTGATCTGCACCACCTTGCAAAATGGTTGAGCTTACCGCAATGCCTACACTTTTGGCCGATAGCTGGGCAGTCTGGTGACCTGTTGGCATGACGAATGGAGCCACAGTTGCCACACCTCCGTCTTTGTTGGCTTGATTGAGGCTGCGTTTGCTGGATGATTGCACCTGCAGGCTGGAGCTCCTCATCAGTGACTGCATTTGCGAGTACAGTGGTAACATTAGTTTTAGCTGCATTATTCTCTGCTATTTTAGCTGCACACTGAGTAGCTTCTTCAATTTGGAGTGCTAGAGTGAGAGCCTTATCCAGTGTAAGTTCGTCATCCTCCATTAACAGTCTCTCTCTGACTCGAGCACTGCTTGTTTTTTCAATAAGTTGGTCGCTAATTAATTCATCACGGAGAGCACCGAATTTGCACGGCTCAGCGAGACTTCTTAAATCAGCGATAAACTGGCTGGCTGACTCACCCGATCGTTGGCATCTTTGTCTGAAGTTTAAGCGTTTTAGCAGCACACTATGAGTCTTTTGAAAATGTCCCTTTAATCGCGCAACAGCGTCAGAGTATGTCTGTGCAGTGCCGAGTGACTGGAAGATCCGTAATCCCTCTACTCCGAGACAATGGAGGAGAAGCGCGCGTTTTCTCTCATCCGAGACATCATCCAAACCCGCGGCAACCAGGTACGTCTGAAATGACACATACCAGCGCTCCCACGGCACGACAGGTTCACCAGCGTGGGGCAGAAATGGCTCAGGTGGAGGCAAAGATAAAGCCATCCTCGTCGCCAAATGTTATGTCCAGGAAAAGACACACACACACAGTGCTTTGACCGAACGCAACTTTACTTGTTTACTTTTTCTAACAGTCATAGAATCCGGCACACTCAGGAGCATGCGCACAAGCATCACTTTACAACAGTATTACGACAACAGATAACAATGAAGAACTGGTTAACAACACAACACGGCCATTTTGTGATTATTGTTTTGTACACTGTTGGATTATGAGATACAAACAGGTACGATTTTAAAACAGTTTAATTTGAAGTCAATATCTCTTATCCCCATAATTATTTATGTGTTGAAATGCTGTGTAATAAGTGTTATGACTGTATACCGTATCTCTTAGATGTCTGTCGAGTTTGATCTCGCCGCTGAAACTGCCCGGTCTCACCCCAAAACGTCATATACTGACGGGTCTTGACCATACGTCAACATACGACGAAAAGGGTACCCCTATAACGTCAATATGAGACGCAGACATAAGCGCACCAGCAGCGCCTCCTAGCGGTACCCTAACGCATACCTAAACCCAACCATACTCGAATCGTCACACATGGACGTTAAAGGGTACCCTTTTCGTCGTATGTTGCCGTATGGTCAAGACCCGTCAGTATGTGACGTTTTGGGGTGAGACTGTGTTAGCTCAGCGGAAGCTTTGCGTTTAAAGAGCTAATAAAATATTTCAACTCAGATCAATATTTTGTGTCTATTTGTTGACTTATGTGGCAAGTATCCGTGAATAAGCGTGATAACCCTTGTGAAAAAAAAGTGCACTTTAGTGTACTTTTATAAAGTGTACTTATTACACAAATAATATACTTTAAAAGTATACACTTAAGTGTGAATTAAATGCAATCTTTTGGGCGCACTTAATGCACATCAAGTATAATTAATTTCAAATTTATTACATATTAAGTTGAAATAAAATGCAATAAGTTGCCATTAAGAGTGATTTTTTGGAACAACTTAAGTGGGACTTTAATACAACTTTATATCTACTTTCATAATTGCTTCTAGTGTCTTTAAAATATACTTAAAGTGCACTACACAATATACTGACACGCAATTAATGTGAACTAAAATATACTTTAATGTCAGTTAAAAATACACTTAAGTGTGAATTAAATGTATTGTTTTGGGCGCACTCAATGCACATTAAGCGTAATTAATTTCAAATGTATCACATATTAAGTTGAAATAAAATGCAATAAGTTGCCATTAAGAGTGATTTTTTGAAACAACTTAATTGGGACTTTAATACAACTTTATATCTACTTTCATTACTGCTTCTAATGTCTTTAAAATATACTTTAAGTGCACTACACAATATACTGACACGCAATTAATGTGAACTAAAATATACTTTAATGTCAGTTAAAAATACACTTAAGTGTGAATTAAATGTATTGTTTTGGGCGCACTCAATGCACATTAAGCGTAATTAATTTCAAATGTATCACATATTAAGTTGAAATAAAATGCAATAAGTTGCCATTAAGAGTGATTTTTTGGAACAACTTAAGTGGGACTTTAATACAACTTTATATCTACTTTCATTACTGCTTCTAATGTCTTTAAAATATACTTAAAGTGCACTACACAATATACTGACACGCAATTAATGTGAACTAAAATATACTTTAATGTAATATACATGTACATCGTTCGTTATATAATTAAATACATTTATAATTAAAAAAAATTATAATAAAGTTGTAATTTAGTACATTTCAAATTTTAATAAAAAAAAATCTCTTAATAACCTAGTTACAATCAAAAGAAACACTATACATAAACACAAACAGTTACAACACTTTAACTCCTTTAGAAAGAGTCTGGAGGACAATGAAGCTTATATGCACAATCATTTTCTTCCTCAAATACCAAGGTACCTAAACATCACAGAAAACATTATGCATTTTTACATTTTCAGAAAACATTCTGTATGATATATAAAATTGTTTTTGTTTCCATGTAATTTACTGGTACTACTACTTTTGGGGTAATTTGGAATTTGGTCCCCATAAACACACACACACACACACACACACACACACACACACACACACACACACACACACACACACACGCACACGCACACGCACACACACACACACACACACACACACACACACACACACACACACGCGCACACACACCTAATATTAACAAAGATGAATAAATACAGTAAATAAATTGTTCATTGTTAGTTCATTTTGGCTAATGTATAAACTAATGTTAGCAAATGAGACTTAATATTAAAGTAAAAATATTAAAGCTCTTAAACCTTTACTAGCACCAACAGGACCAAATGGTTTCTTCTAAAATCTTACTCAATTACAGTGAATGTAAGTTTGTCTAAAAACAAAACAAAATCTGAAGAACTCCAACGGCATAAAAACAAGAAAACCAAAATCGTTTGTCACCAAATGTTTTGAAGTTGTTGGAAAGTGCTGTTTATGTCTATGTCCCAGAAGCTCTCTGGAAATGTTCCAGAGAAGCAGGAAAGTCAGAAAAAATACCTTGAAGAAAGAAAACAAAAACAGAAGGAAAACAATTGTTTATAAAAACAGATCCAGTCCATTATTATATTTGGCTCAATTGAATGAAAGTGATAGATATAGTTGCGCTTTAAAGTTATACACCTTGCAGTATCTGCAAAATGTTAATAATTATAGTAATAAGAGGGATAACAAAAAATTGTGTTCTCTTTTTATTTAGTACTGCCCTGATGAAGCAGTTTATTCATTGCCCAATCAAATGTCAATAAATTCTCGTCATAGTTGTCGTCATTTAAAACTGCTTTTTATTTAGTTATCCTCTCGTTTTCGTCTGTGAAAAAATGTCGGTGACGAAAATAATGATACAAATTATTCGTCATTAGTAACATTGCAAGATGGCTGTGGATGAACACCAGTTGTTTGAAACAGCTTTGGCCGCTACAATGAACGAGTTAGACTTTTATCTAAAAGAGGAACAGAAGACGGTGCTCGAAACGTTCCTTTGTAAGAAGGATGTTTTTACTGTTTTGCCGGCAAGAGTCTAATCTACCAGTTAGCTCCGCTGGTAGCTAGGCGTATGGGGCTTAGTTGTGATTGGTCGTACTAGTATTATCCAATTGCGTGCATTGAGATTTTCAAATACATGCTTGGTGCCGCCCCTCGAGTTGGGTGATTTATATTACTCAATGCCAGACCCTTAATCTTTCGGATTTGGGTCTGGATTTCCAGGCTAGCAGTTCCTGGATGTTAAAGTTGAATTTACTGTCCAACCACTGAATTTGCGAAGCGGAAACATTTTTTTGACCGAAAATCACCTGTTAAATATTATAGGTTGTATTTTTAAACCATTTGAATATTTTTGAAGTAAAATATTAAAGGTGAATATGGATTATTGGATTTTTAATAATGAAAATGGGTTTGAAATGTTTTTAATGGAAATATTCACAGCTTAAATTTCAACCCAATGCAATCCCTAAAAATACAATGCATTAAAATGCAAGCATAGTTAATGCAATGCATTTTTTTTTTTTTCAAGTAGTGCAATTCAACAGGCTTTTTTGTTTCAAAAACATTTGCCATTATTTTACTTCCATACCCAAGACCCATGCAAACGTTTCCTCATCTTGGCTTGTAAGTTTCAGCTTACCGCGCAAATCTTCATGAAGGATGTTCCTGTATTTACTGGTACCACGGTTGACACAGCAATTCTGCGGCCCTCTTCCTTTGGTTTGATACCTGTAAAATATATGATGATTATAGGGGCATCTGTAAATGCACAGGTGGGAATTTATTACTTACAAATGGAGAAGATTTAAAGTATTTAAAAGCTATAGGGATAGTAAGTGACTTGATAGCAGTGTTTCAGCTTGATCAGGGTGTGCTGTCTGTGCAACAATTCATGACAAATTATGTAACGTTAACATCACCTCATCAATACAGGCCTGTGATTCCACACCGCTTCCACTGTCTCTCCAATCACATATGAACTGATCCTGCAAAATGAACGTGTAACTCAAGATAAGCACAAAAAAATAACATATTCCAAAACAAATAGTAACTGAACAACTCACTCTTCAAATGCAAAAATAAAAAAATAATGCTACATTACAAGCATTATTTCTAGAGTGATATATTAAATATTTATGGTGGTTATAACATTGATTATATGTATTAAATGTATATAAATGTCTTCGAGTGTTACAATATTGGATCTGTATTTAGCAAATTTGTCATTTAGTAATGTTTAAATGATTTAAAAAGTCGGTTTAATTAAATTATATATTTTTTCAGCAGCCAAATTCGTCGAACACACCCACACGCGAACATATTATGATGTAAGAAATTATTAGAATGCAATCATAGATAAATTATTGAAAACCTGATTAATTCACCTCCCGAGTCTATTGCGTCTGTCTGCGATGAAAATAATTTAATGTGTTACACTCTTAATCGCAATAACAACTGCCATGTTACGGTGAAAATTTTAAAATAAAGAAAGCATCAAGATATACTTACTTGACTCATTATTGCAGTATAACGTCTCATCTGTAATCAAACGTGGCGTTCTCTTCCTGATTGCGCAGCTTCAGTTTCCTTTCCTCACGAATCGCGATTACAGAAACATAACAGTGCATTTTTCAAACTCTAGTGAAGTAGTGCGTCATCGTGACGTAGTATTTCTGGCGCATGCGCATTAAATAAAGTTAATATATTTCATGCATGGTTATATTTCAGCTTTTTAATTTCTGTTCAAACTCATTGTGTTGTTAGACTCTGTAAGTTCACAAAACTTGATTCATTCACCTAACTAAAAGTCAATCATTTTTATAGTGTAGTGTAGTCTAATTTAAATGAAATGTATTTTAACTGAATTTAAATGCAATTTAATTTTGTTTAGATTTGTTTAACTTTGCTCACAACTAAATGTGTTTAATTTACTTAGATCAACATAATGATATTAAAAGTATTCTCTACACAGATGTAAAGTACAATACATTAATATTAAATAAAGAACTCCTCTCATAAATTACATTTTATTGTCAAATATTATGTAGAAAACTGACACTTGTGTGTTTAGAAATATTGTAATGAAAGTGTACTTACTTTAAGTTAAACTTAATTAGACATTATAACAAAGTGCATTTGTAAAAAGTGCACTTAAGTGTGTTTAGAAATATTGTGATGAAAGTGTACTTACTTTAAGTTAAACTTAATTAGACATTATAACAAAGTGCATTTGTAAAAAGTGCACTTAAGTGTGTTTATAAATATTGTGATAAAAGTGTACTTACTTTAAGTTAAACTTAATTAGACATTATTACAAAGTGCATTTGTAAAAAGTGCACTTAAGTGTGTTAAGAAATATTGTGATGAAAGTGTACTTACTTTAAGTTACACTTAATTAGACATTATTACAAAGTGCATTTGTAAAAAGTGCACTTAAGTGTGTTAAGAAATATTGTGATGAAAGTGTACTTACTTTAAGTTAAGCTTAATTAGACATTATTACAAAGTGCATTTGTAAAAAGTGCACTTAAGTGTGTTAAGAAATATTGTGATAAAAGTGTACTTACTTTAAGTTAAACTTAATTAGACATTATTACAAAGTGCATTTGTAAAAAGTGCACTTAAGTGTGTTAAGAAATATTGTGATTAAAGTGTACTTACTTTAAGTTAAACTTAATTAGACATTATTACAAAGTGCATTTGTAAAAAGTGCACTTAAGTGTGTTAAGAAATATTGTCATTAAAGTGCATTCCCTTTAAGTACACTTAAGTGGTATTTAATTTGAACTATATTATATTATCTGCAAGTGCACTTTTCAAAAAGTATACTTTTATGATATTAAGCACAAAAAAAGTACGCTTTCAATACAATTAAGCACACTTCTTTTTCACAAGGGAATGTACATCCAGCCGGTTGTGATCTCAGAATAAACCCCTTCAGGTGTGTGTGTGTGTGATCTCAGAATAAACCCCTTCAGGTGTGTGTGTGTGTGATCTCAGAATAAACCCCTTCAGGTGTGTGTGTGTGTGTGTGTGTGTGATCTCAGAATAAACCCCTTCAGGTGTGTGATCTCAGAATAAACCCCTTCAGGTGTGTGTGTGTGTGTGATCTCAGAATAAACCCCTTCAGGTGTGTGTGTGTGTGTGTGATCTCAGAATAAACCCCTTCAGGTGTGTGTGAGTGTGTGTGTGTGATCTCAGAATAAACCCCTTCAGGTGTGTGTGTGTGTGTGTGATCTCAGAATAAACCCCTTCAGGTGTGTGTGTGTGTGTGATCTCAGAATAAAACCCTTCAGGTGTGTGTGTGTGATCTCAGAATAAACCCCTTCAGGTGTGTGTGTGTGTGTGATCTCAGAATAAACCCCTTCAGGTGTGTGTGTGTGATCTCAGAATAAACCCCTTCAGGTGTGTGTGTGTGTGTGTGATCTCAGAATAAACCCCTTCAGGTGTGTGTGAGTGTGTGTGTGTGTGTGTGATCTCAGAATAAACCCCTTCAGGTGTGTGTGTGTGTATGATCTCAGAATAAACCCCTTCAGGCTGATGAAGACCTGATCCTGATCACCCTGTCGGGTTTATTCTGAGATAACAACATTATCCCTTACTTAATAAATGAACCTTATTGTAAAGTGTTACTGAGAAGACCGTACTCGGTTACTAATGTAACCTCGGTTCCCCTTCGAGAACGTTCACTTCGTATTGCGTTACGTAGCTAACATGCAGTGAGGAAACTCCTTTCCTCCAGAATATTGAAGCTCATATTTGAAAACATAGTGCAGCTGCACAGCAATACCAGCAGAGCTACTCGCTCGCCCAGCGGCTGTGCTGAGGCATCCTATGGCGAGGCGGCTCAGACGCGCCAACCAATCAGGCAGCTTGGCACCAAGCACGTCAGAATGGGCGTGGCTTTTAGCTATAAAAGCCCATCTATTCCGCCATAGCACAGGTTAAATCGACTGAAGCGATAACACCTGACAGATTGTAATAGTCCGGCAGGCTACGCAATACTCGTTCCTTACTCTCAGGGAACCGAGGTAACGTTAGCAACCGAGTAAGTTCCCTTTCGAGAACGGTCACTTCGTATTGCATAGCTAATACGCAGTGGGGACGCAATGTAAAACGCCACACTACAGCAACTGATTCCGTCTCGAACTGGAGCCTAGGGTGACAACCCGAAACACAAGCCACTAATAAAACCAACGAACCAGACGTGAGTCGGGTCCTAATGGACATAATGAGGGCTCATGTGGCCAGAAATACTTCCCAGGACAATGTTGTGCTTATGGACAGTAACTTGTTAGACTGATAAGACCGGACGCCCGCCGGGTTGAGCCATCACACTGAGAGGACTCGGGCTTGTAAGCAGGGTACCTCCAAATTACAGAACCTAACCAATGTGGACGGCGAGGACCAGCCGGCTGCGCAAGTGTCTTCTATTGGTACACCACTGGACCAAGCCCACGAAGAGGCCACGCCTCCTGTGGAGAACTCGAAGCATCTCCGCGCCATGCTACGTTCACACCAAACGCGAATAGAGCGTCAAATTCGCGGCTAGTTTGACGCTTGAACATTTTGAATGCATTCAAAGCGAAATCCGAGGCGAAATCCGCTTCTTGTGGGAGGGGCCAGTGCAGGCGGTTCTGTTTGCAAGAAAGGCCGGAAAATGTAAAAATACTACTGTTATCGTGTCACGAAATGTAGTTTTAAGAGTTGTTCAGTCGAGAATGTAGTTGTTTAAAGCTCAAATCTGTGGTTTATAAAGATAGCGCCTATTTAAAAATTTGATCTGACGTTTCGGAGTCGTGAGGTCCAGGCGATCACCGGCGCTCAGCGCTCATGTAACCCGCTGGAGCCGCCTCACCTCGGCTAGTGCTCCTGACGTCTGCCGCTGGTAAACGAGACATGTTTAAATTCACAATCTATAGCTTCGGTTCTATTATATGACACATATAAGTTCAAATACATTAATGACCCGTTATAACGTCAGTCAAACGACTTCTTTAATTATGTGAGTTTTTCTTCATCTCATTCAGAAATGTGACTGCAAGTGTTCAGTGTCACATTCACATATATCTGAACAATGTCATTCCTTCTTTCACGCGGGCATTTAGTCATATTACAAAATAAGTTATTGAGGCCAAACATTTAAAATGACATTATAAACTGAAAAGCGGGCCTTCCCCCGTTTATCACGTCACTTCACCACGTGACAGCAGCAAGCAGGCTCCTGATTGGTTGACGCCAAAGTTAAAAATGTTCAACTCGGACGTCAGACGCGTGAATGCACAAAGCACCACTCGCGCTCAATTCACCTCATTTGCGCGAACTGAACGCGTAAATGAGGCAAATTCGCATCTACCGGGCTGCGCTAAACGCCTCATTCGCGCCGCAGGACCTCCAGACGTTGACCTTAACTTTACCTTGACTTAACATTGAAATCACTCGCGCCAGACGCTCTATTCGCGTTTGATGTGAACGCGGCATCAGAGTTCGGCCTGCCGCTAGCACTGGGGGTCAACTGAGCCTGACCACTCTTCCTCAGACGCCGCGATGGAGAGGCTGTCGTCGAGCTGTTCCCCGTCCGATCCGCCGGAGGAGACGAGGCTCGCTGGGAGGGGTCCGCCTGAGTAAACAGGACCGGCGAAGTGGACTCTGATGGAGGAAGCGATGGCGGGGACGTGGCCGGCGTGGGCTCGCTTAACTCCATGTGCTCAGGTTGACGCTGGCTGAGGCGCTTCTTCTTCCGCGGCTGAAGTAGTGCGGGAAAAGGAAGCGCAGAAGGACCGGTGCCGCCATCTTTTTTAAAGAGAGCTAACCGTGCCCGCAGCATGAAGACGGGCAGGCTGACGCGACGGCGAACACATGCGTGTGCGTGGTCACCGGATGGCCGCAGGAGAGCGGGCGACAGAAGAGAAGGCGCTGGTCCGCTGCAGCTAAGGCTCGTTCTAGCAGACTCGACGGCGAAGCTTCGTAGAGGAGACAGAGACGTGAAAGGTCGCTGAAGGAGTTTATCCTGTGCTGTGGCGGAATAGAGGGGCTTTTATAGCTATAGGCCACGCCCCTTCTGGCGGGCTCTGACGTGCTTGGCGCCAAGCTGCCTGATTGGTTGGCGCGTCTGAGCCGCCTCGCCATAGGACGCCTCAGCACAGCCGCTAGTAGCTCTGCTGGTGTTGCTGTGCAGCTGCACTGCGTTTTCACATGAGCTTCACTATTCTGGAGGACAGGAGTTCCTCACTGCGTGTTAGTTAGCTATAGCTACGCGATACGACGTGGCCGTTCTCGAAAGGGAACCGGAGCTTTTCCACACTCAAACAGCAACAACACACACTGAAGTCAGACTCCGTGTCTTCAGTGAAAGAACACGAGAAACATGTTTACAGCAAAGTGAATATTTATACAAGAATCAATTTACAAACTTAAAAAAAAAAATAAGAGTGGTAACGTTCTAGTTCAAAATGAGTAATCTAAGAAATGAAGTCGTGTGAGAAATGACACAATAATCCAATGAAAGATTCTGCTTTCCATCATCAGGTCATTATGGGCGAAATATTTCAAATGACATTTCAGGCCTGAAGGCGTCCAGAGCAGGTCTCAGTCGGCAGCGCCCTCTTCTGCAGGTGTGTGTGTGTGTGTGTGTGAGTGTGTGAGTGTGTGTGTGTGAGTGAGTGAGTGTGTGTTCTGAGGCGTTTAGGGTCGATCTTCTCCAGGTGTGTGTTTGTGTGAGTGTGTGTTTGTGAGAGTGTGTGTGA
>NC_136885.1:1222500-1230000 GCF_949152265.1 Phoxinus phoxinus
TGTTAGTTGCTGCATTACCTAACAATGAGCAATACATTTGTCAGAGTTTATTAATGTTTGTTAACTGTTAATTCGCTCAGATCCATTAAATAATATTAACCGACACAACTTCTGATTTTAGTCATTTATTATTCCTAATGTATTGACTAAGATTAATAAATGCTTTGAAACCATTCTTCAATGTTAGTTCATAATGTTAACAAATTAAATTTTACATTTGAACATGTCATCGTCAGTTTTTACATGTTTTATTAACACTCAACCATAAGGATTCATTAGTTAACATGAACGAACAATGAACAACACTTTTTTAAAGATTAAATGTAAATATTATTTAATGCACAATTAACTAACATTAACATATAGCTTATTGTTAGTAAAAGCATTAACTAATGACCTTATTGTAAAGTGTTACCAAAAAGTTTAAGTTAAAGTAAAGTTATATTAAGATAACAATAGCTAAAGGTGTATTATGTGTGCCTGTATACAGCGAGGTAGAGGAGTAGCTTCACCTTGCAGCAGATACTCCATCATGTTGATGGCTCCACCCGTGACGGGCATCACAGAGACCGGGGGAGCCTCCATCACACACACACACACACACACAGAGAGAGAGAGATCGCTCACAGCAGAGCCGATGATCAACACTTACACACACACACACACACACGCAGAGCTTCAGACGAGCCGCAGATCAACACACCGTCGGCCTATATCACACTCTGGACAATACGCGCAAAATAACATAGATTTAACTTGTTAAAAAACACAAGAAAACGAAACTACAGATGTTTCGCAGATATCAGCAACAACTCATTCAACTGCCTCCATGTGCACAATGCGCATGCGCAGTGACGATAGACAGTACTGCGCGTGCGCGACTGGTCTTCATTGGTCACATTCATTTAGCGCCATCTACCGGACTGAACAATCTCTTTATTATCATACTAATATAATTTATAACATTTAATATTGTTTATTAACTGTAGCAGTTTTGCCATGTCTGCTAATTATAAACGCTATTGGAGAAGTTTCTGTGCTGTTATGTGCTGTTATGAGTGGCATGTGATTTATTGGACTTTTTATAAATAAATAAGAAAGTCACGTAAGTTATATGTGCTTGCTAAGCAATTGCACGTTTAAAACGACCAGTTTAATCGCTTGCTTTACTTTCTCCTCGGAAAAACATGAGAAGCGTAGTATCATCGTTCATCGATCACATTATCATCTTTCTCAAACTTGGAGAAAAACAAAAGGTAATTTGCTCTGGATTTTTTTTTTTTTTTTTTTAAGAGGTTGTGTGAGAAAACTTGTCAGAATACACGGTCAACTGTAAACTAATCAGAATCATCCTAATTACTGTATGTAGGACTTTAAAAAATGTATATAAATACAGGCTGCAACGGACTAGGACTTTTATTGTGAAAAACAGACGTGAGGTGACGTTTATTTTGCATATAAATCACCGCTTGGGGACTTTTATTTTGAAGGTCCGCGCCGGATGTTTGTCGAAGATGAGCTCTACTGTACCGCTTCCGGTCGACGTCTAATGAAGGTATTTTATTATTCTGTTTTCGGGCTGTTATGAATGTTTATTCGCAGTTGTTTCTGAAATCGAGGCAGTTTTGCTCTCGTTATCAGCGGTAGAGGTGTGTCTCCGTGTGCTGTGTTGTTAGTGCAAGCGTTGTTTACACACGATATCATACTATCAGCCTCAGAACAGGCGAATAAACATCACAAATATAGGTGATAGTTCTACAGTTTGTCGTTTTAAAGTGTTTCGTTACTCTTCTGTTTGTCATAAAGTGTTAAATGTTAACAGCAGTCAGCACAGCCAATCTTTTACTCATAAGAGCTGATGTTTATCTCTAGATTTCCTCTTGTCATTTCTCCAGTCATTATTGAGATGTACACACACACACACACACACACACACACACACACACACACACACACACACACACACACACACAGTTTTAATGGCTCATCCCAGATTTCTTTGACAGAAATTTAACGTGTGATTTGATGTATTGCAGTCAATCAGAGATAATTATCTAGAAAGATTTTATTTATATTAGTTTTTTTAGTCTTGCTGGTAAAAACATGGGCTGTCATAAATAAAATAATTGATTGTCATATTTTTGGTTGATAGGCTATGTCAAATGAACACCTTTGAGAGGTCTAAACTGTCATGTTATTTAGTTGGTTTTTTACAGAAAGTGTTTAAACGCGCTCCAGCTTTCTCTCTCTGAGGGTCCTGTGTGCTCGCTGATGAGGTCTCCGTGTGTGTGTGTGTGTGTGTGTGCACAGGCCGTGTATGTGGCGTGTGGAGAACGAGGATCATGGCGGATGACAAGGATGTGCTCCGGGACGTGTGGTTCGGGAGGATCCCGGCCTGCTTCACGCTCTCTCCCGAAGAGACCACCGAGAGAGAGGCGGAGCCCTACTATGTAAGTGAAGATGACCAGCACTCTTCTGACACACACACACACACACACACACACACACACACACACACACACACACACACACACACACACACACACTTGTGGTCCTGGCCACTGGAGAGCGCGTGCACACTACAGAAAGTGTGTCTTGTCTTAACTAGGGATGGGCATTTTTCAAAAATATTGCATTTGAATATTCGGGCTCATAAAATTTGAATATTCATTTATTTAATTACGTTAATTTTTTTAAGTTAATAAAAAAAAAAGTTTTTGTCACCATTTCTGAACAAGCTTACGATACACAACAAGCTTACAATATATGTTAAAGTTTTCTTAAGTTGTATACATTAATCAGTTGGCCTATGTGTAAAAAAATATATAAAGAACACAAGGATTTAAAGGCGCATTAAGCAACTTTTCATGTTAAAAATACCCGTTTTCTAACCCATACATGCTTAAACAATTGCCTGATGGGCTGAATGAGCCCTTCTCTGATCACCGAGATTGTCTCTATAATCCTGTAAAGTAAAATAAGTAAGAGGGATTCGGGCCGGCGTGACGTCATGCGCGTTCACGCTCACACAGCTATGTCTGGCAGGTTTGTGTATTCGCCGGCATTCTCCGTAGAAGATGGATTGTAAGAGACCTGCTTGTAGTTCATTTCAAACCCCAACGCAAACACGTAAGATAAAAAAAAGAAAACTTTTGTCTAGTGCGTGCACATCTCTGGCTGCAGTTTCGCTTGCCGCCAGAGGTGGCATCGTTCTGCAAAAACTCAGAATCTTGCGCTATGCACCTTTAAGCTCAAGCAGTGCGAACAGGAAAGGACGGCTAATAAAGCAGAGTAGCAGACAGCGCCAGTTATCGTACAGAACGCACACACACACTCGAGTCTGCATATGATTATCGTGTTTATATTGTTTCACGTTCATGTTGAGAAGAACACTAATATCCACCGCAGGGCCGCCGAGTTTTGTTGATTTCATTGTGTTGATGATATTATAACTCCAGATTAATTAATTAATCTGATCAAAAGTAATTCCATTCTGTAAGATAATTTTCGACTAGTAATTCCAAACTTCGCGAGGCAGACGACGACATTATGTGATCAAATACAAACAGCTTGTTAAACACGCGGCACAGCGCCACCCAGAGGATTAAATTATAACTGCGAGTTAGTGCTCGGGATGGATCAGGAGTTCACTGCATTTACGGCTTCATAAATTCGATAAAATTCGAATAGTATTTTATTTTTCGAATAATAATTACAGATCGAATATTCGTGCACATCCCTAGTCTTAACCTTGCCAACGTGCAGTGCTTTTAATCTCGGTGTTCGGGGCTATGCGTATCCCATCATCAGTGTTGGGGTAGTTACTCAAAAAAAGTAACTAGTTTAGTTACTAGTTACTAGTTACTTCTGTAAATTGTAATGAGATTACTTTACTAGTTACTGCATTTGAAAAGTAACTTCACTACTTATTACTTTACTTTCCCGTTTCGTAATTTACCGTGTAGATACATGGACAAACATAGCCCTATCATCACTTAGCCTGCATGTCCGCATAGTGTTTATAAATGTAGCCTATAAAAATGGCATGTAAAACCATATAAAATAACAATATCCCTCTCTGCACAAAGAAATATGCCTCACTGTAAAATCTACAAACAACAGGATTATGTCCGTGGTGGTAGACACATGATCAGGGCTGGACAGAGATAAACATTATATTTTATTTTGACGGAAACTGCAAAACTGAAACTTTCTTCTCCATCTGTATTTTGACCATAGACCGTATATAAGAGATTTTGACAGATACACTGACACTGCACGCTCGCTCAAAGCCCAAAGGGGGAGGCGTTTAAAGATGTGATTGGGCCAATCCAGTGTCAATCAAGAAAATAACCAATGGGCCAATCTACGTGTTTCATGGGCCGGTCTGTCAGAAAAAAAACTAACGCTGACTTTTTTTAACCAATGCATTACACCAGCACTTACCCAGCGCCGCCAATTAAGCAAAACAAAACGAATGGGCCGCCGATGTACGAGTTTTATGAGCCGTTAAGACAAACGAACAAAAAAGTTTTAGATGCATCGGATCGGCCCAAAAAGCCGTGAATCTCCCGGTAGTCCCGAATCTCCCGATGGCCAGTACTTGCCTGCCAGGGCATAGAGTGAATTTCTGGCAAATATTTTTGTCCTTTCGGGCAAAAAACTGAAAGTAATGTGAATATCGCCACTGGCCGAAACTCGCGTCTCCGTCTCCATCTCCATTCCTCTCTGTCCTTCGCACCAGCAGCTACGTCACTCAAATCGATCTCTATGGCAACGGTGCTCAGGCAAGCACACACACACAGGCGTGCACGCACCACTTCGACAGATCAGAGCTTTACACACATGCAAACACAGCTTGGGTAACGCAGGAAAGCGCGTTCCTATAGTCTAGTAAAGTAGTGTAGTTACTGATATTTTTAGTGTAATGCGTTACTTTACTTCGTTACCCAAAAAAGTAATATCGTTACTGTAATCCGTTATTTTGTAACTCGTTACCCCCAACACTGCCCATCATGCATTCTGTTCGGGAACTCACGTGCCCCGAAATCACAAGATGTCGAGGAAAACATTCCACTGTAATTTAAATTAATTAGATGC
The DNA here is from genome assembly GCF_949152265.1 of Phoxinus phoxinus. NCBI lineage: Eukaryota > Metazoa > Chordata > Actinopteri > Cypriniformes > Leuciscidae > Phoxinus > Phoxinus phoxinus. The sequence goes on from NC_136885.1 coordinate 1,227,601, forward strand.
ATATAATTTGGTAGTAAAATCAAAGTGTTGCACATTTTTTTGGTGCAAAGATGATTATGTGTGTGTGTAGGCTTATTTTGTACAACGTTTGCAACTGTTTTTATCACTTAATTAGAAGCACCTCAATGTTTAATTTGTCTTCTATTTCATAGTGACTACTGAACAGACATGTAGAAGTTTATTTAAAAATGCAAAGTATTGAAAATATAGTAAATAAAAGCTCTGAAAACCCTTGCAAGACTATAAGTGTGTGTCTTATCGAGTAATCAAAAGTTCTACACACACTTGCAGAGTTTACGCATACTTGAGCACTCGGCCCAAACAGAGGACACACTTAAAGCTGCAGTCTGTAAGATCGGCAGCTAGTGGTGGAGACCGGTACTGCAGTCCACATCAACATATCGGAGATCGGTGTTTCCCTGTTTAGCTTGTGTGGAGTCTGCGATCTCTGGGCCAGTTTGTTTGCTCGTTTCCATGGCTACAATACGCTGTGTTTCCCGCCAACTGGCATCCCGGGTGTCGAAATACTATTGGCTGAACTGGCAGTGGGCGGAGTCACACAGACCAAAACAAAACAATAATAATAAGTAGAATATCTGTGTTTTTCAGAGAAAGAGTGTGAGAGATTAGCATATCTGCAAACATATGGTGTTCATGCTTTAGTAGAGCACCTTTAATGCCAGTAGACGAGTGGTCCAGAGCGAATACCGCAGGTGTGTGTGTGTGTTCTCTCTGCTGTGGATCATGTCACATGACCTGTGTGGTGTCCAATCAGCTGCTGCTCCCACGGGTCAGTTACCTCACGCTGGTCACGGATAAAGTCAAGAAGCATTTCCTGAAAGTCATGAAGGCGGAGGACGTGGAGGAGATGTGGTTCGAGTACGAGGGGACGCCGCTCAAGTGGTACGTGGAGCTCACACACACACTTCACTTTCACTTCATCCCGAGCAGGATAACGCTTCCTCGCTGTTGTCATGATACTTCCCAACAATACCGTAGTAAAACCATATTCAATACCACACGTTACTGTACTTTTGACCATAATCACAGTGTGTTCTTATCAGTTGAACTTCCTCAGGCTGGATGGGGCATTATACAGGCTAATAATAATAATGTGCTGGTGTTTATTAATAATTCTAAGACAGATTTATTACTATTATAATGCAACGGCAATGAAAAAAACTAATTTCACAAGTACATTATTTTACTTTACACTACAGTATTAAAGGGATAGTTCACTTTCAAATTAAAATTCTGTCATCATTTACTCACCCTCAAGTTGTTTCAAACCTGTATTAATTTATTTCTTCTGCTGAACACAAAGGAAGATATTTTGAAGAATGTCAGTAACCAAACAGTTAACTGGTCCCATTGACTTCCATAGTATTTTTTTTTCCTACTATGGAAGTCAATGGGACCAGTTAACTGTTAGGTTACTGACATTCTTCAAAATATCTTCCTTTGTGTTCAGCAGACGAAATAAATTAATACAGGTTTGAAACAACTTGAGGGTGAGTAAATGATGACAGAATTTTAATTTGAAAGTGAACTATCCCTTTAAAAGCTTGAGGAAGAAAGCAACAGATCTGGGGCCTCATTTATAACCGCTGCGTACGCACAGAACCGGCCCAGAGAGAGGCGTACGCACAGAACCGGCCCAGAGAGAGCCGTACGCACAGAACCGGCCCAGAGAGAGCCGTACGCACAGAACCGGCCCAGAGAGAGGCGTACGCACAGAACCGGCCCAGAGAGAGGCGTACGCACAGAACCGGCCCAGAGAGAGCCGTACGCACAGAACCGGCCCAGAGAGAGCCGTACGCACAGAACCGGCCCAGAGAGAGCCGTACGCACAGAACCGGCCCAGAGAGAGCCGTACGCACAGAACCGGCCCAGAGAGAGCCGTACGCACAGAACCGGCCCAGAGAGAGGCGTACGCCACTTCCGACGCATAAGTTGTGATTTTTAAAAACTAACTTGACGGGAGAATGTGCGCACCTCCACACAAACTCTGACCCATGCGTACGAACGCTCTGGAGACGGTGCAGTTTGGCGACACCGATGGTGAGCTGGAGTTAAATGTCTTTTTGGTCACTTTTAGACAGAAAATCTAAAGAAAATTAGACACATAGGCCTACAGAAAGATAATACAAATATAATGTCACTCACCAAGCCTATCACTTGAAGCAAATATCCACCCCTTCTTAAATGTGCGCGCCAGTGAGCGCGTGTGGCCGTCAGTGAAACTGACGCATATCTAACGGCAGATGAAGTAAAACTGTACATCTTCATTATGAGTCCTAATCATAAATACAGTGATGTTCACAATAACAGTTTAAATAAAAGAATGATTTAAACTATGTTTTACTTCTGATATAAACATTTAGATAAATCTCATATGGA
>NC_136885.1:1235000-1242500 GCF_949152265.1 Phoxinus phoxinus
ATTGTTATAGTTTATATAAATTTGTATTAAATGAACAAACACTGAATCCCAAAATCAAATAAAATAGTTTTTAGGGAAAAAAATCGAGTATATTTCACAGGGCCCTGGAGGAAGAGGGAGCGAGTCTGTGGAGTTTAATTGTGAACAAACACATTTGCATGTTTACATTAATTCTCAAGGTCTAACAAATAGTCCTTTCCCTTTAATGGCAAATTAATATTGCGCCAAATATTGATATCATGAATTTAAAAGCTTATAAGTTATCCTTTAAGATCTATTTCCCTATGGAGAAAATTAAAGGAGCTTTTATTTTGTTCTTTTTTTGTTATTTAACCCCGGATGTGTCGTCGCCGACACAGATCAGCAAGATGTTTTCATTGTACCATAACTCTTCAACCGTTTGCACTATAAAAACCATTCAAATTGCATAAAATAATTTCATATCAACTCTATGATGGCGCCACATATTGGTCAAATGTTAAAAGCTGTTGTCAAGTCATTCCCAGAATGCTCTTCACCTAATTTCCTGGCCATTTGTATGCTTGGTATTTGTTTAAATATTTTAAATTCACAGTTTAAGTATTTGTCTAAATATTATATTTGATACAGTCATTTTGAATGTTTATTTAATTATTTGAATTCACCGTTTGAATATTTTGATTACTTTTTTTTTTGCTTGACTAGTTCCTTGGCCTTTGTAAAAGTGGTCATGCAAAGGAAGTTGCGCTCACCTCGTTCCCTCCATCGTCCTCCGTCTAGTCCTGATCCTGTTGATGAAGATCGGTCTCACATCATCAGAGATACTGTAATCACTCCTGTGTTCACTGTGCTGCACTTAGCTTATGATGCCTCGCACACCCAGATCATTCATAGATGCGTCGGATAAAAGTCCAATATGAACTCGAAAAATGTATTAATCTCACACACTATTCACACTTAATCATAACGAAACAAATTCAAATGTTCAAAGGCATTATTTTCCAACAGCCTGCATGTTCTAGTGTTCTGTGTGTGTATCTGTGCACTGAACACACACTTACGGGGATGAGGAGATGCTGGATCACAGGATTGTGTTTGAATATTAAATGAATGTATGAATTTCTAATTTTATATATAAAAACAATCAATTAACAACCACCATCGCACACCTGTGGGTGCGTAGGATACGAAGACACAGAGTAGGTCAACAAATCAGCAATTGAAGAATTCCCGCACACTATCGTAATCGGTACTTGCAAATAAGAAAACTAAGGACTTTTTTTTAGCAACGTTTTGGCCTCACATGCCTGATGAAGTTTGTGAGACCGAAACATATATAAAAACAAAAAACACTCACATATATATATATATAAGATGTGATGTAGGTAAGCTGGTTTATTGTTCTTGTTCGGTCTAGTAGAAGTTCTGAATGGCCGGTAACTAAATGTAGTAGCCAAGTTGCCCAGTGAGTGAAAAAAAGTTCATTTCAAACCCTGAATGTTTTCAATATTCAAATCTCTCAAGTGTCTGGTATTTTTGTTAACTTCATGAGCATTTCCCTGGATGAAGCCCAGGCTCGGATGACTCCTGCAATCATCGTCATATTCAGAAGAGTGGAGTCCGCCTCTGATCTTCAATATTATATTAAATATTTGCATTGATCGTTTTTTGACCATTTGAATTTAGTCACTTGCAATATTTCAATTCCAAATGAAGTTTTCAAAGTTCTCAACTATTGAGTTATTTTGTCTTTAACTGTCTGAGCGTGTCCCTGGATGAAGCCGGCTCCGGTTACTCCTGCAGATCCTCTGGTGAGGACGAGGACGGCCAGTGCTCCTGATGCAGAGCGTCTCCTGCGCGCGGAGAAAGGCTGTGACGGCGGGTCATGTGTTGCTCTCTCAGGTCCAGTGTCAGGGGAGTTGAAAAGAAAGTGTCGGCACCCAGAGTATCGCACTTCTCATCGGCATCGGGAGCCTTTCGGATAATGCCCAGCTCAATAATTAATGCGGGCGTTTAAAAATGCATGGAAGTAGCTGTCGCTTCTCGCACTCTCTCTCGGGTGATCTCGGTGAGTCAGTGTTTCTGGAAACCCGATCGAGAGCGCATCACCCTGAGACACCTTCTCTTCCCGAGGCCCGAGGGTGTCGTGTCACCGCAGCCTTTCACAGCGCCGACAGCGAGTGCCATTGTTCATCCGGCTGTGTTTGTGCAGATCCTACCGAATGACACGCTCGGCGCTGACCGCACGCGAGGTGTGTGTGTGAAACCTGGCCCCCGTCCAGCACTCGACACCTCGAGGCCGGAGGAAAGACGAGGCCGTGACTACCGGCTGTTAACACACTCAATATCTCGTTCCGCAGCTCACACACACACACACACACACTCGCGTGGGCTCAAAACAGCCGCTCGCTGACACCATATCAACACATCAATTATGGCGCTAGCTCTCAATAACGACACACGACGACAGTGATAAACACTGATTATGTGCTTCATTTAATTATTTTTTCTTTTACTTTTTATGGAAAGTGATGCGTTACATTACTTATTGTTCTTTTTTTTCGTACCTGTGCTGTGCTGGCTTGCTTTTTGTTTTTTTATAACAAAAAAGTTTTGTCAAATGTAGCGGCTCTTCCACACCAGAAGTGAGAGGAAGTGTGGGTTTAAATCAGCCGTTCACTGACACGATATTATCAAATATGTCGTTAGCTCTCAATAATGACACACGATGTTCCTGGCTTGGATGATAATCCCTGATTATGTGCTTTATTCACTGTTAAAGCATCTGATGTGAGTGTGTTGTGCGTTACAATATTGTGTTACTCCCTAAAAAGTAAGTAATTGCGTTACTTTTTCTGGAAAGTGATGCGTTACATTACTATTGTTACTTTTTCGTACCTGTGCTGGGCTTGTTTTTTTGTTTGTTTTTATAAAAAAAAAAGTTTTGGCTAATGTAAATGCTTCCACACCAGAAGTGAAATAAATGAGCCTCAGGCTGAAGGAAATGTAGATTAGTAGAAAAAAGTAGTATCGTCATTAACATGTATTTAGACAACAGAACATTTATTTTAAAAACGCTGTAGTCAATCATCCCTTAAAACTCATCTTTAATCACCAAAATGTCATATTTGATAGTTCTTTCCTTAAAAATAGTTTCTTCATGTCTTAAAATATCTTGAATGTAACTCGACACCCTTGCCTCATTTAGTATGCGTGGTACTATGAATATGCAAATGAGCCCCGCCTCCACTCACTCACTCACTCACTCAGAGATCCACTGGTTGACGATCATAAATGTTACACAAAACCATAAATGTTCACTTTCTATTGAAAGGGTTCAATAACCAATTTAATGGTTAAATAACCAATAACAAAGTCTCGCATATCGGTATCATAATAGCTTTGAACATATGCTGTGTTTTCAATGTACATTGATAGTTGTTTTTATTTTGTGTGGAAATTAAGTTCTTCAATGACACAATTCAGATTAAGCCTTTTTTTTGAGAACGCTACACTGTGATTGCACTGTCATGATTTATTTATTTATTTTAACCAGGCAAGTCACTTAAGAACAAGTTCTTATGTTCAACATCAGCCTGGCAGGAGAGTAAAAATGGACATACAAACACACATACATTAATTTAAAGCGTTTGCCAGCTGTGCTAAAACACTGGCTGTGGTCAGTCTAACAGTGTTGATCTCTGTCCCGCTGCAGACGACGAGTGACCGGCCGTTCATCCAGAAGCTCTTCCGGCCCGTGTCTGCCGAGGGACACGCTCTTACTCTGGGAGACCTTCTGAAGGAGCTGTGTCCAGCCAGCATATGTGCCGAAGGTGAGCCGCGTTCACAGTGAGAGGGACATATCATGAGAGTCTGGCTTTTCCCGTGTGTAAGTGCCATAATGGGGCTTCTGCCAACCCTGAAAACGTGAAGAGTGAAACCCAGTAACTTTGTTCTGGTGAGCCTTTCTCTGCAAGCATGTCAAAAAATAAGCCGATCAGATTTCGCTCCCCTTCTGACGTATGAAGAGGATCTTATTATAATATTACCAGCCCTTATACTACAGGGCCGTTGAATGCTTGAATCTGATTGGTTGACGAACGTTCTAAGGTGTGCAATTATTTTCAGGGAACCGCACGGCTAAAGTAGTTCCGGCAGGTCTCTCTCATAACTGCATTAATAACTGCATAAAGCCGGGGACACACTTACTGTAAGGCCGGTTATGAATGTAATTTGATATTATGACTGATCATGCACGCGTGTTCAGCGCGTTCAGTGTGTGTGTGTTCAGCACGTTCAGTCTGTGTGTGTGTTCAGCGCGTTCAGTGTGTGTGTGTTCAGCATGTTCAGTGTGTGTGTGTTCAGCACGTTCAGTGTGTGTGTGTTCAGCACGTTCAGTGTGTGTTCACAGCGGTGTTTAAGATCTGCTGCATTCACAGTCAGAGAGTGTGTCAGTGGTTACGTGTGTGTCCAGCATTACTCTGCTATCAGCGGCTCAAACCGCCGCTAACTCTAATGATGACGTTCTGGGATCAGCAACGGATGGGTTTAGATGCGCAATGAGTTAGTCCTGCATACAAGAGCATTTTAATGACAAAAACTTGACAAACGTCTTGAAATACATCATCTGAACAATATTTCGAGGTGTGGGAACTGTAGTATAAGCGGAATAATTGACTCCAGGCCGTTGAATTATTAGAAAAATAATGCAAAAATAATGCTTCGCGTTGTGACCGCATTACCACCTTGGGTGTGCATTATTTTTCTAATAATTCGACGGCCTGAAGTCAATTATTCCTTACTTAATCTGCACGTTTACACACCAGCCGACATTTGGTTCCTCGAGCCACAACAGAGACCAGTTCTAACGCGATGGCAGAAGATCCAGCAAAGCATGAAACTGTTGTGTGGTCGAGCACAGACTGGACACTAGTGACCAGAACATGTCAGCGCTGTCTTATAAACACCTCAGGAACTGTGGACACTTGTGTAAGAGTTCATCATGATGATGAGATGATCAGTGTAACTCCACAACAACTACAGAAATGTCTCCGCTAACATCCAGAAACTCTGAGTCTCTCCGTAAGGCTGCACTCGCTACTGGTTACTCTGGGATTCTGGAGGAGTGAGATCGGCCGGTTCTGTTATTGCCGGAGTTTCTGAAGCTCGTGTAAAGACTCAATTTGAGTCCGGAGTCTGATGAGACCGGAGTGTCTGGAGCTCGTGTAAAGGCTCCGCCCTCTTCTGAATGGAGGCGGAGCTAAAGCTCATTTGCATTTTAAGGGACACACACTAAAACGCGTTTTTTTTGCTCACACCCATTAAGGGGCAAATTTGACAAGATATAATAAATGATCTGGTATTTTGAGCTAAAATTTCACACACATTATGGGGACACCGTAGATTTATATTACATCTTGTGGATAGGGGTATAATATGTCACCTTTAATCTCTCACGGGAGGTCGTAATCAAAGATTAGTGGAGGAGACATCAGAGGAAAACATCTGGAGATAGACGGAGGAGATGAGAAAAGGGAAAAGACAAATGAGGGTTGCATGAATGAAGTCCACAGCCAAAACAGAGGCGGTGTGTGTTTCTCCTGATGGGAAGTAGATAAGCAGACAATAGCAGCGAGGAGCCGAGCACATCTGTGTCTATTCAAGACCTGCTGCTTCGTCTGTGGTTTGCTGGAGGAGAAAGTGCACTCTGTGTTGTGCTGTTGCTCTGCCTCCTCCAGAGATGTGGGATCGGCTTTGATGACGGCTCGTGGTGTTGAGATCACATCTCTACTGGCTCATCCTGGGAAATGCCTTTTCTGACACACGATTAGGGCTGGGAGTTCTTTTGATTTTGATTCCGTGTGTGTGTGTGTGTGTGTGTGTGTGTGTGTGTGTGTGTGTGTGTGTGTGTGTGTGTGTGTGTGTGTGTGTGTGTGTGTGTGTGTGTGTGTGTGTGTGTGTGTGTGTGTGTGTGTGTGTGTGTGTGTGTGTGTGTGTGTGTGTGTGTGTGTGTGTGTGTGTGTGTGTGTGTGTGTGTGTGTGTGTGTGTGTGTGTGTGTGTGTGTGTGTGTGTGTGTGTGTGTGTGTGTGTGTGTGCGCATTTTGAAGGAGTAGTTCACTTCAGAATAAAAATGTCCTGATAATTCACTCAGCCCTAGTCATCCAAGATGCCCATGTCTGTCTTTCTTCAGTCCAGATGTGAGTTTCAGCTTCAGAGTCTCTCCTGACCCAGCCGAGGAATAAGAGTCTCATCTAGACAAACCAGCGGCCATTTTAGAACAAAATACACATTTATACACTTTTAACCACTAATGCTGGTCTTGCACTCGCTGTGATGCGACACACAATCAGGTTGAAAGGTCACGTGTGTTCCGGCTCAGAAAAACTCTCCAACTTTAAAATCATCCGACATTGTTGTTTTACCTTTTTTAAATGTATTTATTTATTGTTGTAAATGGCGTTTGACTCAGTCTTTGCACGTTTGCTTTGTAAACACTGGGTCTGTACTTACACCGACGTCACGCTTGACCTTTCAACCTGATGATGTAATGTGTGCCGCATCACAGCGAGTGTAAGTCCAGCATTAGTGGTTAAAAGTGTATAAATGTGTATTTAGTTATAAAACGGCCGCTGGTGTGTCTAGATGAGACTCTTATTCCTCGGAAGCTGCACTGAGACTCACAACTGGACCTTCGACCCGCTGGACCGCTGAAGTCACTATATGGAGAACATCTGGAGTGTGTTCCTCACACACCTGCACTTCTGTTCCACTGGAGACAGACAGACGTGAACATCTGGGATGACGTGCGGGAGAGTAAACTACCAGGACATTCTAATTCAGAAGTGAACGAATCCTTTAATCAGGATTAATTATTATTTTGGTAACACTTTACTATAAGGTTCATTTATTAAACATTAGTTAATGTATTAACTAATGTTTTATTCTAATAAATGTGAACTAACATGAACTAATTTGTTCATGTTAGTTCACAGTGCATTAACTCAGGTTAACAAGATTTTGATAAAGTATTAGTAAATGTTTAAATTAACATTTAACAAAGATTAATAAATGCTTTATAGGTGCAGTTCATTATTAGTTAATGTTAACTAATGTAGTTAACTAATGAACCTTATTGTAAAGTGTTACCATTATTTTCTTTTACATTTTATTATATTTGGTTTCAATTTCTGTACCGACAAACTAAAAACACTTAATTTAATTTGGTTCATGGTTCATTTGTATTTAATTTGTGCTATTGCTCATTTGTTTATTTGTTCGTATTGTATTAGACCGTTTCCTTGTCTTAAATAACGTTGAAGTGTGCATGAGTTGGTCCAGCTGTTGTTGCTGTGGTGTCTGTGCTGAGCCGCAGGCAGAAGTGTTCAGTAGCCTCTCCTGCTGAGGTCTGCTCTTGGTATTCGGCTGCAACCTTTCTGTTTGGAAAAAGACGTTTGACTTCATACTTTCTAGGGCTGTAATCAACCAGAGAACATCTTGGTCGACTGAAGTCCTGAAATTTT
>NC_136885.1:1247500-1275000 GCF_949152265.1 Phoxinus phoxinus
CGGTGTGTGTTGTGTAGAGCTGCTCTGAAACGCTGTGTGTTGTGTAAAGCTGCTCTGAAGCGGTGTGTGTTGTGTAGAGCTGCTCTGAAGCGGTGTGTGTTGTGTAGAGCTGCTCTGAAGCGGTGTGTGTTGTGTAGAGCTGCTCTGAAGCGGTGTGTGTTGTGTAGAGCTGCTCTGAAACGCTGTGTGTTGTGTAAAGCGCTGTACAAGTGAGTGTGAACTGGATTGTGTCCGCAACAGTGGCGCACATGTGGAGCGCGGTCTGCTCGTGGAGAGTGGACACTCGAGCGTCTGCAGAGATGAGGAGTGTGTTGACCTCGCTGACAGCGCGGCCCGCGGAGCCGCCGATGATGCATGAGCGCCGCTCGGGGGAACGGGTCTGACCGGGCCTTTCTGACCACTCGCTTAACAAACAAAAGATGCATTATGAGGAGAAGCTCCTTCCTGCACTCGTTATCTGTGTCCCGAAGCTACAGCTCACACACACTGATGGATGAGGAGTGTGTGTGTGTGTGTGTGTGTGTGTGTGAGAGAGAGAGAGAGCTACAGCTCACACACACTGATGGATGAGGAGTGTGTGTGTGTGTGTGTGTGTGTGTGTGTGTGTGTGTGTGTGTGTGTGTGTGTGTGTGTGTGTGTGTGTGTGTGTGTGTGTGTGTGTGTGTGTGTGTGAGAGAGAGAGAGAGAGAGAGAGAGAGAGCTACAGCTCACACACACTGATGGATGAGGAGTGTGTGTGTGTGTGTGTGTGTGTGTGTGAGAGAGAGAGAGAGCTACAGCTCACACACACTGATGGATGAGGAGTGTGTGTGTGTGTGTGTGTGTGTGTGTGTGTGTGTGTGTGTGTGTGTGTGTGTGTGTGTGTGTGTGTGTGTGTGTGTGTGTGTGTGTGTGTGTGTGTGTGAGAGAGAGAGAGAGAGAGAGAGAGAGCTACAGCTCACACACACTGATGGATGAGGAGTGTGTGTGTGTGTGTGTGTGTGTGAGAGAGAGAGAGAGCTACAGCTCACACACACTGATGGATGAGGAGTGTGTGTGTGTGTGTGTGTGTGTGAGAGAGAGAGAGAGCTACAGCTCACACACACTGATAGATGAGGTGTGTGTGTGTGTGTGTGTGTGTGTGTGTGTGTGAGAGAGAGAGCTACAGGACACACACACTGATAGATGAGGAGTGTGTGTGTGTGTGTGTGTGTGTGTGTGTGTGTGTGTGTGTGTGTGTGTGTGTGTGTGTGAGAGAGAGAGCTACAGCTCACACACACTGATAGATGAGGAGTGTGTGTGTGTGTGAGAGAGAGAGAGAGAGAGAGAGCTACAGGACACACACACTGATAGATGAGGAGTGTGTGTGTGTGTGTGTGTGTGTGTGTGTGTGTGTGTGTGTGTGTGTGTGTGTGAGAGAGAGAGCTACAGCTCACACACACTGATAGATGAGGAGTGTGTGTGTGTGTGTGTGTGTGTGAGAGAGAGAGAGAGAGCTACAGCTCACACACACTGATAGATGAGGTGTGTGTGTGTGTGTGTGTGTGTGTGTGTGTGTGTGTGTGTGTGTGTGTGTGTGTGTGTGTGAGAGAGAGAGAGAGAGAGCTACAGGACACACACACACTGATAGATGAGGAGTGTGTGTGTGTGTGTGTGTGTGTGTGTGAGAGAGAGAGAGAGCTACAGCTCACACACACTGATAGATGAGGAGTGTGTGTGTGAGAGAGAGAGCTACAGGACACACACACTGATAGATGAGGTGTGTGTGTGTGTGTGTGTGTGTGTGTGTGTGTGTGTGTGTGTGTGTGTGTGTGTGTGTGTGTGTGTGTGTGTGTGTGAGAGAGAGAGAGCTACAGCTCACACACACTGATAGATGAGGAGTGTGTGTGTGTGTGTGTGTGTGTGTGTGTGTGTGTGAGAGAGAGAGAGCTACAGCTCACACACACTGATAGATGAGGTGTGTGTGTGTGTGTGTGTGTGTGTGTGTGAGAGAGAGAGCTACAGGACACACACACTGATAGATGAGGAGTGTGTGTGTGTGTGTGTGTGTGTGTGTGTGTGAGAGAGAGAGAGCTACAGGACACACACACTGATAGATGAGGAGTGTGTGTGTGTGTGTGTGTGTGTGTGTGTGTGTGTGTGTGTGAGAGAGAGAGAGCTACAGGACACACACACTGATAGATGAGGAGTGTGTGTGTGTGTGTGTGTGTGAGAGAGAGAGAGAGAGAGCTACAGGACACACACACTGATAGATGAGGAGTGTGTGTGTGTGTGTGTGTGTGTGTGTGTGTGTGTGTGAGAGAGAGAGAGAGAGAGAGAGCTACAGCTCACACACACTGATAGATGAGGAGTGTGTGTGTGTGTGTGTGTGTGTGTGTGAGAGAGAGAGCTACAGGACACACACACTGATAGATGAGGAGTGTGTGTGTGTGTGTGTGTGTGTGTGTGTGTGTGAGAGAGAGAGAGAGAGAGAGAGAGAGAGAGCTACAGGACACACACACTGATAGATGAGGGGTGTGTGTGTGTGTGTGTGTGTGTGTGTGTGTGTGTGTGTGTGTGTGTGTGTGTGTGTGTGAGAGAGAGAGAGAGAGAGAGAGAGAGAGAGAGAGAGAGCTACAGGACACACACACTGATAGATGAGGTGTGTGTGTGTGTGTGTGTGTGTGTGTGTGTGTGTGAGAGAGAGAGAGAGAGAGAGCGCTACAGGACACACACACTGATAGATGAGGTGTGTGTGTGTGTGTGTGTGTGTGTGTGTGTGTGTGTGTGTGTGTGTGTGAGAGAGAGAGAGAGAGAGAGAGAGAGAGAGAGAGAGAGCTACAGGACACACACACTGATAGATGAGGTGTGTGTGTGTGTGTGTGTGTGTGTGTGTGTGTGTGTGTGTGTGTGTGTGTGTGTGTGTGTGTGTGTGTGTGTGTGTGTGTGTGTGTGTGTGTGTGTGTGTGTGTGTGATAATTCTTTGATGGACAGATGCACATTAAAAATTAATTTACTCCGGGCAATGTTTAAGTTAATCTTGATCGTTGTATCTTTGTGAGTTCTGTCTATAGGAAAACCCGAGCCGGATTGGTGTTTGCCACACGGAGCCGCTACCGCTAATGCCCAGAGCTCACTCAGCTAACGGCAGTTATGGGGCATATTCATAAAGAGTGTGTGTGTGCCTCTTTACAGACTCAAAATGCAGTTAAAATGTCTGTCCAACATGAGCAGGGTTCGTACATGACAACGAGATGCGTTCAGCAACTTAGCCAGTGTTTAAAGTCACCGGAACAGTGTTTGAGAGACGGCTACGATCCGCTACGGTTTGCCGGTGCGCAGTGATCTTCCGGTCTTCAGGTCGTGATGAGGTCGTGTGGTGTTGAGGGTCATGCTGATGTCTGGACCATCACTGGCTGTCAAACTCAAACTGCATTAGCCGTTTAACCCCGCGGGTCAGCAGGCTAATGTGATGATGTCACCGCCTCCAGCGCTTCCGTCAGCTAGCGCTCGTATGCGCCGGCGTGTAGCGCGGTCAGCTTGATGATGCAGCAGAAGTGATCTAGCTGAGCGTTAAACACTTCTGCTTATAGTTCCACAGTTCATGGTTTGACTGGTGTAGAACGTCAGAAAGAAATGATCTGAGTTCAGTATGGGGCACAATTATCCATTTTTCTTCTGTGCCAAAAATCCTGAGGATATTAAAGGATTAGCTCAGCTCAGAATAAGAATGTCCTGATAGTTTACTCTCCCAACGCCATCCAAGATGGTCATGTCTGTCTCTCTCCAGTGGAAAACAAGTTAAGTTTTTGAGGAAACATCGGGCATTTTCTAAAATAAATATATATACATACTTATTAACCGCAGTAGTTGGTCTTGTGCCGGTCTGCGACGCGCCAGGCATTGCAAAGGTCAAAGGTCACGCCATCTAAGTTATTTGTCTGTGTACGGTTTAAAAAAGTCCATCTCATTTTCTCCTCCAACTTCACGATCGTCCGACATCTTTATTTTAATTTATGATCAAAATAAATAAATTGACCTTTCCAGCGTGATGCTGTAATACGGCAGCACATCTCGGACACGGCACAAGACGGGCATTTGTGGTTAAAAGGTATATATATATATATATATATTTTAGGAAATGGGCGCTGGTTCCGCTAGATAAGAGATAAGATTATAATAAGATATAACCTCCGCTGGATCTACTGGACTTTGATTTGGACTTGTTGGGTGCGGTTGAAGTCCATTGTGTGGAGAAAAATCCTGGAATGTTTTCCTCAAAAACTGAATTTATTTTCCACTGGAGAGAGAAAGACATGAACATCTTGGATGGCGTTGGGAGAGTAAAGTATCAGGACATGTTCATGTTGAGCTGAACTAATCCTTTAACCCCTTATCAAGCGCCCCCTTTCTTCTAATAGACATGAAATGCACATTACGAACTTAAATGGTTTTACTTCAAGAATGCTTTGGAGTATAGATGTAAGATTGGTCTTGTTTTTAAGAAGACACTTGGCAGATTTTTGTAGAAGTGAAATACATTAAGAAACTTACACAGAAAAAAGGTTATAGAAATTTGAGTTTATGAAAATGTACAATGTTAAACATTTAATTATTCATATTTGATATAAAATATATATTTTCAAAACCTGGAGGACTCAAAAACTGCAAAAAACTCAAAGGCAAAAATCTGAACAAGTTGTGTTTCAAATGTTAGGTTGATATCTCAGAAGATAAGCGTTCAGTGAGATGTAGTTTGTGCGCAGTACCACACTTCTCCACTAGTGGACATCACTGCCCATATAAGGGCGTCTCCATCTCCATATGTGGTTTGAGGGAACTGAACCATTATTTTTACAATCTTCGTACAATTTATGAAGTAGACATCCTATTCAGAAGTAGTGTTGGACGTTTGGCAGATTTAGATCTGAACTCAACCTCTAAGAAACACAGAAGATCCCGTATGTGCATTATAGCTCGCTGCCACATCACTAATGCTGAATCTATTATTGTTTTCTTTATATTTAAAACATTTTCAGAGCTTTTTTTCTAAAATAATTGAACGGATGCTATCTTTTGAACTCTTGGCATGAAAACAAACTGAGGTTTCTATCATTCTCATGATTTTTCATGTTCATCACGATTTCAAAATAAAGGTCTGAACACGCCTGAGGAGTATGAACATATTCTTGTTGCGAATTGATAAATTACGGCTCCTCTGTCATTTATTTTAAAAATCAGTCACCAAATATGTAAACTAGAGATTGTAAGCTTTCAAATGATGTGAAAATGACGTGTTCCATGAAGATATTTATCCTCCTCCTCCTCCTCCTCTTCCTCCTCCTCCTCTTCCTCCTCCTCCCTCCTCCTCCTCCTCCTCCTCCTCCTCTTCCTCCTCCAGACGAGCCGAAGAGGTTCCAGGTGATGGTTCACGGGATCGAGCCGCTTCTGGAGACGCCGGTGCAGTGGCTGAGCGAACACCTGAGCCACCCGGACAACTTCCTGCACATCAGTGTCATCCCGGCGCCCAGCGACTGAGCCACACACACACACACACGCACACACACACACACACACACACACACACACACACACGCACACACACACACACACACACACTCCTGATCTCTCATCGAGAAGCCTTACTGAGAGACGGTGCTCTTCACACATTAACTCTTCTCTGACCCCATAACACCGCTCTACACACTCGCTCCTCTGTAACTCTTACAGGAGTGTGTGTGTTCGGCGAGGACTAAACTGCAGGACGGACTCGTCATCATGTGAGCTGAAGGGATGAAACGTAAAGCAGGAATGATGCCTTTAGAGGGACAAATATAGGAGACGTCATACACACGTGATGGAGAGATGTGTGTGTGGTTTCAGCTCACAGGAGGCCATTACTGTAGCACAGACACACACACACACACTCACACACACACCGTCTACCTTCGCTTCATTATCTGGGAAAAGGGTTTCATTCGTTCAGAGATTAATATTGTATCAGAAGTCAAAAGCCAAACAAGCACATGGACATATCACACTGTTCCCCAGTAACCTCAATGTATTCTTTCTCTTCTTCTCTGAGCGTGTGTGTGTGTGTGTGTGTGTGTGTGTGTGGGACTGTAGACGACACACAGCTGACTCTCATTATTGGTGTGTAGGAATCAGTGAGTGTTTTCCCGGAGCGACACACACACACACACCGCAGAGCTCACGCCACTTCTCGGCAGACTCTTCTACACACACAGACGTGTGTGTACACACTCACACATGTACACACTCACACATGTACACACTCTCAGATGTTTAGATGATTCCCGGTGTAATTCCAGAAGATGCTGTAACCGTCTCGACGGCTGTAACGGTTAACGTCAGAACACAGTTCAAACATGCGTGATTGCTTTTCTGTCTTTGCTAGATTCATTTAAAATGCTTGAATTAAAACTATTTTATAGCTATGAAGTGTTTGTGTGTTTATTAATCAGATCTCAGCAAACACTATCCAGACTCCAGATATCATCTCTGATGTGTTTCTACTGTGATCAGGACTATAGTTCATCTCTGTGAGTGAGGAGAGCAGAATACAGTAAACTGAGATATTAAACCCAGATATTCTCCACTGTGAGCACGGTGCAAGCGATAATATTGAAATGGAAGGAGTATCAGACCACTGCAAATCTACCATGACCCGGCCGTCCCTCTAAACGTTCAGCTCATACAAGGAGAAGACTGATCAGAGATCAGCCGAGAGGCCATGATCCCTCTGGAGGACCGGCAGAGATCTACAGCTGAGGTGGGAGACTGTCCATAGCACAACAATCAGTCGTATACTGCACAGATCTGGCCTTTATGGAAGAGTGGCAAGAAGAAAGACATTTCTTAAAGATATCCATACAAAGTGTCGTTTAAAGTTTGCCACAAGACACACCAAACATGTGGAAGAAGGTGTTCTGGTCAGATGAAACCAACATGGAACTTTTTGGCAACAATGCAAAACGCTATGTTTGGCGTAAAAGCAACACAGCTCATCACACCATCCCCACTGTCAGACATGGTGGTGGCAGCATCATTCATCCTGCTTTTCTTCAGCAGGGACCGGGAAGATGGATGGAGCCAAATACAGGACCATTCTGGAAGAAAACCTGATGGAGTCTGCAAAAGACCTGAGACTGGGACGGAGATTTGTCTTCCAACAAGACGATGATCCAAAACATAAAGCAAAATCTACAATGGAATGGTTCACAAATAAACATATCCAGGTGTTAGAATGGCCAAGTCAAAGTCCAGACCTGAATCCAGTCGAGAATCTGTGGAAAGAACTGAAAACTGCTGTTCACAAACGCTCTCCATCCTACCTCACTGAGCTCGAGCTGTTCTGCAAGAGGAATGGGCAAACATTTCAGTCTCTCGATGTGCAAAACTGATAGAGACATACCCCAAGCGACTTACAGCTGCAAAAGGTGGCTGAAAAGTTCAAGGGGGCCGAATACTTTCGCACTGTATATTATTGGTCTTAAGAACAATTCATCCATGCTTGTCTCCTTTAAAAATAATGCCATTTTAATTTGTTGAAATATAATTGTAACTTCCGGTGAACCGACGGACTCAAATCATCTAAAGTCTCCAGCAAACTCTCCTTTAGATCTGCGTATCATCATCTTCATCTTCATCAGTCCTGTTTAATCACGTGTCTCTCAGATGTGTGTTACGATACAGAAGACAAGATCTACTCCAGTTTCATCACAACTGTAAGTCCTGAAACCTGCAGTATAGAGAAGCGTAACCTGCATTAACTACAGTAATTCTACATTATAAGTAAACACTTTTAAAAGTTTAAAATTTGTTTCTTAGTGTGAAGAATATTTAAATAATCTATAGGCTAGAACATATTTCCACTATAAAGAATGTTTTGTGTAATGGAAAGATTTCACAGATGTTAAAGAATCTTCATAAGAAACTTTATTTTCAATATGATACCCATATTTCATTCATGTGAACGGACAGCAGTTAGGCTACAGGCCAGCTGCTCATAATAACATCATTTTTCACCTGTTATAAAAAAATTCATTCGTGGCCATATTTTACTATAGCGGCCATTTTGTAGGCTACTAATTTGTTCCCTTGTTTTAGTTTACTTGTGTCCACTATCGAACTAAAATAAGCGATGACCCTGTTGTGGGAACACCGCAGACAGCGGCGTCGTGTCGGCCCGTGTGGGATCACGAGTCCCGGATCGAGAAGGGTATTCCTGCACAACCGGAGGCTGCGGTTTCAGGACCCCAGTTTTAGGACCCCAGTTTTAGGACCCTAGTTTATTGTGACAGCGCCGCCTACAGAACTGGATTACCAAAAACACAAATTTAACCCCTTTCGCGGCAAAGATAACAGATCACATTGTTAATCACAACAGATTGTTGTTCAACATTCATTACTCGTTAAAACATCACACTCTTACTTATTTTATCTGGACAAACTGAGCATCATTAGAAAGATGTAAGACTCGATAGTGTTTATGATAAAACTCAAACAGCGAACACAGAGAGATCTGGGTCTCTTCTTCCTGAAGTCTCATTCCCTGTACAGCTGTCAATCATCTCACGTGGTTCAACGTGACAATAATCCTGCCCTTCTGCATGACGCGGTCCTGTTATCCGTGATAACAAAGCTAAGACACATCTCTTCATCTGAAACAAGAAGCTAATAAATGCACGATTTCGAGTATATGTGGTTTGTGTGTGATTTTCGTGCAATTTTGGGTATTTTCATATGAATTAAGAATGTTTACAGTATTGCCAAGCAAGGTGTAGCCATTAGTTGCATATAAATTGCTTTATTATACCATATTTCAACATCTTTTTATGACTTAAAACCATTTTAAACCGCGACCGGAATATGGTACAAATATCCTATCTTACTCGATGGTGGTTTAAAGTGAGCTTTAAGTAAAAGTTTAATATTATTTTTTTTAATTGTATCGTGTAGCTTGATGCTACTTGCTCTAATCCACCTGCTGCAGGAGCTATTCTATTCCATAATCTTATTTGTTAATATATATATATATTTTCTAATGAGACTTAGGATCAAGGTGGATCTTGATACTATCTACAAACTAAACCACCTGGATCCTAGAACTGCGGTCCTGAAACAGCAGCCGCCGCTATATCATCCAGTTCGGTAGGTGGCGCTGTCACAAAAAACTAGGGTCCTAAAACTGCGGTCCTAAAACTGGGGTCCTAAAACTGCAGCCTCCGGTTGTGCAGGAATATACTACTGCCCGGATCTGGCCCGACATCATTAACGGCCACGATATCTGTTTTGTCCCCTCGCAGGCTCCGTACTTCCAGTTCATTATCCACACTGAATGTACGGTCGACGAAAATGACGAAATTATTATTATTTTATTTCAGTGAGATGAATGTACTATATTTTATTTCGATAATGTTTTTTATTTAGTATTTTTAGGGTATTTTATGGAACTCATTTAAATTTTCGCTGTATTTATAATCCATTCATTCACTTTTTGAGCGTGGACCTGAACATGTAATTTCGGTTGGACTGGTAGCCTACATCGGGAATGCTTCAGAGCGACAGACTGAAGTTTGGTCTCTTTTCAAACACGACACTTGGCAGATTATTGCTGAAGAGAAAAAAGTTTTAAAAAGTGACCAAAGTTAGAGAATTTTATGTTTGTTGTTGTTATGAAAAATGTGAAAAAAGCTATTTTCGAGAGTGTGTTCGGCTGCAGTACCAAACGCTTCCGCTAGAGGAAACTCTCATTTTCAGGACCATTTGAACACATTTGTGTGTGGTTGTGTGTGTCTCTGTGTGTGTGTGTGTCTCTCTCTCTCTCTCTCTCTCTCTCTCTCTCTCTCTCTCTCTCTCTCTCTCTCTCTCTCTCTCTCTCTGTGTGTGTGTGTGTGTGTGTGTGTGTGTGTGCGCGCGTGCGTGTGTGTGTCTCTCTGTGTGTGTGTGTGTGTGTGTGTGAGTGGTCTCCGCACAGGAAGACGGGTGGGAGGCGTAGAGAACATCAAAGTGAAGCCCAGTTCTCTTCATGTGTTCATTAAATAAGGAGCTGTCCGAGACGCACTGATTCCTGTAAAGCCGTCACTTAAAGATCACAGGAGCCACTCCACTCCTCTGTCATTCTCCTCAGACATTACTTCTGCCGTAAGAGCAGTAAACTGCTTTTCTTCTTCTAACTCATGTCTTCATGTCCTGCGTCTCGTGGTTTCCTGCATGGGAAGCTGGTTCAGTCCTGACCCTCTTTGAAGTGCAGTTAATGAGGTTCATGTCTCCCGTACGGGTGTGTGTGCGCATTACTCCGCGTCCTCCACTCCCCGCGCCGGCTGACGGTCCAGAAGACACACTCACGGCCATCACTCCGCTGAGCTATACGAGGAGTCAGGAGACAACTCTCCCTCTGCCGGATGGGGACACCTGAGAGAGGACAGGGGGATCCTGAGGAACACACACACACACACACACACGCACACACACACACACACACACACGCACACACACAGAGACACACACTCACACGCACACACACACACACACACACACACGCACACACACAGAGACACACACTCACACACACACACACACACGCACGCACACTCACACACACACACACACACACACACACTCACACAGGCACACACACACACACACACACCTGGGCCCTGACGGACAGGTGCTGATGATGATGACATGACTCTTTCAGTTTGTGTTTCCTTTTCAATTTTCTTTCATTTATAAAAGAAAAGGATTGTATACTTTGATTCACTTCTTCCTGTTTCCTGTTTCCTTCATTGGTTTCCTCAGTAGCAGTGAGCGGGACACACACTAACACAGGGCTAGTCGTCACACACTAGTTTAAACACTTCCACACACACCAGCATGACCAATCTAGAGTATGTACTAGTTTCTGTGTCAACACTATAGAAACAAATACGGCAAAATTCTAAAATCTTTGGGCGATATCACTAAACATTTATTTATCATAGCAAAAGTAAAGGTCTTATGTTACTTTTTCATCTGTTTTGTGTGTGTGTGTGTGTGTGTGTGTGTGTGCGTGTATGTGTGTGTGTGTTTATTTAAAATATATTTAATCTTATATGTGTAATTGAACAGTTGAGATAGTTTAACGCTGATCTAACAGCAAAGCCCATTGCTCTGGCGGGGCATGTTGTCACACTCGTTACAATGAACCCTTTAGAACTATGATATTCTATTCTATACTTTTATGAATTATATTGAGAAACCATGAAGGAAAAGGTGAATAAAGACTTAGTCAATGTTCAGAAATCATTCATTATTATATGATGTTTTGAGCTATGCTGTATGGTGTGTTTTGCTGTTTGTTGTCAAACTCAAAATTTTTAATTATTTAAAATGAAAAATGGCATTATTTTATATGAAAAAGTGAATTATTGTATTTCATTGACAACATATTTTAGTTGATCTTGTATTTTTTTTTATTAGATCAGATAACATTTTAATCTGTCACATGGTCATGTTATAATGAACCCCACATATGGGGCATGTTGTCACATTTCAGAACATTCATCTGCCAACATTGTGTTATTCAACGTTTGTTGTTGTACGTATGGCGTCCGCGTTCAGAAATGAAATGTCCAGTATTGTTAACGTTAAAGGGTTAATTGATCTCGTTTGAAAATAGAGCAACACATAGACAAAACCTAACCTAACCATAACCATTATTATCATTTGTTAATATTATTATTAATATTAATTACGATGATTTCCTTATAAACATGGTTATTATCTCAGGTGGACACCCATTTTAATATAGCCTATGAATTTTACCATTTGAATCTAACCATGATGATGTCAATGTCAACAAATGGAAAAGTCAGCCAGCGGTTTATTATGATTTATGATCATGTTAATATGCCTTTAAGGCCTGACCAGCGAACGTTCTGTTTATTCTAAGCGCGTGTTTGTCTGCCGCTTTAATATAATGACTATATTTATTATGAACTTACTATTTAGGGGAGCTTTTTGCTGTCCACGATCGCGTCGAGCGTCATCATTAAACGCGGTTATTAAGAAAAGTGCTGAGCTGGATTATGATTTATTGAGCCATCTAGTGATTTAGAAGAGAATAAAGTCAACAACGCGTTTAGCTCCGATAGTGTGAACAGAAGCAAACGTGAGATCGAGTGTGTGATGGACTCGAGTGTGTGTTTGATGGACTCCTCGAGTGTGTGTGTGTGCACTACTGTCAGGTGAGCCGAACACACAACATTATGTGACGATGATGCGAACGTTAAAATACAGGCCTGGTAGTTTACACACCATGCACTGTCTGTGGTAAAAGTGTTTTGAGCTCATAACATTGTATTGTGCAAGTAAACTTTGTGAGAATAAGTCTTTATTTATCAATAATGTGCCCGTGTACATGTACAAATGTAGACCGAGGCCTGTGTTTCCAACGAGCCTGTGACTCTTCATGTTTACTCGGTTTAACATCATGACCATGTCGGTAGATGTTCTGTCACTGTTCTGAAAACACAATTGTTTCTGCAACTCTCCACTTTTACCCTCAGTGATTCAGACATCATCTTCATCCTCATTATCATCCTCATCTTCATCCTCATCATCACAGCGGGACACAGAGAAAGCCAATCATCAAGTATAATCCACATGCTCACACGGGACCTATAAAGGTACAGTTTTGTAAGAGCTGAAAGGGATTCCAGTGGATGTAGTCATGTTCTCAGAACCGGATTAGGAAGAGCTGTGTGTTACCACATCTGTGTAACAAGCAGAGAACCGTCTAGACATCCAATGCTGACACGCTCACAGCGGACGCTTGATCAGCTCTAGTCTCTACACTATCAGTCTTTGGATGTTTGGTTTGAAGTGTTTAGGTTGGAAGTGTTTCGGTTGCTTCAGTAAGTGTAGCTCGGACAGATTTTCATTAAAAATAAGAACATCTTGAAGTGCACCTCTCTGAACTGCTAGCTCATATTTTATGTTAACGTACAGTTATGAGGATTTTAGACTAATGAGATTTATTAGTTAGTGGGATACCCCAGATAATCCATAAAAAGTCCCGGTTGTGGTCACAGCTGGTCACAGGATTTAGATGTGTTTGTGCACTGATATGAATTGCATATGCATGTCATTATGATAGTGTGATGGCCGGTTGTGGTGGCGTGACTGACAGCCTCATGATCAGTGCGGTGTGGAGTTCGACACACTGCTGATTCTTCTGTGTGTTGTTGAGTCATATATTGATGGGAAATGCACACGAGCATCTCGTAACTGTGGGGTTGCTAACTCCCCCCCGGAGCTTCTCGCTATAGTTTAATGCGCTGGTAACGGTAGTTTGCTGTATTTTTAAGTATCTAAGAATCAGAGAACCTTGTATAGTTTCTAAATTGAATTAATTTTTGGCTGCTTTTTATTATTGTTGCTGTATTTAATTGCAAATACATTTTTTGCACATTTGTTTTTATCTGAAAAACACAAGTCATGATGCGAAAACTCTTTAAGGGTTATGACAAATATATGTTTTTAATTGGAGAATGCTCAATGCTTTTGCATCTGCTCACTAAAGTTTTGCGTTCCCTGATAAACTTGGCGTTCGCTCAAAGATTTCACACAGTTTCTCAGGAGAAACCAAAACATTCGACATACTCTCTGTTCATCATCATATCTCTTCAGTGGCTTTACACGGATGTTTAGCTTCTGAATTGAGTTTATTTATGGCTGTTTTTTGTTGTTGTATGTAATTGCAAATACATTTTTTGCACTTTTGAACATTTTATCTGGAAAACAAAAGATGCCAAAAAATGCTAAATATATTTTATTCTAATTGAAGAAATATATCTGAATGCTTTTGCCTTTTCTCACTAGAGTTTTGCGCTCCCAAACCAAAACTTTTGACTTTTTTGACAATGTTTTGTTCGTCACCATATCGCTTTAGTGGCTCCATCAAAGACCTTTCTCTCAGAATCAACTTTGCATCAAGAATCTCCACATTTCCCAGTTTCACGCGGATGTTTATGAAAGTATGGCGGCCAGTTTTTGTGCCACATTGTGGTTTAGAGGAGAATAAAATCAAACCTTGTACCCTATATATAATAATGAAAGATCACACAAGCAACAAAAAGCATTAGATCAGTGAAGATTTATATTATAATTTACATTTAGTCAAAGCTGTACTTAAATAGCTACGTAAACCAGTATGTAAACAAAGACAGTCCTTTTCTTTAATTTAAAGCTGAAGATGAGGTGTAGACTTTGGTCATACTTTAGAACAGAAAGTCTGAGATACTACTACTACCTCACAGCACATTGCTCCTGCTAATATCATATTAAAAACAGAGGGAAGTACAAACATAAGATGAAAGACAAAGAGCCAGTGCATACGAGGCCGAGGTGACGCCACCACTGACCTCAGAACAGACCGTCGCAGCCGCTCACGCTGCGCTCGCACACCTCGGAAGAGTTCACTTTGGTTATCGATCACACATTCTCATTTTTGGTTTCAGTGATGTGCCACACATAAGAAGAAATGCAGTGTCGACCTCACAGCCTGTGTGACTGCGTTTCTGTGGACCACATGCAGAACTGCACACTGGGACATCGGTTAGCGAAACACACATCACATGTAGCTCTCGATACAAGCACACACACACGCACACACACTCCCACATCTGAGGTAACAGTTGTTAATATATCATATGCCCTTTTTGCATTCATTATATTGTGTACAGCTCAACATTAAGAGAATAAATGTTATGTAAAACACGTACACAGATATGTAACCTTTCCTAGAGTAAAAACAAACAAAAAAAGCCTTCCTCTGACTTCAGCCCACGTTAAAAAATCAACCTGAATGTGGGAAGCTTTGCAGTCGCGCACGAAATCACAGTCAACCGGGACACTATTTACAGTCACCATCCGCAAACAAGAAGAAAATATATAAAACAGTAAATTACAATGAGTCATTGTAAACATCGTATTGGTTGTGAAGAACAATAAATTAAATAGATTACGTAACAAACTTAAAATAAACACCAAGAAGAGCAAATAATAATAATAATAAAAGATGTGATTGTCTTTATCCTTTGTGTAGGACATACTGGACCACTGATGGACTCACTGGATCACTGTCTGTTAGCCCTGAGCACTGAAGTCCCTGAACTCAAAGCGACAGTTCACCCGAAAATGAGAATTAGCCCATGATTTACTCACTCTCAACTCTTCCTAGTGCGTATGACACTCTTCTGTCAGACGAACTCAATCTGAGTTATATTAAACAATGTCCAGGCTCTTCCAAGCTTTATAATGGCAGTGATCTATATTTAAAAATATCCATATTTAAAATTTGATCGACTAAAATATCTAGCTTCCGGTAGACGGCCGTACGCAAGTCGAGGTACGCCACTTGGCGATGTGTGACGGAGGATCTTTCGCCGTACATCGATGCGTACGGCCGTCTCCCGGAAGCTAGTTTTTTTTTATTGATAAAGTTTTAAATATGGATATTTTTTCACTTTTATGATGGATAGATGCACTTTTATGATGGACTTATGATATAAAAAATATATATCCATTCACTGCCATGGACAGGAGATTTTTTTAACATAACTCAGATTGTGTTCGTCTGAAAGAAGAGTCATATACACTAGGAAGACTTGAGGGAGAGTAAATCACGGGCTAATGTTCATTTTCGGGTGAACTACTCCTTTAAAGGCCTGATTTGTTGAGAAGAATTGTGTGTTCTCGTCGGCTAGGTTTCCATGGCCTCCTCTGTCTCCTTTTTAACCGTGATGGGTAGGAGTTGAATAGGGCTGCTGCAGTGAACCTTGATGACCGACGCCTCACTTCCATGTTCGCTCAGACGATACGGTGTCGACGGATGCCGGTCTCCGCTAGTGCTAACCGTGTGATACGACGCCTTAAAATCCATCTCTTGCCAGAGCAAACCGAAGATCTGTTTCTCCACCATGCCGTCCTCGTCAAACCCCTCCATCTCCTCCAGCCGGTCTGCATTATCGCTGATGTCGAAGCGTTCGATCTCCTCGTTGACGCGGTTGAGCTCGTCGAGGCTGCAGCTGGGAGGAGGGATGAGCGCTAAGCAATAGCCTTTGAGATGGAGCCGCAGACTGTTGAGGTGGATGTAGTTGCGATGGCAGTGCGCGCATTGGTGTGGACGCTCTCGCGTGTGTAGCCGCTTGTGCAGCTTGAGGTGGACGAACTGTGTAAACTTGGCCGGGCAGATCTTGCACTGGTAGGGCTTTTCCCCGGAATGCAACCGCAAATGAGTCTTCAAGTTGCTCGTGCTGCTGAAGCGCTTGTGACACACCTGTGAAGGTCAAAGCAGAGGTTTAGATCTCCTCTCATCTGTGCTGAGCACTTAGTCTAAACTACAGTTACTCAGACGCCTTCAACATTTCATTATCACAGTTTACTCACTATAGTTTAGAAAACGGTAATATGAGCAGAACTCAGTTGATATTTGACAGGTTTTGTCCATCTTCTGTTAGACTGTCTCACACATGAATTATGTTGAATATCTGTCAGCTTGTAAATTTAACTACACAATTAGATAATATCAGTTTAGCTCAACCAGTGACCAAGCAATGCTTCATTGTGTTCAGTGTGTGTGTGAAAAGAGCATTAGCAGTTACAGACACACACTTCAGCAGAACATGACCAGCTCAAAGTGTCCCAATCATTTTTGGTTTGACTGTACATTATATTACACATGTTTATTTTACCTGGCACTCGTGGGGTTTCTCTCCGGTGTGGACCAGAAAGTGTTTCTGCAGATGAGCCAGCTGTGTGAAACCTTTATTGCAGGTCTGACACTTGAAGGGCCGTTCACCACTATGGACACGCAGGTGCACCTGAAAATAAAGATAGGTTAGATAGGCACTAGGGTTGGGAATCCCAATTCTGGAATAAAATACTTGAGGTCAGGAATCAGATAATTGTTATAAAAATAAAATTTCGATTTAAATCGAAATCAGAATAATTAAAATTCAACCGATACACAACCCTACTAGGCACTACGAGGAGTATTTCAAATATAGCACACACAGAGACAGTTCTCTTGCTTACCTTGAGATTGGAAAGCTGTCCGAAAGTCTTGGTGCAAACATTGCACTCGTACTTGATCTTCCCGTTCTGCTTCTTAAGTGGATAATCGAGACTTTTGTAGCCTGCGGAGCCTCGTTTCATCTTGCTGAGATTGATGGCCTCGTCCTCAGTGCGGCTGGTGCTCAGAATGGCTGAGGTAGGCTTGGTAGGAGCGCGTCCCGTAGAGGCTCCCGAACCGGCTGTTGGAGACCCGCCGGCGGGAGCGTAGTGGTGCCCGTGCCCGTGGATGATGGGTTTGTCTTTCAGAGAAGTGGCTGCGGAAAAGGCACTGGTGGCCGCTGGGAGGAGGAGATCCCTGGGAGCCGGAGAGTCCGGGGGAAGCAGGAATTGTCGCCCGCCCTCGGATGGAAGCATGCCATGTGGGAAGGGTACATGAGGGGGGACCAGGCTGCTGTAAAACGGGTACATGTGTGGAAACATACCCCCTAGGGTAGGTGGCCCACTCAAACTACTAACAGGGTAGTGGGGCATGAGGTAGCGGGAGTAGTGCGGGTTCGGGTAGAATGGCATTGAGCCGGCCGGTGAGTAGCCGTGGTAGTGGTTCAGGCCTCGACTGTACAGTGCTGGAGAGAAGGAGAGAAGAGTGTCTCGTGGCTCAAGGGATGCTGGTGCAGGACTGCTCTCGGGACTTCCCTCGGGACTGCTGTGTGCAGACGGGCTAGTCGTTGAACACTGTCTGTGGGAGCGGGTCGGGTGGCCAAACACTGTGGTGCTCTTTAAAAAGTCCTCGTTTAGGGAAGGGCGGAGCGGATAGACCGGACTGGGGTAAAGAGGTCGGTCTGGGGTGTTTGGGCAACGGGGACGGGTGGGAAGAGGTCTGCTGGGTTCTTGCAGAACGTCTTTCAAGATCTCTGAAACGCTGTGCTCTCTTTTCACCGGGTGCTTGACTTCGGTCGCTTGCTGCTTGGCTTCAATCAGGCTCTGCTCTGTTCACACACAAATAAAACAATGTCAATCATTTTCTCACAAGCTCACATATCTCTTTGTGTTAGAGTTGTTAAAAAAGTACCGACTTCTGTACCAAGTCAATACTGAAATTTTAAAAAATGTGACGCTTTGTACGCTGTTGAGCGGAATCGTAAACACCTCTGATTGGCCATAATGTTCACGCGCTCATCGAATATGTCTGTGATTGGCTACAATGATCAGCGCTTCAAAAACATGTTGTAAATATACAGTCAAACCAAAAAAAATATATTCAGACACCATATATAATTTTTGATATTTTTCTACTAGTGTGTTCAGGACACTATAGTTCATTTCTGTGAGTGAGGAGAGCAGAATACAGTAAACTGTGACATATTATACCCAGATATTCTTCACACAGCGACTACCAGTAAAGTGCAAAAAAATATTCAGACACTTTGAGCTGATCATGTTCTGCTGAAGTGTGTGTCTGTAATTGCTAATGCTCTTTTTACACACACACTGAACACAATGAAGCATTGCTTAGTCACTGGTTGAGCTAAACTGGTATTATCTAATTGTGTAGTTAAATTTAACAGATATTCAACTTAATTCATGTGTGAGACAGTCCAACAGAAGGATGGACAAAACCAGTCAAATATTGTTTTACTCATATTACTTGTCAATGAGATTGAGAAACAAGTACATCCAATCCAGTTGTTGTTATTTTGAGGCACACAGCAGCTCCATTGTCCCAGAGCACATAGCTCTTCTTAAACCAAATTTCAACAAAGCACCCCAGTGGTTCACTTAGTGTGACAGTTTGACAAATTGTCTGGTGTTAGGGTCTACAGGATGTGAGCCTGACAGCGCCCCGGTCAGGGTGGGATGGATGCACTGATACTATCTAATGGGGTTCACTGAGTGGGTGTGGGGGGACGGATGGCGTCCTGCTAATAGGGATCTACATGCCTAGATCTCTCCCTTGTAGAGTCCACAGAGACCGGATATTATTTAGTGATCGATCTTTCACAAGCTCCCAAATTTCTGCACAACCTCAAACTTAAAAGCTTGCACAGAATTCACATTTAAAAAAAATCAGATGAGAAGTCAAAATGTTTGGGCTAAATAGACCCATTATAAACCACCCGGACTTTTCCACACACCCACATTTAATGAAAGGTGGAAAGCTAATTAGAAAATGACTTTCCCATACTTCTTAAATACTTATCTCCTTTAAAAGGATGTAAACAATTAAATAACTTCCTGCTTCCTGTCCACTGAACATTCACAGGGTTAATTGTGTAGGATTCAAGTGTGAATATGACTGTGTGCATCCCTTAAAATATGTGCCGTACTCTCCACTCCCCTATCCTTCTGTCCCGGCAGCTACGTGTAAACAAACCGAGAGGTTATCAGTTCTCTTCCACAGATAGCACCAGTTCTGTTCCTCCCTAGAGAGCTTGCCAAAAACAAACAGCCGGCGATCACAGAGATATCAATCTGTCAGCACAGCCCTGCCGCCAGGAAGTTCAACTAGTCAATGGAGATGTTTTTTTTCTTTTTTCTCTCTTGCGCACGCTCTTACTAGCCTCTCCTTACTCTTAAAGTGGCAAGCAAATGAAAAAGTTCCTCCCACACCCCCTGAGGCAGGATGGTAGGAATGAAGGCACTTAAGAGACACGTTGGCTGAGTGTGCTGGCGTTTTACACCAGACAGGGCCAGTGAAACAGAAAGTCAACGTCTAAATCAGTTTCATGTGGGAGGTTGTGTCAGTCAGATCACCCCGTTCTGTTAGACTGAGTCACACTAGGTTTCACTGCTGTTCAGCTTTGAGATCCAGGGGCTATTATTCCCTCTCCAGGTATGAGGGAGTAGGTGTAATTACAGACTTGTGTGTGTGTGTGTGTGTTGAGCTCAAGGGGTCGGCTACATCCAGTGGCCCCGGGGTATGCGCATGACTCTGGGGAGAGGAGTCACACTGACTGGCCTGCTCACCTAACTATAATCTCCCCCTGTCCTCCGTATCAATCTTTTCTTCTGTCTCGTCCTTTCAGCTTTGAGGACTTTTATTGCCGGTTTATTATGTTGGGCAAAACAAACCTTAGCCTGCACTTTCATGTTTAAAGAACATCCTCAAACACCAATGGCTGGAACATTACACTCCTATTCTTTGTAATTAGTCTGAAGGAAAACATTGTTGGGGAAGAAAGCAGAGAAATCGAGTGGTTCAAAGAACTCTGATCCTAACGCAGATGAAAGAGAAGACGCTGGTGTGTTTGCACAATGGTCTATCTCTAAAGTGGGACGGCATGTTTTCCTTGACTTAAACTGAGATAACGAGAAACCAGGGGTCTCATTTATAAAACTGTGCATAGGATCCGCACTAAAAGTGTATGTGCGCTCGAAAGCCAAAAATATTCAGACTTAAAAAAACGTGCGTACGCCAGAACCTGCCAGAATTCCCTTCATAATCCCAGTCAGCGGAAGATTGTGAAGATGCGTCTCCTCCCCGAAATAACCATATTAGCTTACAACACCTCGTTTACTATATCCTCATCTGCATATGCATATTCATCCACGTGAGACCATGTTTAACGGTACAAGACATTAGGAGAATATGAGATATGGATGTGCGTCACATTAGATTGCTAAAAATCATTCAGTAGCCGATCCTTGCCTTGTTTTAGAATAAATAAATCAAATTGTATAAAATACAAGTTTTTCTCAATCTTTTCCACTGGCCAAATCGTATTTTTAATTGCTTTATATTTTTAATGGAAACAGAAAGGCTTTATTGTGCATAATTGATCATTATTTGCGTGAATATATTTCCTCAGATCATGAGTTCTGCTATTATTATCATGCGCTAAGCAATATTCGCTGTAGTTAAAACATTAAAACACCGCATGCCACAGGAAAAGTGTACAGAAGCATCACATCCACTCCAAATATTTATATTTATTAGAATATAATTTTTTTTGTAACTTCTCGGAAATGTAATTTAACTCCATTAATGAGAATGGCATATTTAATCTAAATGTGTTTTAATCATTCTTATTTAAACTGTTATTGTGAACATGCACTGTATTTATGATTAGGACTCATAATGAAGATTAAAGTGATTTTCCTTCATCAGTTCCTCAGATCATCTTCAGTGTCGCTATACTGTTCCGTCTCTAATGTTCGTACGCATGATCAGAGTTTGCGAAAATGTTCCTGTCAAGTTTGTTTTTATAAATCACAACTTATGCGTGTGAAGTTGTTTGCGTGAACTTACTGAGTTTTTGCATCATAATCTCTCCAGAGGCCGGGTAGTTGAGGCGGCGGGCAAACTCGGGGCAGTACCACACCAGAAGCTCCTGGTCTGCAGGAATGGCCTTGACGGTGTAGAAATAGATGCTCATGCCGTTTTGGCAGGCGGCAAGATTCTGCTCCTGCTGGGAATGAGCTGGATTCACATAGCGCATCCAGTTACTCTTCTCCTCGTCCAGTCCGTCCACAAAATGACGGAACTCTCCATTTGAGTATATCTACAAAACATAAAGAAGAAAATGAAGATCAGACGCGATTCAAATGTTCTGTTCTCAAGTCCCCCAGTGTGTTTCTCATGTCTATGAAACAACTGAGTGGGATTTGCTCTTATAAAAGTCTCACAGTGAGTCAGAAAACACCCCCGCACTAATATTCACAGTCTCCAACAGTCCTAGGACTCGTCTGAAGTGTGTTAGGGGGGACGCATGTCTCAGAATGAGGTTTACACTGAGCTTGCAAGTTCCAGGAACACTCTGAGACGTCACAAACAAGGTTTCCCTCTGAAGCGTCAACACTGTACTTCCTCTACGGCTTGAACAACTCTCAGCGGGGACTGTGTCGTCACCTGGGTTTCATCATATGGTGAAGGCCTGACAGTAACTGAGGAAACAATGATATCAAAGCCGTTTCTACTAGGTGAAGACCAGAGTTGTTCCGCTTGGGGATCTTAGATTTGACAGCAATATAGAAGTGACTAGAGCGGGGTGACTTTGCACTTTCTGACAGTAACTCAGGAAAGATGGCATAACATGTCCCCAACTTACATTGCTGACCTTTTAGGGGTTTACATATCCGGCAGGACATCAAGATCAACGAACCAATTTTTTGGTTTATTCTAAGAAGTCAAAGGGTGACCGAGCTTTTTCAGTTGTGGAACAGTCTTCATATCCAGCAAGCTCAAACTATAGAGTTTTTTAAGTTCATCTTTTTAACTTGGTTAAGGGTATTCTGTTCATTGAAGTAATAACTTATTTTTATTTAGTTTTTTCTCTCTCTCTCTAACTCTTCTATACTGATCTCACTATACAGTTGTGTGAGGGTGTAGAGTGTGTAGTTATGCTTGGTAAATGAATAAATGCTGCTGTTAGTATTAAAAGTGCTATATAAATAAATAAAAGTTGGAGTTTCTCCGTGGCGACAGCTGCTTGTCACGGATGGGTGAGGGGAATGGTAGTGGCACAACAACTGTGATGCTGACTTTTTTCACTGATCAAACGCTACGAGGACGCGCATGATCCGTCGAGCTCACGTATTCTTAAGAAAGACGTATGTTTACAGCAGCAGAGCTCAGTCATTCAGCACTTCCGGTCCCACACACTGCACAGTCAGATAAAGATGAACGAATCGCTGCACTCTCAGTCAGTGCAGTTCCTGATCTTTACTCAGCAGTTTCTGATCGCTCTGAGAATACAAACTCACTGCCTCTATAACCAATCCAGCCCATGATGTCACGCAGGAAGTCGGTCAGTGGAACAGGAAGTGACCCGGTATTTTTTTTTACTTGTCCGCTCCTACTTTTTTTTTTGAAAGCTTCTGAAACAAAACAACTCACCCGCCAGAAGTACTTCCTGTTGGCATCTTTGGGGACATTTTCTGCAGTGTAACTTTCTCCCACAAGGGGGCCGAAGCGTGTGCCTTTGGGGATGTATTCTCTGCTTACTACACCGATGACCTGGTCAAAATAAACAAGCAGTGGTTAAAAACAAGTGGGTAAGAAAGGGGAAGATGACCTTACACTCTAAAAAAATAATAATCTTGGGTTGTTTTTTCCACCCAACTCCTAGGTTGAGCCTTTTGGGTAATTTTTTAGGTAATTTTTTCAGTATTTTGGGTAGTTTTGTGTTACCCAGCTCCTGGGTCAGACGTAACAACCCAGGGTTATTAACAAGTGAAAACAAGTAGAAAAACAAGTGGTTAAGAAAGAGGTAGATGACCTTTCACTCTAAAAATTATTGGGTTGTTTTTTCTACCCAACTCCTGGGTTGAGGCTTTTGGGTAATTTTTTCAGTGTTTGTGTAGTTTTCTTGTGTTACTCCGATCTTGGGTCAGACATAACAACCCAGGGGTTGAGTTATTTATCTCTGCTTATTACACCAATGACCTGGTCAAAAAATAGCAGGTAAACAGGTCGTTTAAAAAGAGGTAGATGATTGTTTCAACCCAATTTTGGGTCAAATATGGACAAACCCAAACGTTGGGTTAAAAATGTAATTTAAAAACGTAACCCAACGGCTGGGTTTGTCCATATTTGACCCAAAATTGGGTTGAAACAACCCGGCATTTTTTTAGAGTGTACAGTATCTTAGGTTCACGTTCAAATCATTTTCTGATTCATTGCTAGCATCATTGTGTGTGTGAGAGAGAGAGAGAGAGAGAGAGAGAGGTAATTAATTGACAGTCAGCCAGATGTGCGCACTTGAAAGACACAGAGTCATGCGTCTCTTCAACCGTCACCTCTCCCGACAGCCACGGGAAGTGAAAGGTCATCAAGGTTGTGTCCTGAGGCTGAGAGAGACGACTCGTGTGTGTGTGTGTGTGCCGCTCCAGCTCTGATTAACCGCACAGACACTTCTGACGAGAGCGCCGGAGCTTAACCTCTCCACACAGCGCCCGATCATACAGGTGCGCTATATTAATAAAGCCTATTAGAGCAGGCTTTCCAAGTTTATAGTACAAAATGGTGTGTGTGTGTGTTTGAAGAAATGTGAATGCTTTTTTTTAACTTGTTTTATAATGTAATAGTTGAAAATTAGCATTAGCTATAAACTCTGTAACTATGTTTGACTTTATGGTCCCTGTTAAATAAACGAATAAGTAAATAAAATCAAATTTAGTACAGAAACTTTAACCAATTTTGTTCACTAGGATTTTTACAGCCTTTTACCGTTAAAATAATTTTTTTTTACAGTGTATGAAAAGTTTGATACTTTGAATGCTTGGGTCTATGCCCCTCCTCGAGTCCTCCCCCTAACCCCAGTAAAGAGCGACTACAAGCCCTCATTAAACGGCGTCTCTCATCAGCGTAATCTCCACATGACTCCACTCACTCTCTTCCTGTGTGAACCTCAGGTGTGCTGAAGAAACAGGGGACGCTTTATCAGCTCATAAGTACGTGCTCACAGGAAGAGATAACACACACAGAGCAAGTGATGAAAAAATCCATAACCCTGTTCCTATTGATCTACAAACACTTTGAAAATAAGAGGAGCTTAATCCCGTTCACAGCGTCAGCCGTCATTAGCGCAGGAAAGGTGGAAAGTAGTGTGTGTGTGGATTGTGGACACAGACGTGGAGATAAACCCGGTGTGATAGACGGCACAAGATCTCGCCTCTCAACTCTTGCACTCTGGAGCTCGAGGAGCTTGTCATGCGGCGCGCTGATGTATGGATGTTTGTGTTAACCGAGCGACAATGCCAGTTAGAAATTATTAAGCACACACACACACACACACACACACACACACACATAGACAGGGAGTTTTTTCTTCAACAAGGGCTGACAGTGCAGATAAAGAAGATTAATACCCGTTGTGTGATCATAGGTGTGGCTTTATGGAGATGCCGTTTACACAAAAAATCACAGCCGTTCTCAGTTCTTCACTCTCTGCGTCCGCGTGTGTTATCGGGAGGATTGCACGCCGCTGTAAGCTGATGAGTGTGTGTGAGGCCGGTGCCGTACCTCTGTGGCGTGTGCCGGGTGTTTGAAGGCCAGGTTTCTGGGCAGGGACGCCTCGGCCCGTGTGCTCTCCGCCGGACCCTCCCAGGTGTGGTCCTTCACCACGTACGTGCATTTCTCCTCAAACTCGTCCTCCGTCCACGCTGTCATGTTCGCGTCCTCCACGTCCGTCTTGAGCTCCTCGCCGGCCGCGGTGTAGGGCGCTCCCTCAGGGGTCAGCATTGCCGAGCTGTGATGAGAAGCAGCCTGAGGAGAAGAGACGAGTCAGACGTGTGGACCGGCCTGTGCGAGAGCTAGACGCTATCTAGGGAAAGGGCAAAGGTTGAACTGCACGAATCCTCTTTTTCTATGAAGCATTTATGATACACACATATTCTTTAATAGCAAGAAATTCATTCGAAATTTAGTTTTTGCCTAAATTAGATCTCGGTTGTTTAAGGAGTCGTCGTCTTTGGTAACGCTGTACTTTATCCTCTGTGCTGTTCAGTCATTTCCACATAAGATTCTGTTACTTTCTTAAGTTCACTTTTTTAAACGTTCTTTACTTCAGCAATAATCTGCCAAGTGTCGTCTTTATAAAGAGATCAAACTTCAGCCTGTGCTTTAAAGCATTCGAGATTTACCAGTTTCAGTTGGACATTTAATTTGCAGGTCTATGCTCAAAAAATGAATAAATGGATTATAAACACAGCAAAAAATAAATGTAGCGCCATAAAATCAACTAAAAATACTAAATATTAAATAAAAAAACATCAAACTAAAATATAGTACATTTATTTCATTGAAAGAAATTGAAGAAAAATGTAAGATTTTTCATTGAAGAAAAAAAAGTCATTTTTCAATGCGAAGAGGATTAAAGCCTTTATATATATATATATATATATATATATATATATAATATATAATAATGCATTTATAATGCATTTAATTATGCACTGTATGAATAATTGTAAACACAGTTAAAATATATTACAAAGCTTATGTTCCGCCTTTAGAAAGTGAAATCTATGGAAACGCACAACAAACACATTTTAGATGTAATAAGAAATAACTTTGCTTACAACCATTTATAAAAAAAAAAAAATGCAATATGAACCTTTTTTAATGCATTATACATAAAGTGTTACCGAATTGTCTTTCAACACAGAGAAGCTAAAGTGCTCCGTAAAGTAAATACAGACATCCTGAGCTGAGCTGATCACAATCTCTGTCCTAGTGTCCTACTCCTCACGGCTGTCCATCAACTCTCTCCTCCGCCGGGACAACACTCACAAACAGAGGAAAACAGAGGAAGGAAGTCCGTCGACTTCTGAATGTGGCTAAATGTGGAATCAGAGGAACCATCAACCCGTCGCAGAGTGTGTGTGTGTGTGTGTGTGAGAAGCAGAAACAAAAGAGGAGAAGCGGTTTTCCACCGGGACGCAAAAGTGATCCGATCAAACTCACACATTCAAGACGAAACGGGTTCAATTCTCAAAACCAAACTCTGTTTAAACCTCTTAAAGGATTAAAAGTGCATTCATGGGAACTTTTTTTCCCCATTCCTATAAACTACAAATTTTCACAGTTCTAGAATTTGTATTAAATTATAAAGTTCACTGAATTAGTCAAATGTCATGCTTCTGAACAGATTCCTGGATATTCCATGTTTTTTCTATTATACTAGTATTTTTTTATACAAGAGAAGATCCTAAAACAGTTTTTGTGTTGTCAGAAAGTCTAGCGTAGGACAGCTGGAGAACCAAAACTCATAGTGAAACTGAACAACTCAACACTAACAAACATGGAAATCAGATGTAAGCACACTAAATATACAGACAACACAAACACATCTAAAACACGGCTTTTAGGTGAAATCATTAAAATAATATATATATATATATTTATATATGCATCCAGCCAATAAATTCAGAAGATAGGAGTTGTTTTAAATGAATTAAAAGAAATAGAAATGCCTACACTCTCAGAGCCGAGAATTAAAAAACTTAAAAAAACAGTTTTAACTAGAAAGCCCCAATAAAGCAGTTCACAACAAACACTCACACCTCATATAATTAACAACCTCTAAACAAGTAAATTAGCTCTAAACATTTCATTAATGGAATAATAGAAGCTGTTGATTGTAATGTAAAACGCATTCTTGTCTTCCCACAGAAATAAGTTTAGAGAAATGTCACTTACCAGGACGCTCTGGTCCCAGCCACACATAGAGGCTGTGTGTGATCTCTCCCCTGAGTGTGTGTGAGTGTGTGGGACAGGTGCAGCTCTCGGTTCTCCGGTCTCGTCCCACTGCTAGTCCAGATGGTAATGACTTCTCCTGCGAGTGCCTGAGATTGACTGACTAACTGAGCATGTTTGTCTGACTTGTTGAAGGCACTTTGGCCCCGCCCACTGACTCCTCCCACAGCAGTGTCACTGACTCCGCCCCCAGGGGACATGATCTAACAATCACTCTGCTGCCACACACACACACACACACACACCTATTGTTTTCATTTGAAGA
>NC_136885.1:1280000-1287361 GCF_949152265.1 Phoxinus phoxinus
CAAATGAAGCTCCTGACGAAACCCTTTAAGGTTCTACATATGAAGCGCCTGACGAAACCCTTTAAGGTTCTACGTATGAAGCTCCTGACGGAACCCTTTAAGGTTCTACGTATGAAGCTCCTGACGGAACCCTTTAAGGTTCTACATATGAAGCGCCTGACGAAACCCTTTAAGGTTCTACGTATGAAGCTCCTGACGAAACCCTTTAAGGTTCTACATATGGCCACAATAAAGGCCTCTATAAAATGTGCAATTTTATCACACAGCACAATGCCACAGATGTCGCAAATTTTGAGCATGCTGACTGCAGGAATGTCCAACAAAGCTGTTGTCCGTGACTTGGATGTTCATTTCTCTACCATAAGCCGTGTCCAAAGGCGTTTCAGAGAATTTGGTAGTACATCCAACCGGCCTCACAACTGCAGACCACGTGTGACCACACCAGCCCAGGACCTCCACATCCAGCATCTTCACCTCCGAGATCGTCTGAGACCTGCACGGCCCCATGTTGCAAGGGTCTGCACACAATTCCTGGAAGCTGAAAACATCCCAGTTCTTGCATGGCCAGCCTACTCACCAGACATGTCACCCATTGAACATGTTTGGGATGCTCTGGATCGGCGTATACGACAGCGTGTTCCAGGTCCTGCCGATATCCAGCAACTTCGCACAGCCATTGAAGAGGAGTGGACCAACACTCTACAGGCCACGATCAACAACCTGATCAACACTGCGAAGGAGATGTGTTGCACTGCATGAGGCAAATGGTCACACCAGCTACTGACTGGTTTTCGGACCCCCCCCTAATATACAGTAAAACTGCACATTTTAGAGTGGCCTTTTATTGTGGACAGCCTAAGGCACACCTGTGCAATAATCATGCTGTGTAATCAGCATCTTGATACGCACACCTGTGAGGTGGAGGAGTATCTCGGCGAAGGAGAAGTGCTCACTAACACACATTTAGACAGATTTGTGAACAATATTTGAGAGAAATAGGCCTTTTGTGTACACAGAAAAAGTCTTAGATCTTTGAGTTCAGCTCATGGAAAATGGGGCAAAAACAAAAGTGTTACGTTTATAATTTTGTTCAGTGTAAATAAACAAATTGCCACAAAAAAACCCCAGCAGGAACAGCATATTGAGCAATGGCACCTGGATTGAACCGAGTATAAGGGTTCTAGCGTGTGTGTGTGTGTGTACACACACATGTGCTGCAGAGACGCTGATCTGCACGTGTGCCGCACGTTCTGCAGACGACACCCCTCCCAGTGCGTTTCATGTGGGGTAACAGGGCAACAGGCTCTAATCCCTGCGCTTCAACTCCACTTCCTCAGAGCACCATCTGGAGATATGCACACTCACCACAGTGATTAATACCGGGACCAGACAGATACTCTCTACACTAAAAGAGGAACGTGCTAAATATGGCACATGTGCTATTAAACTGTTTATATTGATGATTGAACTCTCAGGATTCACCTATATTACATATTAAATAAACAGTGACAGTGCTCTTGAGAGCACCTTAAGTGGTTCCGTCAGGCGCTTCATGCATAGAAGGATCATTTTATGGATTTAGTCTAAATACTTAAAATGTTATTTTAAAAAAATGAATTAAAGTATTAAACTGCTTGTAAACATATTTTATCACTAGAAAAAGAGAAAAGCACCCCTTTAAACATGAATTTCTTCTTATATAGAACCTTTTTGGCATAAAGGGTTCTTTACAATTGAGAACCCTAGATTTCTATATAGAACCCAATATATGACTGTGTTTAGTCAACATCTTAAGATGAAAATATGAATTAAAATAGATGATCATTTTTGATTGCAACAAATCAAGAGAATAAAGAGTAAGGGTCCATATCATGACTTACTGAAGATACAATTTAATTGTATTAGTTTGTTGACTAGACATAGTACTCAAATAAATCATATACAGTATATATAAATACATTTATTACTTGCTGGTTTCTATC
Source organism: Phoxinus phoxinus (assembly GCF_949152265.1). Lineage (NCBI taxonomy): Eukaryota > Metazoa > Chordata > Actinopteri > Cypriniformes > Leuciscidae > Phoxinus > Phoxinus phoxinus. The sequence goes on from NC_136885.1 coordinate 1,281,983, forward strand.
AACGTCTGTGAATGATAGGGATGCTTTAATCCTGCAGACATACATAGATTTCACACTGTTCACACACACACACACACACACACACACACAGCTCCACCCGAATGAGCCTCATTAGGATTAGCTGAAGTCATTAAGAAAGCAAACAGTTCAGCAGGAGAGAAAAATTAGGGCAAAGCAAAGGTTTAAGATATCATATATAAGACTACAACTCCACCATTGAAAATCAAAACTAAAAGTACACAACTGTAAGGAAAAGCTTTTTTTAATACCTTATGCTGTTTTCTGTCTCTACTACATTATGATCAAATGTAAATGTATTGTTATGACTATTTAAATCAGGCCCGACCATTGGGTTTGACTGTAACACACACACACACACACACACACACACACACACACACACACACACACACACACACACACACACACACACACACACACCAGCTGCAGTTATGTTGAGTTGATAATAGAGTCCATGTTGAATGAGTTTGCCCCGCCGGCACACACACTTCCCCTCCTCTACTTACACGAAACAGACATAGTGTTCCTGTACACCCCCTACACACACACACTCACTCAAACATCTCCCCATCAAAGCCACTGAGAACAGTGTGTAGGATGAACAAAGTCAGTAATCACACATGCTCTTCTCTTTACTCTCCAGTGACTTCATCAACATTCAGAGGAAACTGCTTTAAGAAAACATGTAACTGTTTAATAAGATCTAATCTAGTTTATCTGAGCACACACACACACACACACACACACACACACACATGCACACACACACACACACACACACACACACACACACACACACACACACACACACACACACACACACACACACACACCTGTGAATGAGTGTGTAAATGTTGGAAATATTTAGTTTGGATCTCTGCCACAGAACTCACGTGTCCGCACATCTCCACCCGCGACAAGAGTGTGTGTTTCGCAGTGTATTCACTAAACAATCAATGCCTATTATTTATTATTTTTAGGTAAGCTATTATTAATAACAATGTAATAACAAAAGTAAAATACCATTCATTAAACATTAAAAATTAGAGTGTATGGGTGTGCAGTGTGTACAGTAGAGTGTATGGGTGTACAGTGTGTACAGTAGAGTGTATGGGTGTACAGTGTGTACAGTAGAGTGTATGGGTCTACAGTGTGTACAGTAGAGTGTATGGGTGTACAGTGTGTACAGTAGAGTGTATGGGTGTACAGTGTGTACAGTAGAGTGTATGGGTGTACAGTAGAGTGTATGGGTGTACGGTGTGTACAGTAGAGTGTATGGGTGTACAGTAGAGTGTATGGGTGTACAGTGTGTACAGTAGAGTGTATGGGTGTACAGTGTGTACAGTAGAGTGTATGGGTGTACAGTGTGTACAGTAGAGTGTATGGGTGTACAGTGTGTACAGTAGAGTGTATGGGTGTACAGTGTGTACAGTAGAGTGTATGGGTGTAGAGTAGAGTGTATGGAGGTACAGTGTGTACAGTAGAGTGTATGGAGGTACAGTAGAGTGTATGGGTGTACAGTGTGTACAGTAGAGTGTATGGGTGTACGGTGTGTACAGTAGAATGTATGGGTGTACGGTGTGTACAGTAGAGTGTATGGGTGTACGGTGTGTACAGTAGAGTGTATGGAGGTACAGTAGAGTGTATGGGTGTACAGTAGAGTGTATGGGTGTACAGTGTGTACAGTAGAGTGTATGGGTGTACAGTAGAGTGTATGGGTGTACAGTGTGTACAGTAGAGTGTATGGGTGTACAGTAGAGTGTATGGGTGTACAGTAGAGTGTATGGGTGTACAGTAGAGTGTATGGGTGTACAGTGTGTACAGTAGAGTGTACAGTGTGTACAGTAGAGTGTATGGGTGTACGGTGTGTACAGTAGAGTGTATGGGTGTACAGTGTGTACAGTAGAGTGTATGGGTGTACAGTGTGTACAGTAGAGTGTATGGGTGTACAGTGTGTACAGTAGAGTGTATGGGTGTACAGTGTGTACAGTAGAGTGTATGGGTGTACAGTGTGTACAGTAGAGTGTATGGGTGTACAGTAGAGTGTATGGGTGTACAGTGTGTACAGTAGAGTGTATGGGTGTACAGTGTGTACAGTAGAGTGTATGGGTGTACAGTGTGTACAGTAGAGTGTATGGGTGTACAGTAGAGTGTATGGGTGTACGGTGTGTACAGTAGAGTGTATGGGTGTACAGTGTGTACAGTAGAGTGTATGGGTGTACAGTAGAGTGTATGGGTGTACAGTGTGTACGGTAGAGTGTATGGGTGTACAGTGTGTACAGTAGAGTGTATGGGTGTACAGTGTGTACAGTAGAGTGTATGGGTGTACAGTAGAGTGTATGGGTGTACGGTGTGTACAGTAGAGTGTATGGGTGTACAGTGTGTACAGTAGAGTGTATGGGTGTACAGTAGAGTGTATGGGTGTACAGTGTGTACAGTAGAGTGTATGGGTGTACAGTAGAGTGTATGGGTGTACAGTGTGTACAGTAGAGTGTATGGGTGTACAGTGTGTACAGTAGAGTGTATGGGTGTACAGTAGAGTGTATGGGTGTACAGTGTGTACAGTAGAGTGTATGGGTGTACAGTGTGTACAGTAGAGTGTATGGGTGTACAGTGTGTACAGTAGAGTGTATGGGTGTACAGTGTGTACAGTAGAGTGTATGGGTGTACAGTGTGTACAGTAGAGTGTATGGGTGTACAGTGTGTACAGTAGAGTGTATGGGTGTACAGTAGAGTGTATGGGTGTACGGTGTATACAGTAGAGTGTATGGGTGTACAGTGTGTACAGTAGAGTGTATGGGTGTACGGTGTGTACAGTAGAGTGTATGGGTGTAAAGTGTGTACAGTAGAGTGTATGGGTGTACAGTGTGTACAGTAGAGTGTATGGGTGTACAGTGTGTACAGTAGAGGCCACAAGTGACGTCCGGCACAGGAATATTGCCAAATTCACCCTTTATTCAAATATTATTACAAATGAGTTACAGATTTTGTAGTCATATTGCGTATTTAAGCTTGGAGTCGATTGTTTTATTTTTGATAATAACGCAATGAAACTTGACAAATTGTCAAGAAATGATGAACACTTGCAAAAACAAGACAGAACCAATGAAATATTAAATATCAAACATCCCCTCCGGATCATCTTCACTTTTGGACATGAGTGTATGAAAACGAGAGGACTTTTAAAAGATTCCGGGTCCGGCTCGATATGTGTGAGAAAACAGATCATCACATCACTACTGATGCACCAAATATGAATCTTCAAACCATATGGCTCATACGGTTTCATATCAATAAAGGTTTTAAGGCAGCGATATGGCTATTCTCAATAGACAATTCTGTTTGAGCAAGTACGTCACACACACATATGTACTATATAATGTTATATAATATAATAAAGCTTGTGTTTGAATGCGAGGCGTCATGCAGTTGTGGCGGTGTGTGTTGCGTGCCAGATGTGTGTTGAACACGCAGACTGTAATGATACATGTCACATGTTCAGTGTGACTGTGACTCTCCCGGGGTAGATAACATTAATCACCGTACGTAAGATGACACATGATGAGTGTTTTGCATCAGAACTATGTGTTAGTGTGAGAGAAGGAATGAGCAATGGGTATGACAGGTGTGTGTGTGTGTGTGTGTGTGTGTGTGTGTGTGTGTGTCTGAGTGTGTGTGTATCTGAGTGTGTGTGTGTGTGTGTGTCTGAGTGTGTGTGTGTCTGAGTGTGTGTGTATCTGGGTGTGTGTGTCTGTTTGTTTGTGTATCTGAGTGTGTGTGTGTGTGTGTGTGTGTATCTGAGTGTGCGTGTGCAAGTGTGTATCTGAGTGTGTTTGTGTGTGTGCTCGAGTGTGTAAATCTGTTTGTGCGTGTATCTGAGTGTGTGTGTGTGTGTGTGCACGAGTGTGTGTATCTGTTTGTGTGTGTATCTGAGTGTGGGTGTGCAAGTGTGTATCTGAGTGTGTTTGTGTGTGTGCTTGAGTGTGTAAATCTGTTTGTGCGTGTATCTGAGTGTGTGTGTGCGAGTGTGTGTGCACGAGTGTGTGTATCTGTTTGTGTGTGTGTGCACGAGTGTGTATATCTGTTTGTTTGTGTATCTGAGTGTGTGTGTGTGTGTATCTGAGTGTGCGTGTGCCAGTGTGTATCTGAGTGTGTTTATGTTTGTGCTCGAGTGTGTAAATCTGTTTGTGCGTGTATCTGAGTGTGTGTGTGCGAGTGTGTGTGCACGAGTGTGTGTGCACGAGTGTGTGTATCTGTTTGTGTGTGTGTGTGTGTGTGTGTGCACGAGTGTGTATGTGTGTTTGTGTGTGTGTGTGTGTGTGTGCACGAGTGTGTATATCTGTTTGTGTGTGTATCTGAGTGTGTGTGTGTGTATCTGAGTGTGCGTGTGCAAGTGTGTATCTGAGTGTGTTTGTGTGTGTGCTCGAGTGTGTAAATCTGTTTGTGCGTGTATCTGAGTGTGTGTGTGCGAGTGTGTGTGCACGAGTGTGTGTATCTGTTTGTGTGTGTGTGTGTGCACGAGTGTGTATATCTATTTGTGTGTGTATCTGAGTGTGTGTGCACGAGTGTGTGTATCTGTTTGTTTGTGTGTGTGTGCGTGTGTGACGCTAAAAAACGACTTGAAAACGACTAAAAGCGCTGTGTTCTGCTGCCAGGCCAGTAGATGGCGATCAAACACTACAGACTGAACACGTAATACGCATGAACATGACGTCATCGTCTTCAGAGACTCATGTTTTATTCGTTTACACCGTTTTCAAAAACTTGCACTTTGTAACCCGTTTGCATTTTCAGGAACACAAAACGCTGTTGTCAAGTAAACGAACGGCCAAAACGCATAAAAAGTTTAACGTATTTAGTTGAAAACGGTGTTGTGTAAATGGCCCTAAGAGCTCGGCACTCATCAATCTCTTAATCTATGCAGATTAAGAGATTGATGGACTGATTCAGCGTGTGTGAATTATCTGAGTTTGGGTATGTGTGTGTGTGTGTGTGTGTGTGTGTCTTAACAGTGTCTCTGCTAATACACAAGCTGTATGTTTAACTGCTTCAAAAACAGTCATGTTACTCTCGATACTGACAAATGTCGTGTAGCTTTGCAAATGCGAAACTATTTTACTGAAAACACATTTGTGTGTGTGTCTGGACGGTTGGCGTTTGAAAGGGAGAGAGAAACATGGAATCATGGGAATAGTTTGTCATTTTCATCCCTGTGTTTGTTATATTTCTCGGCTTGCTCGGAGTCTTGTGTGGTTGGGTTATTTCGCTGTTGTCGAGCTTTGAAGGAACTGAAATCATTTGGCGTAGTGATATGGAAATGTCATGCGGTCAAACCTGCCGGAACTTCTTCAGCTGTGC
>NC_136885.1:1287561-1307819 GCF_949152265.1 Phoxinus phoxinus
CGGCCACTGGCAGGAAGAGAGTTCACTGACACACACACACACACACACACACACACACACACACACACACACACACACACACACACACACACACACACACACACACACACACACACTTTGGTTTCCCACTTCTTTCATTGTCCTTCATCTGAACCCACATCGTGTAGAAATATATTCAGTTCTTCTCAAAGCCACAGTAAATCGGTAATAAACAGTCCGGATGAACGAATAACAACCTCTGTTGTGTAAAACCAAAGGACAGTTCACAAAAAACTTTTTTTATATAAATTATAAAAGATTCAACTAATTTTTAAAGTCAGTTTAATGTAATTTTGTTTAAATTACTTATTTATATAGCCAAGGTGATTGTACTTACAAATTTAAGGCAGTAACTTTCAGCTTTTGTACAGTGCAGGTGTGCCAGATGTGGGCCGGATCTGGCCGACTCTAAGCCCCTTTCACACAGCGCGTTGATCCCGGGACATTGCTAGAGTGAACGCAAACACGTCCCGGGATTGATGCCGGGATCAGTCCCAGAACGCGCCCTGTGTGAACAAAATGGGGAACGAGCCACTCGGCAAACCCAGTGGCGATACTGGCGAGCATGGACTGGTCTTCGTGTAGAAATGATGAAGAGTTATCAGCAGAACTGACATCTGGCAGGAGTGATCTCATCCTGACGTCACCTGTCTTTACTAAATAGGAAAAGGATCTACCGCCAGCAGTCGATTCTGATATTCTAGGTATTATTAACTGGCCGGAGTTTTGAGATGGCAGTAGACGTGAAGGACTATAATGCGTTAAGAGCTCGCTCAAGTACTGCGGAGCTAAACCATTTAGTGCTTTGTAAGTGATCAGCAATATTTTAAAATTTATACGATGTTTAATAGGCAGCCAATGCAGTGTTGACAGAACGGGGCTAATATGGTCACACTTCCTGGTTCTGGTAAGAACTCGAGCGGCTGCGTTTTGAACTAGCTGTAGTTTGTTTGTTAAGCGTGCAGGGCAACCACCCAGTAGAGCATTACAATAATCTAGCCTTGAGGTCATGAGGGCATGAACTAATTGTTCTGCATTATTCATTGAGAGCATATGACGTAATTAAGATATATTTTTAAGATGGAAGAAAGCGGTTTTACAGATACTAGACACGTGACTTTCAAATGAAAGATTGGTATCAAAGAGCACACACACACACACACACACACACACACACACACACACACACACACACACACACACACACACACACACACACACACACACACACACACACACACACACACACACACACACACACACACACACACCCAGGTTCCTAACCGACGACGAAGACTTAACAGAGCAGCATCAAGTGTTAGACAGTACTCTAGGTTATTACGTGTGGAAGTTTTTGTCCAATAATTAGAATCTCTGTTTTTTCTGAATTTAGTAGTAGGAAATTACTAGTCATCCAGTTTTTTTATATTTTATATTTTTTATATAATTTTGTGAATTGGTAGGTTTCGTTAGGTTTTGAAGAAATATACAGCTGAGTATCGTCGGCATAACAGTGAAAGCTAATTCCATGTTTCCTAATGATATCTCCTAATGGTAGCATACACAGAGTGAACAGCAGCGGTCCTAGTACTGAGCCTTGTGGTACGCCATACTGAACTTGTGATCGATAAGACATTTACTCTTCATTTACTGCTACAAACTGATAACGGTCAGATAAGTCTGATTTAAACCATGCTAGTGCAATTCCACTAATGCCAACTCCTAAGGTTAAAGGTAAAAATAGGTAAAGATAATTTTAACTGTAGAAAGTTAATTTATTTTAAATGTAGTAAGTTGCAACTTCATCATTAAATGGGTAATTAGTTACAAATATATTTAAACACATGGCGTACATTTGACATGGTCTGTATTTTAGTTTGTGCATGTCAGCACATTCAGCAGTAACTTTAACCATATTTAAAAGACAATAGAAATAATTATGAAATTACATATAAAGATGTTCTTGCGTGGGTCAAAGAGCACAACAAATTCAGCTTATGTGCATTTAATATAAACTTTAAACTAATACAGTTTCATTTCATTGCTATAAACATGCAATTCAGTATATGATTTCAGTAACACTTCACAATAAGGTTCATTAGTTAACATTAGTTAATGTATTAACTAACATGAATTAACAATGAGCAATACAGTTACTGTATTTATTAATCTTTGTTAATATTAATTAATATTAAATCCAGCTGTTCATCGTGTGTTCATGTTAATTCACAGTGCATTAACTCATGTTAACAAGATTGAAATAAAGTATTAGTAAATGTTGAAAGTAATATTAACTATTAATAAATGCTGTAGAAGTATTGTTCATTCTTAGTTAACGTTAACTAATGAACGTATTGTAAAGTGTCACCATGGTGTCTCCAATAAGCACTAGTATGTGAAGTGAACTCTTTTCAAGGGTTAGTTTCTATTTGCTCAAAGCAAACTATGAGCACTTTGATTCCCAAAGCTATCAGCTATAAAATACATGCCTGTGAGTGTGTGTGTGTGTGTGTGTGTGTGTGTGTGAGTGTGAGTGTGTGTGTGTGTGTGTGTGTGTGTGTGTGTGTGTGTGTGTGTGTGTGTGTGTGTGTGTGAGTGTGAGTGTGTGTGTGTGTGTGTGTGTGTGTGTGTGTGTGTGTGTGTGTGTGTGTGTCAGAGAGAGCGACTACGATCCCCATAATTTGTCGGCATCATCAGACCTGTAATTACGCCGGCACTCCAGATCACACGCGGATGTTTCTGTCACTGTCCCTTTAAAACTCAATTAACCGGACAAACTCAATAACAACACATGAGGAGAATACACACACACACACACAGCGTTGAGGAGAGAGAGAGAGAGAGAGAGAGAGAGAGTCAGTGTAAGTGTTGATTGCATTGTTGGCGAACGGCCCTTGACAAACACATGGAGACGGAGAGACTGGCCACTGAATCTGCCCTGTGTTTAACACACATTTACCTGAGTCACACACACACACACACACACACACACACACACACACACACACACACACACACACACACACACACATCTTTACCTGAGTCACACCTCACCTGAACATCACAGTGACGCCACTCCTGCACACACACACACACACACGAGCGTGGTTGGTGGCGATTTAGCCGCAACCTAATTACACAGGAAGTCAAAGGAGCAAAACCTGTAATCATTAATGCAACTGAAAGAACAGAGGGAAGTCTGACCTGTGAGACAATAACACACACACACACACACAGATCCTGAACCCACGACCGCTTCAAAACAAAAACACACACACCTATTTTCTCTCCCGTGAGTCAGTGGCTACAGAGGTATGACTTGTATGACTCACACACACTTCTCTTTCACGAAACACACAGTTTCAGGGATACAGCGAGGAATAGGCTCTGACCTTTGACCTCTGACCTGCCAGCTGAACTGGGGCATGCACCGACTGTCCTTCATCGCTCCTTCTGTCCTGATAACATTCCTGCGTTCCCAGATAACAGTGTAAACAGGGAAGACTCGCTTATTACGTCAGACTCAGACTGTCATATATCAAATATCACTTCCCTTTCATTTGTGGAGTTATTAGCTTTAACTCTCACCAAGGCTGATCAAAAATACACAGAAAAACTGAAATATTGTGAGATATTATTCCAGTGTAACTCATCAGTTCTCAATGTAAATATACAGTAAAGTGTCATTTATATTCCTGTGATCAAAGCATCATTACTCCAGTCTTCAGTGTCACATGATCCTCCAGAAATCAGAATAATATGATGATCTGATGCTCAGACACATTTTTTTTAATTATTATTCATAGCTGAGTTCATATTTTTGTGGAAACTGTGATTTTTCAGGATTCTCTGATGAATAGAAAGTTAAAAAGAACAGCGTTTGTTTGAAAAGGAATCGTTTGTAACATTATAAATGTCTTTCTGTCACTTTTGATCAATTTAATGCATCGTAAAAAAAAAAAAGACAAGCACCGGTACTATGTTTTAATTCTATAATGTTTTTATTTCATATTTTTAGGTGATTTTATGACACTACATTATATTTATGCAGAAGTTATTATCCATTTATTCAGTTTTTGAGCTTAGACCTGAAAATGAAATGATGATCATCTTTGGATCACAGACTTCAGTTTGTTCACTTTTTAAAGATGACACTTGGCAGATTATTTTTGAAGTTAAAAAAAGTATGAATACATTTATTATGAACAATGCACAAAAATAAAAAATGTAGGCTATATGAAATACATATTTTTCCAAAACACGTTTTACTCTAAAACTGTGAGAAAATCCAAATCTAAACTCGTTGTTTTCCAGATGTGAGGTTGATATCTCAGTAAATGATCTCTCAGTGAGTGTGTGTTCGGCTGCAGTACCACACGCTTCCACTGGAGGAAACTCGTTTTCATTCCCCCGAAAAATGTCCATGACTATTTAACCTTTCCGAATAAGGTCCATGATTTGTGTGTGTGTGTGTGTGTGTGTGTTCACACAGCAAGCGCCAAATACTTTACCAAGTTTTGTATCAATCTTATGAAGTAACAATTTCAACATCAAAACAACATTTTCGGTCAGAAATGACGAACAGCACCAGAGGCCTGATGTCTGAGCAATGCAGAGCGTTTAACTAGACCAATAAACCAGACCGAGCCAGAGAAATCAGAGAGAAAAGTGTCAGAAACAGCACTAAACACCCGACACACACACACACACACACACACACACACACACACACACACACACACACACACACACACACACAGACGACAACTGCCTCACACACTGAACAAAGACACGACGCCCTAGAATAACAGCAGCCTGACTGTCGTCTGTGTGTGTGTGTGTGTGTGTGTGTGTGTGTGTGTGTGTGTGTGTGTGTGTGTGTGTGTGTGTGTGTGTGTGTGTGTGTGTGTGTGATGGGTGGCAGAATACCACTGACAGCTGAATTTACAAATTGATTCTAATTGACAAACACAGAGGAACACACACACACACACACGCTAGAGCAAATGGTTTCAGAGAACACACACAGAGATGATTCAAAGGCCAAAGATCAGAAATATAGATATTTCATGAGTTCACCAGTTCATATATTTATCAAGCGTGATAGAGGAGTGCTGTCCGTAACGCAGGCGCTCGAGAACATGATGGAGATCCATAACTGAACAGAAAAAACATTCTTTATTGGCATCAGAGTTTCCATGAAGAAGCTTCAACATCATGATCTGTAGTGGAACCGGTTCTTCTTGTGGATCTTCAGGAATCTCTGCACACTTCGGCCACTACTGGAGGTGTTCTACATAAAGCTGGAGAAACTTCTGAAGAATCATCACAGGAATATTGATGAGTGATGATTGACAGGATTAGATGCTCATTTCAAACATGTTTAAATCATCATTTCAAAAACTGTTTAAATAACATGAAGACACTAATCTACCATAATATCACTCCACAAAACTCACATGCAGGTGTGTCTCGACATGAACACACACACACACACACACACACACACACACACACACACACACACACACACACACACACACACACACACACACACACACACACACACACACATACACACACAGACAGTGCGGTGGACTGATAATGTTATCATCACTAAACGCTGTAGTATTCACTGGACGACTGCCAAACAATTCTCTCTCAATTCTCTCTCACACAATTCTGTGTGTGTGTGTGTGTGTGTGTGTGTGTGTGTGTGTGTTGAAAGTGAGTGTGATTCTGCTTTCCTCTCCATAGGCCAGAGGTGCATTAACACAGTATGCATGTTCTTTATATATTTAGCACGTGTTGCTGTGCTTGTAGAAAGTGTTGTACCGTGTGTGTGTGTGTGTGTGTGTGTGTGTGTGTGTGTGTGTGTGTGTGTGTGTGTGTGTGTGTGTGAGCTCTGTCCTTGTGCATGAATCGGTTTGTAATGCGAGTCTCTCCAGCGATGTCAGACTGGCGTGTGTATCAGCGTCACCTGTCCATCAGCAGCTGAGACACACACACACACACACACACGTCTCACACACACTCGCCACATTCCCTTTTAACGACCGCCATTGTTTTTCTTTCTCTTTTTTCTGTCCTTGTGCGCTGTAACTCAACTCCTTCACAGCTCTCATCTTTACATTTCATTCTCTCTCTGCTGCCATCCCTCACACACACTTTACTGGCAGTGAAAGCTGCACACACACACACACACACACACACACACACACACACACACACACACACACACACACACACACACACACACACACACACACACACACTCTCTTTAACCATTATCCGCCACAGTAGGGATCGACTGTCAGTCAGCTTGTCCTCTAGTTATCACCACAGCTCAGATTATGAACACTCCTGTAAACACACACACACACACACACACACACACACACACACACACACACACACACACACACACACACACACACACACACACACACACACACACACACACCAAAAGTGACGGTAAAGACATTTATAAAGTTACAAAACATTCCATTTCAAACTAATGTTCCTTTGATCTTTCTATTCATCAAACGATCCTGAGAAATAAAATGTATGACAGTTTCCACAGAAATATGAAATATTCAACACTGATAATAATCATAAATGTGTCTTGAGCATCAGATCATCATATTACACTGATTTCTGAAGGATCATGTGACACTGAAGACTGCAGTAATGATCATCACTGATGTATCTGATGATTTTGGAATAAATTACTTAAAATGCAGTTTATAATAGTTTATAATAGTTACTTTACAACGGAAAGTGTGTCATAAAGTCAGATAGTTGAAATGTCATGAATATTGGTCTCAACACGAAGCAAACACGTGTAAATAATGTGTGTTTCTGTGTTGTTTTTCTTAAAATACAGTTAACTTTGGGCTCACGTCTGTAATGGAGAAAGTGTCATGAAGAGTAACGTGGGCTATCAATGATTCCTCTCTTCTAAACCATCCACCATGTTCCACGCTCGCTCACAACGTCTGGTGTGTGTCAGTGTGTGTCGGTGTGTGTTGATGTGTGTTGGAGTGTGTTGATGTGTGTTGATGTGTGTTGTTGTATGTTGATGTGTGTTGGTGTGTGTTGATGTGTTTTGATGTGTGTTGATGTGTGTCGGTGTGTGTTGATGTGTATTGTTGTATGTTGATGTGTGTTGGTGTGTGTTGATGTGTGTTGGTGTATGTTGTGTGTTGGTGTGTGTTGGAGTGTGTTGGAGTGTGTTGGTGTGTGTTGGTGTGTGTTGGAGTGTGTTGGTGTGTGTTAGAGTGTGTTGGTGTGTGTTGGAGTGTGTTGGTGTATGTTGGTGTGTGTTGGTGTGTGTTGGTGTGTGTTGATGTGTGTTGGTGTGTGTTGATGTGTGTTGGTGTGTGTTGATGTGTGTTGGTGTGTGTTGATGTGTGTTGTTGTATGTTGATGTGTGTTGGTGTGTGTTGATGTGTGTTGGTGTGTGTTGATGTGTTTTGATGTGTGTTGATGTGTGTCGGTGTGTGTTGGTGTGTGTTGGAGTGTGTTGGTGTGTGTTGATGTGTGTTGATGTGTGTTGATGTGTGTTGGTGTGTGTTGGTGTGTGTTGATGTGTGTTGGTGTGTGTTGATGTGTGTTGTTGTATGTTGATGTGTGTTGGTGTGTGTTGGAGTGTGTTGGAGTGTGTTGGTGTGTGTTGGTGTGTGTTGGTGTGTGTTGGAGTGTGTTGGAGTGTGTTGGTGTGTGTTGGTGTGTGTTGGTGTGTGTTGGAGTGTGTTGGAGTGTGTTGGTGTGTGTTGGTGTGTGTTGTTGTATTGTTTTATGGTGTCTCAAATATACTTTACACCTTTTACCTATTTATCCTTTATTCTCAGGTAGGTAAGGAAAGTCGAATCTGGACAATACCATAAGCATTCAAAATACTTACAATTAGTTCAGCAGACTTCCCTGTGGTCAGTTCTTGCTTAAGGTCCTTAAAATATTAATCAGACAATATCTTGCTAATAATATAATATAAGTTTTATTAAAGTTAACAAGCGTTATATCAAAGTTAAAGTTAGGTTACAATAATAATAAGTTTCAACAATCAGCTGGTTATACAGGCGTCGAGGGACACTGCGCTATTCAGTCTCCCGAGTCTTCAGTCTCTCTGTCAGCCTTTATATGCAGCCTTCGGAAAGCAGATTCCAAACTCTCTCCTGACGTCATCAAGTGGAGTTCTGCCAACTTCCTAGTCATGGCTCTTAGTTGTTTACGGCGTATTCTCTCACGACGCCTCCGATTTCTCTTCCTCTGCTTTCTTCTCTTAGTCGTCTGCAATATATACTTTATCTAGTACATTTTCATTTATCATAAAACTATTTCTAATACATAAGTACTTTCTACTCTAAATCAGTTAACACATACATTTCATGCAAGTAAGTAATTTTTCTTAATAATAGTGAAATCACATAATACATTTCTTGTTCAACATCACTAACAGGGTTACATACATCTATCTTAGCAAAAGCATTATTACTATTTAGGTTACATCACTACAAAGCAAATCAAGCATTAATCAAGGCAGTTTTAATTGCAAAATCATCCTCTATATTAACAGTATGTTGATGTGGTTCACCGGAGTCTGATCCAGCGTTTGCTTTTTCCAAGATTACTGGCTGGTTTCGGGAACGAACAACACTCCAATCACTGGCCTCTTATGAAAACTAATTATGTTATTAATGATGTATTACAGCACATAATTACCATAATGCTTGGAATCTGCCAAAACATGAGTTTGAGGGAGACAACAGCGCATACGAACACGGCTGATCAGCACAGTGATTTGATTGGCTGTGTGGGCTGTCAATCATGTATCTGTTGTAAGATCAAGACTTTTCTATAACTATACGCCAAAAACAAGGATGTTCCTTTGCAAAACACAACACACACACACACACACACACACACACACACACACACACACACACACACACACACACACACACACACACACACACACACACACACACGTTGTGGTCCAGTTAAATGTGGTGAATTGTCGTGAATGTTCGAGGTTCGCCACGAGGCTTTTCTACAGAACTATATTGCATAAGCATAAATGACAACACCCTCAGTTTGAAACATATCTAGAATTTGTTCTCTCAGTTATGAAAATTATTTATTTAAAACTATTGTATACTACATAAAAGTATTTAAAAACAATCATGCTGCTTTGTATAAGTATGGTAATTGAGTTATTAAATACCATGGTCTATAAACATGCTAATTATTCAGTTCCATCTGATGCCATATCCGTTCTTTAACAAACAAACAAACAGATTTTAAGGATTATGCACAAAACACATCATCTAACAATAAAAGAGAAAACCGTTAAGCGAAATCGAAGAACACAACTAGTGTGGCGTCGTTTCCAAACAAAATCCAAACAAAGTTCATTTCTAGAGTTCAAAACAAGGAAAAGGTCCTTCCAGCTGCTAAACGCTGAACTCCCATTGGTCTGCGTTGTGATGATGCCATAAGTGGGTGTGGCTCTGGCCTGTGGTGATGATGCAACAGGTGGGTGTGGCTCTGAGGCTCCGCCTCCTCTGAGGTGTAAATCTTCATCTGTATAAACATGAACACACTGGAGAGAAACTGAAGCTGTGAGTCTAGTCGACACTGGTGGTCATGTTTAATACAGTAAAGCACATATTTACATATTCATCTAAATGTGGGCGGAGTCAGGATGTTCACTCGTGTATCACTGCAAACGCATTTCCCCCTCTGTGCTCTTCACGTGTCCGTCAAACATGACCGCATTTTTTATTTCAATAAAATGAATGTGCGATATTTTAGTTCGATAATGTTTTTTATTTAATATTTAATATTTTTAGTTGATTTTATGGTACAAAATTTTATTTTCGCTGTATTTATAATCCATTTATTCACTTTTTGAGCACAGACCTGAAAATGTTATTTCCACCTTAAATGATCATAAATCTGGAGTGCTTCAGAGCGACAGACTGAAGTTTGGTCTCTTTTCAAACACGACAGTGAAAAAATATTTAAAAAGTGAACGTAAAAAAGTTGTGAAAATTGTGCAAAAATTCTATTTTCAATTTTTATATGAAATATATATGTTTAAAAACATGTTTTACTCTAAAACTGTGAGAAAATCAAAGCCATAAATCTAAACAAGTTGTGCTCAAACTGTGAGTGTGTGTTCGGCTGCAGTACCACACGCTTCCACTGGAGGAAACTCGTTTTCATTCCCAATGCTCATTTCTGACCGCGAGGAGCACAAGTGTATTTCTTTCCGGACCGAGTTGGAATCATGTCCATGATTTTTTTGTGTGTGTGTTCACACAGCAAGTGCCAAAACCTTTACCAAGTTTTGTACCATATCGGAAAAAAAAAATTTCGACCGAAGAGCAACTTTCCATGAATGAATGAGGGCCTTTAGCGGATGGTGGAGACAGAAGCTCACAGGAACAATAGAGCTGCGATGCCTGACCCCTGACAGACGCTCTATTCCTACCTCACAGGTCAGAGGTCAGCAGCCCTTCACAACACTTTTAGAGCCAATAAAACTGAAACCGAATCCACGACTCAAGGTGAACCAGAGCCGAAGAAGACGACAGAGATAGATGTCGACAGCTCCAAACTCCTGCGCTTACACTTCTGTTGTGTTCCGCAGTGAATCACTGACACCTGTGGCAGCAGCAACTGCTGTGTGTGTGTGTGTGTGTGTGTGTGTGTGTGTGTGTGTGTGTGTGTGTGTGTGTGTGTGTGTGTGTGTGTCTCACCGCATTGTTCTTCTGCTTGGTATTTCACTCCTGATTAAAGCTGCAAACTCTAAAGCGAGTCCAACAACTGTGTCAGCAGCGTGTGTGTGTGTATGTGTGTGTGTGTGTTTGCGTTTCATTCAGGGATTCATCATTCTGCAGTGATGTGTGTGTTCATTGGCTCTCCTTACAGAAATGCTGAAGCCATCGAGACGGATGCAGGACATGATGAATGTTTCATCTGTAACGCAACCGTCAAGAGGAGGTCACACACACACACACACACAAACACACACACACACACACACACACACACACACACACACGCACACACACACACTGGCAGTAAAGAATTTGAGGAGGGAAGGTTTTGACACAACTAATATCATCTCTAATATAATCTTCTCACAGCAGCAATGTGTTATCCTGTCAGATTCTTCAGGAAATCATCCAGGAATTAAACACACACACACACACACACACACACACACACACACACACACACACACACACTGACATACGCTAATTACCCCTAATTGATAAAGTCACTGTGAGGGTCTGAAGTCTGATTAGCAACAGATGGAGCTGCAGTCATCAGACTTATTGACTAGTGTGTGTGTGTGTGTGTGTGTGTGTGTGTGTGTGTGTGTGTGTGTGTGTGTGTGTGTGTGTGTGTGTGTGTGTGAGTGTGTGTGTGTGTGTGTGTGTGTGTGAGGAGCCTCAATGATGCTGTATTGCTCCCCTAAGAAGTGTATCAAGGCAAGCGTTGCTCCCGTGGGAAATCTCTCTTCTTGTCTTCAAGATTTCAGTTCAGTTTCACTTCTCTTCTCGAGTTCAATTACTGTGCACAGTTTATTCATTATGAGAGAAGAATACATTAGTCAAGTCATCTTCATTTATACAGCGCTTTTAACAATGTAGATTGTTTCAAAGCTGCTTTACAGAGATAAATGGATAATTTAAGGTAACAGATTGTTTTGTCTTTATAGCGGTTCTTGAATAAAGATATTTTCCAGCTAAAGTTAGTTTTGATTGATTCACTTCCGTCGCAACGATCATTAGTTATTAAATTAGCGGCCGCTAAGACGACAGCGTTCTCTCTACACACACTTTACACTGAACCTGTGAGAAACACTGATGCTCACGTGCGCATCCAGAATTAATTCTATAGTTATGTGTGTTTGAATATATGTGCGCATGTTTGTAATTCTCCACAAACCAAGCCTATACAAACTACTTGTCTGGCTTTAACATTTTGATACAGAATTGTATCACTTCGGGGGAGATACGCGAAACCGAATTTATCCCACAACGCTTTATCTGTAGATGGTACAGGGATCCTCCATAGGGAGAGGCTAGTCGGCACTTCAGCGCTGCGCTGTCATCGGGTCCAGACGAAGGTCCTTCGTCAGATCTGGAGTGTGTGTGTTTGTGTGTGTGTGTGTGTGTGTGTGTGTGTGTGAGAGAGTGTGTGTCCTGGCGCTGGTCCTTCCTCAGATCTGGATCCGGCAGGCTGCGGGAAAACCTCGGGATAAACAAAGACACTAATATTAGCGTAGATGCCGTTCTTCTTATGATGTAACGAGTACATCAGGATTTACGGGAAGTGTTCCCAGTTCCGGCTGACCTAATCTATGCAGCCTAACATTGAGTTATAGAAGTCTATAATGTGTTATGTGTATGCTAGGCCGAAGAGATGTGTTTTTAGTCTAGATTTGAACTGACAGAGTGTGTCTGCTTTTGAACTAGCTGTAGTTTGTTTATTAAGCGTGCAGGGCAGCCACCCAGTAGAGCATTACAATAATCTAGCCTTGAGGTCATGAACGCATCAACTAACTGTTCCGCATTTGTCAATGAGAGCATATGACGTAATTTAGATATATTTTTAAGATGAAAAAATGCGGTTTTACAGATACTAGACACGTGACTTTCAAATGAAAGATTGGTATCAAAGAGCACACACACACACACACACACACCCAGGTTCCTAACCGACGACGAAGACTTAACAGAGCATCATCAAGTGTTAGACAGACTCTAGGTTATTACGTATTCCCTCTCACACACACACACACACCCACACACACACACACACACAGGTTCCTAACCGACGACGAAGACTTAATGGGACACTTCACCCATTTGGATTAAGCTTTGTATTGTTAGAAAACCAGTCATGTATTATAATTGTCGTGTTTTTTTCCTTTATTTTTCCCTGAGATGGGAGAAATAAGGATTTAAGTGTTTCACTCCCTGCTTATAGTGATGTAAAAATGGTCATTTTGCGTCATTATAAGCAGGAAGTCACATTTCATTGAATAGTGTATGAGACTACAAACACCAGCTCCTCATTATTCCATTATACCCACTCACCCTACAGGCCTATTACAGATCAGGGGGCGGACCCACTCACCCTACAGGCCTATTACAGATCAGGGGGCGGACCCACTCACCCTACAGGCCTATTACAGATCAGGGGGAGGGACCACTCACCCTACAGGCCTATTACAGATCAGGGGGTGGGACCCACTCACCCTACAGGCCTATTACAGATCAGGGGGCGGGACCCACTCACCCTACAGGCCTATTACAGATCAGGGGGCGGGACCCACTCACCCTACAGGCCTATTACAGATCAGGGGGAGGGACCCACTCACCCTACAGGCCTATTACAGATCAGGGGGTGGGACCCACTCACCCTACAGGCCTATTACAGATCAGGGGGCGGACCCACTCACCCTACAGGCCTATTACAGATCAGGGGGCGGACCCACTCACCCTACAGGCCTATTACAGATCAGGGGGCGGACCCACTCACCCTACAGGCCTATTACAGATCAGGGGGCGGACCCACTCACCCTACAGGCCTATTACAGATCAGGGGGCGGGACCCACTCACCCTACAGGCCTATTACAGATCAGGGGGAGGGACCCACTCACCCTACAGGCCTATTACAGATCAGGGGGTGGAACCCACTCACCCTACAGGCCTATTACAGATCAGGGGGTGGGACCCACTCACCCTACAGGCCTATTACAGATCAGGGGGTGGACCCACTCACCCTACAGGCCTATTACAGATCAGGGGGTGGACCCACTCACCCTACAGGCCTATTACAGATCAGGGGGTGGACCCACTCACCCTACAGGCCTATTACAGATCAGGGGGTGGGACCCACTCTCCCTACAGGCCTATTACAGATCAGGGGGTGGACCCACTCACCCTACAGGCCTATTACAGATCAGGGGGTGGACCCACTCACCCTACAGGCCTATTACAGATCAGGGGGTGGACCCACTCACCCTACAGGCCTATTACAGATCAGGGGGTGGACCCACTCACCCTACAGGCCTATTACAGATCAGGGGGTGGAACCCACTCACCCTACAGGCCTATTACAGATCAGGGGGTGGACCCACTCACCCTACAGGCCTATTACAGATCAGGGGGTGGACCCACTCACCCTACAGGCCTATTACAGATCAGGGGGTGGACCCACTCACCCTACAGGCCTATTACAGATCAGGGGGCGGGACCCACTCACCCTACAGGCCTATTACAGATCAGGGGGTGGACCCACTCACCCTACAGGCCTATTACAGATCAGGGGGTGGACCCACTCACCCTACAGGCCTATTACAGATCAGGGGGTGGACCCACTCACCCTACAGGCCTATTACAGATCAGGGGGCGGGACCCACTCACCCTACAGGCCTATTACAGATCAGGGGGAGGGACCCACTCACCCTACAGGCCTATTACAGATCAGGGGGTGGACCCACTCACCCTACAGGCCTATTACAGATCAGGGGGTGGAACCCACTCACCCTACAGGCCTATTACAGATCAGGGGGAGGGACCCACTCACCCTACAGGCCTATTACAGATCAGGGGGAGGGACCCACTCACCCTACAGGCCTATTACAGATCAGGGGGAGGGACCCACTCACCCTACAGGCCTATTACAGATCAGGGGGAGGGACCCACTCACCCTACAGGCCTATTACAGATCAGGGGGAGGGACCCACTCACCCTACAGGCCTATTACAGATCAGGGGGTGGGACCCACTCACCCTACAGGCCTATTACAGATCAGGGGGTGGGACCCACTCTCCCTACAGGCCTATTACAGATCAGGGGGAGGGACCCACTCACCCTACAGGCCTATTACAGATCAGGGGGTGGGACCCACTCACCCTACAGGCCTATTACAGATCAGGGGGAGGGACCCCCTCACCCTACAGGCCTATTACAGATCAGGGGGTGGGACCCACTCACCCTACAGGCCTATTACAGATCAGGGGGAGGGACCCACTCACCCTACAGGCCTATTACAGATCAGGGGGTGGGACTAAACTTACAGAAACTAAAATAAATGTCCGCCATCTTGTTTGGAAGCTATCAAGCGCCTATGGAGCCAGATGGGAATTTACGAGAATGGCTGAAGGAACTACACATGATATAGAAGAAGAGGATTGTGAAAGTCTGTTGCTGGAAACCGATGTTCGTGTCTATCTGTACGAGCCGCAATATAGCGGAGAGCAGCGGAGGCGGATGGAGGAACAGGAGGCGCCGGCGTAGAAGACATGCCTGTGGCGGACGAGGAGCCCGGACCGGCTCGAGCGGACTGGGGCGGACTGGAAATACAAAAATACAAACGAGGAGTAATTCACTAATGAGTTCGCCAACTAACTTTAGTTTGTGTGAAATTAATGTCAAGCTCTGGTGGTTAGCTAGCTGTGTAGACGGAAGAGCGATGTCTCTGATAGGCCGATACCTCATACGCGGCGTTCTGGATTAGTGGGAGTGGCTTGCAGAGCTTTGCAATGTGGTGCATTGTGGGAGTTGTTGTCTTTCATACAAACGCGCCCTAAAGTTACTTTCTGTCTTTTCTCGGTCAGGAAGGCACCAAATTCTAAATGTATTTTACATTTCGACTACATATATGACCCACTTTCAATAAAGATGAATGTTCTGGTAGTAAAGGGTAAATTTAACTACACAATTAGATAATACCAGTTTAGCTCAACCAGTGACCAAGCAATGCTTCATTGTGTTCAGTGTGTGTGTAAAAAGAGCATTAGCAGTTACAGACACACACTCAGCAGAACATGACCAGCTCAAAGTGTCAATCATTTCTGCTCTCAGATGTGTGTAAATGTCACTGGTAGTCGCTGTGTGGAGAATATCTGTGTATAATGTCTCAGTTTACTGTATTCTGCTCTCCTCACTCACAGAGATGAACTATAGTGTCCTGATCACAGTAGAAACACATCAGAGATGATATCTGGTGTCTGGTTTGCCTGTGTGTGTTTGAGAGGAAAGGAGGGAGAAATGAGCGAGAAGAGAGGAGAGAGTGATGGGAGACTCCTGCTGACCTTCAGTTGGACTGGACCTTTTCATTAGCGCGCGAGACAACTCAAGGATGGGGTCCGGGAGATGAATTAGGACGACGGGCCACAAATTTGTCCAGGACAAGGCCTTCCCTGATTAAACCTCATCTGAGTAGCATCAGCTCCGAAACACCCAGCCAATCTGTCGTGTGTGTGTGTGTGTGTGTGTGTGTGTGTGTGTTATGAAGGAGATGTGCAAGAAGGTCACTGGATTTGTTGAACACAACTTTTGGGGACATGAAGGAGAAGCAATGATAATGTTCCAGAGAAAAAAGCCTCATGTTTGATGTGTGTGTAAGACGTCCCTGAGAAAAGCAGATCACAGCCGAGGAAATGTGGATTGACCAGACTCAATGATCACTGAAGACACCTGCACAGAGTTGTTTCTCTTTATTTCACAGTGTCTGTGTATCTGACGTGTTACTCCGGTTAAATTATGCATAATCAAGCCTAAACCAAACCCTACAGCAAGGACACACACTTCATCAATATTCCTCAGTAACAAAGACCGGAGATGATTTATCAAAGTGCATTCCTTCTTCTCTAATTTCAATAAATGAGATGTCGTGTAGTTTGCACTGAGGGAAGTGAGCAGGACTGTTCTACAAGCAGACACACACAAGTGGAGCGGCGCGAGTGAGGCGGGGGTGCGCGGGTCCCCAGATGCTCCAGATAAGGCCCCGGGCCCCAAGGCACACCTGAGGGCCGGCCGGGGGAGCGCTGGGGAAAAGTGAAGCTTGTTGGGAAAGGGTGTGCCAGGAATGAGTCTCCGTCATTACCATAACTTTCTTTGAGCTTGAGAGACTTTTGGCATCGAGTTCCCACGCTTGTGTGTGTGTCCTCCGGTGATCATATCTGCCGTATTACTCCTCCCGGCACTTCCTCTGCACACACGTCACCACAGAACCAGTCACATGGTCACTTTCTGGAGACCCTGGCCACAGAACCAGTCACATGGTCACTTTCTGGAGACCCTGGCCACAGAACCAGCCACATGGTCACTTTCTGGAGACCCTGGCCACAAAACCTGTCACATTGTCACTTTCTGGAGACCCTGGCCACAAAACCAGCCACATGGTCACTTTCTGGAGACCCTGGCCACAAAACCAGCCACATGGTCACTTTCTGGAGACCCTGGCCACAAAACCAGCCACATGGTCACTTTCTGGAGACCCTGGCCACAAAACCTGTCACATTGTCACTTTCTGGAGACCCTGGCCACAAAACCAGCCACATGGTCACTTTCTGGAGACCCTGGCCACAAAACCAGCCACATGGTCACTTTCTGGAGACCCTGGCCACAAAACCAGCCACATGGTCACTTTCTGGAGACCCTGGCCACAAAACCTGTCACATTGTCACTTTCTGGAGACCCTGGCCACAAAACCAGCCACATGGTCACTTTCTGAAATTGAGATGTATATATAATCTGAAAGCTGAATAAATAATCTCTCCAGTGATGTGTGGTGTGTTAGGATAGGACAATATTTGGTCGAGACACAACTATTGAAAATCTGGAATCTGAGGAGCAAAAAAATGTAAACATTGAGAAAATCTGCTTTAAAGTTGTGCATTTATGTTCACGATTGTGCTGCATTCACTCACACAAATACATGTTTTATATATTTACGGTAGGACATTTACTAAATATCTTCATGGAACAATGTAAATCTATAATTGTGACCTATATGCATAGTTGGCTATTGCCACAGATATACCCGTGCGGTTTGTGGTCCAGGGTCACATATATTGCTTATTTAGTTTTATTTCATTTTTAGTTTTATGTCTTTCCAGTTAATAATGTGTTGTGCTGCAGCTGACGCCGGGTTCAGACTACACCATTTGGGCACGATCAGTTTGGCGTAATGTGTCGTGTGATTCGCAAACGACCAGCGTCGGGCAAGAATCGATTGTGCTATCTTGTATAGTGTGTCATGATAACACAACACAACACTAGTGTCGGGCCGGATCTGAGCCGACTCGTGTTGCTGTCTGGGGATCATTTACATGAATCATGCGAGGTGATTTACTAAGGGTTGTGCTAGTCAATCTACTGGTGTTTGTGCCAGTATGTAACGCCCAAAACAAGCATGTCTTAAACCAGACGCTAATTTGCACTGGTCTTGGTGGATTGTGTTAGTCTTTAATCTGCGTGTCGTCAGTAGATCAACAGAACTTTCCTCGAAGTCTTTAACAAAAAACATGATTTTTCTCAGCTTTTCTTCTTTCTTTTATGAAACTTACCCATAAAGTGTTGATAAAAAAAAAAAAAAAAGATTGCAGGAAGCTAGAATAAAAGCAGAGGGTATTTTCTATCTTTCGATATATTGCATGTTCAGATATTCATACAACAAATTATTATAGGGGTCAATATTTTAGGGGCCAATATTTTGGGGGCCAATATTTTGGGGGCCAATATTTTAGGGGCCAATATTTTAGGGGCCAATATTTTAGGCCGGCAACTTTGTATTCAGAAACGCTGGCAGGGAAAGAGTTAATAGCTTTAGGTTTAGTTTTAATAAGCGTTATTCACCCCGATGAAGACCAGAGCTTTCAAGGATGCAAAAGCACCATAAAGAAGCTCATGCGCTATATTTAACTTTATATTTATATCTAACATGTGCTATATTTATATAAGTTTGAGGAACAGATCGTTACGTCACATCTGCCCACGAGGCGATTAGAGAAGTAGCGCTGGATCTTCTCAGAGAATCGGGTTATCAGCTTCACGAACAGGATTGATCTGAACGCAACATAGAGTCGGCCCCGATCCGGAACACGAGCACTGGGTCAAATATGGACTAACCCAGCCGTTGGGTTACATTTTTTTATCAGATTTTTACCCCAAGGTTTGTGTTTGTCCATATTTGACCCAAAGTTGGGTTAAAACAACCCAGCATATTTCAGAGTGTGGGCCAACTCTATGATTTTTAACAAGCAGAGATTATCAATAATCGAGAACGGTATGTTTCGTGAAAGTCATGTTTTATTTTGGGTGCGCTAGTAAGAGTTAGACATGGATAAAAAAAGAGAAGTTTCACCTCTGACCTCTCGGTCTGATGATATACACTAACCCAGTCTGGAGCCGCACGGGTATATCTGTGGCAATAGCAACTATACATCATGGGTCAAAATTATCCATTTTTCTTTTATGCCAAAAATCATGAGGATATTAAGATCATGTTCCATGAAGATATTTAGTAAATGTCCTACCGTAAATATATAAAACATGTATTTGTGTGAGTGAATGCAGCACAATCGTGAACATAAATGCACAACTTTAAAGGAGATTTTCTCAATGTTTACATTTTTTTGCTCCTCAGATTCCAGATTTTCAATAGTTGTGTCTCGACCAAATATTGTCCTATCCTAACACACCACACATCAGTGGAGAGATTATTTATTCAGATTCAGATTATGTATACATCTCAATTTCAGAAAGTGACCCATGTGACTGGTTTTGTGGTCCAGGGTCACATATATATTTTCTTAAACTAATAAAATGACAAACGTGCATTTCGAAATTACTAAAAATGAAAATAAAATTAACATAAAATATTAAAATAAAAGCTAATTCAAAATATCAGTAATTGCATGGAAAAGAGTGACCAGCGCATTCTTCCACAAATAAAGGAGCAGAAGAAGCGAGAGAGCGGCTCTTGTAGAGCGGTGAAGAGAGACAGGATGTCTGCGCTCTGAAAGAGAAAACTTTAATTACATATTTAGCACTGGACAAGCGAGATTCTCTACGCAACACTTATGAAACGCCAGACAGAAGATTATAGTGTGTCTGTGCGTGAGTGAGTCGAGGAGCTGGAGGGATTGATGGCCGGATTACTCATTGATGGATGTATTGATTGATGGATGAACGATGGACGGGTTGCAGTAAAGAAGACTCTTCCCAATTAGTGGCAGACAATCGAGCTGGCGGACACAGACTGGGACAAGCTGTCGGCCCAGCGGGACACACACCGTAAACTCCTGAGGAGAGAGAGAGAGAGAGAGAGAGAGAGAGAGAGAGAGAGGGGAGAGAGAGAGAGAGAGAGAGGGGAGAGAGAGAGAGGAGAGAGAGAGAGAGGG
>NC_136885.1:1308019-1335519 GCF_949152265.1 Phoxinus phoxinus
GTTCCCTTTCGAAAGCTACAATCGATGCTGCGCTGCTTAGCGCATTGGGAACGTCTTTAATCGTGACCTGCTGTGAATATAGTGTGTAAACACGTCGATGAAATCGACCGGAAGTAATATAGCCTCGGTCGATGACGTCAACGGCGCGCACCCGCGACGCGAGGCTATAATTAGATGAGCCGCAGGTGCATCGTCAGGTCTTTTGTCTTCAGAGATCTCTCTGTGTTTGGTGTGCAAGCATTTATCTCCTCTCTATCTACTACAGATCTTTGTTAGGAGTTATTTAGTTTATCACTGACAGTGTGCAGATTTTCTCTTTCTCATCTCTCTACGATCTAAAAAGGAGAAAGAGAAATGTGTCGACAGAACTGGATACACAAGCTTACTGCTTTGTTTGTTTGGAAAAGAGCATGCTGCCCTTGCGTTTGAGCATGGTGAATTCGAGCACAGTGGAATGTTCACAGTTAAACTGCTTCGCGTTCGCTTTGCTTATTTCAAAGGGGTGGCACCCACAATGCGATTGTGGGGCTCGCGTGTCGATCTGGCTGAGAAGCGAGAGACGGGTGCGTCCTTTTCGCTCGCTCTCTCTCCAGATCGCGATGTCCTTTTGCCTGACTACCGAAGCGTGCCTCGGCGCTTCTTCGGCTCGGGCAGAGGACATTTAATCTCGTGAGTTTGCCGCCTACGAGCGTTCCTCCCGTGATAATAAAAGGAGAACTGCTCGGGGCGATCGTTCGTGCAGTGGCCAGACTACACTGATCACAACAAAAAGATACTCAAAGATTATAAATAAAGATGTAAATATAATATATATATTTATACATGACGTGTCTTTGTGCCCTCGACGTCGACCAATTCGACTATCGCAGGTGCAAAGGCACGCGATTATATGATGCTGTCTCAGATTGGAGAGACGCGCGCGAGCTTTCTCTCCCCTGGGATCGTATTATCACATGCATTTTCAGCGGGTCAGGCTGGTACCGCGCTGTACACTACAGGCATACCAGGCTGATCTTATGAAAGATTTAAATACAGCCTGTCATCCAGACCGTGTCTGATTGATATTTGGCTGTATTTATTGCTGATGAATTGAATGATGATGAGAAATCAGATATTCAATGCAATATATCAAATGCTTGTAATAATTTATTGTCTGGCTGTTCTTTGGCCACATTTAATTCTGAGGGATTAAATATTGTAAAAGCCATCTAAAAAATATATATATTATGATGGACTTTGAGAGTACCGACTCCGAGCACTTCTCTCGTTATGATAAAGCGTGTGAGAGGTTACTCGAGTTGGTGACTCGTGCAGTGGCCAGATTACAGCTAGACTGTCCTCCTTGAGGATCTCCATGACGTTAACTCGTGCATGGGGAAAACCTTATTCTTTGTGCCCTTGACGTCAATTTATTAGACTATCATGGGGGCATGTGCATACGATGATGCGCCAGTCCGAAGAGACGCTCGCTGGCTATCTCTTCTCTGTGGCTCATCGTCATTTAAGGAGTCAGCACTCCCCACCAAGCCGTGTATAATGTCATCCACGCTGGTGGGGGTCAGACTGGTGCTGCTCTGCACACTATGGCAGTGTTGCAGACGTACCAGGCTGATCTGATAAAAAAAAAAAAAAAAAAAAAAAAAAAAAAGAGGGCTCAAAAGCAGAGTGTGGCGAGTTGCGTTCCCCCTCGTAATGACTGGGGACCGGTTTGTCGCGCTCAGCAGCCTCATAATATACCAGAGACAGAAATCCTGAGTTTTTTGTCCCAGGTCTGTGGGGGTGTGCCCCTCCGGGATAGGGCATGTAAAATACATCAATCAGCTCCTACCTGACACCCTCACGAAACCACTGTTACATCCCTGCCACCTTTGGTGATTCAGGGGGTAGCGGTGTCCAGCGAAATGTTGAAGGTTCTGTTGTTTCCTGTTATCGCCCAGGACACAGAACATTTAACATTCCCCCAATTCGAAGTATTAAATTTGGTACCCTTTAAGAGACTTTGGCAGTGTGAAAGCTACTGCCGAGTATCTCTTTTTGTGTCCTAAAGACAGTAAAAGGAATATGTTGCCCTCCTCGTTTTAACGGTGTGTTCCCACTACCATAAAACAGAAGTATGCGCATCTGCTGTCACAAGAAAGAAATGGGGGACTGCGTCTGTTTTTAGATCTTTGAGGCTTGAACCGTTCCGTCAGAACGCTCAAGTTCAAGATGCTAACTATCAAGTAGATCGTGTTGCAAATTCAACATCATGATTGGATCTTCACGGTTGATCTTAAAGACGCATATTTTCACATAGAAATATTGCCACAACACAGGAAGTTCCCGAGGTTTGCTTTTGGGGGCGAAGCCTACCAATATCGGGTTCTTCCATTCGACCTAGCCATGTTACATAGACGATTGACTGATACTGGCACAGTCTCAGGAGCTTGCGCTTTCGACATCAATATCGATCCACGCTTCTCTCTATGGGGTTGAGTTGCAACGCTAAGAAGAGCGTTCACTCTCCAACGTGCTTGGGGTTTAAATGGGACTCTGTCACCATCGGGGGCACAACTGTCCCCCGCTTGTCAAGACCATTTTTTAACACCCTAAAGCAACATCTGGCTAGGTCAGGATAGGTCTCATGGCAGCTGCGTCCACAGGGATCCCTCTGGGCCTTTTGCACATGAGACCACTTCATTCGTGGCTCAAATTCCCCAAGGGCAAATAGAGGCAAGAGCACGCATTGGGTGCTTTGTGTCCTTTCTAAAAATCCATGTTTATGGTAAGTCACGCGCTGAACGCTTCGTGTACTTTCTAAAATCCATGTTTATGGTAAGGGTTACGCGCTGTAGCTTCGTTCCCTTTCTACGTGGTTCAGACCCCGGTTCCTCACCTTGGGTCCCACTCTTGGTGCGTCTTCTCGTCGCATAATGCTAACGACAGACGCCTGCCTGTCGGGCTGGGTAGCGGTCTTAAGTGATCGTCCAGCCCAAGGGTTTGGGGAGGCATCATCTTGACTAGCAAATCAATTGCCTCAAGTTGATGAAATATGTATTTCTGGCCCTGAAATACTTTCTCCCTCAGTTGAGAGGCTGTCATGTCCTAGGCTGTCATGTCCTAGTGCTAGAGCAGCAGCCTCTTACTTAAAATCACCAGGGAGGTCTACACTCACGCAATCTGTACAGAATAGTGAGGCAGATTTTCTCTGGGCCCAGGAAAAGTTCCTGTCACTCAGGGCAGTGTACATTTCCAGGGCATCTGAATGTGGGAGCAAATTTACTGTCCGGACAGAAATTACCAATGGGGGAGTGGAAATTCCACCCAGATGTAGTAAAACAGATCTGGATCAGATTTTATGAAGCGGAGGTGGACCTCTTCGCCGCCCAGCGGACAGCGCAATGTCTCCTCTTCTCTCTGAGTCACCCAGCCCCCTGGGTCTGGATGCGATTGCGCACACATGGCCCAAAATGCGCCTGTATGCGTTTCCTCCAGTGGCTCTGCTCCCAGGAGTTCTAGCCAGAGTTCGCCAGCAAGGGTCTTGCCTCTTACTGATAGCGCTGCGTTGGCCGAACAGAGTATGGTTCTCGGAGATATTTCTCTCCTCAACGGCTCGCCATGGGCGATTCTGGAGAGGAGGGATCTTCTCAGGCGGAGGGTACGATATTCCATCCCAGGCCCAACCTGTGGAATCTTCATGTTTGGCCCCTGATGGGTACCAACTGAGGGACACTGGGCTTTCGCCTGCCGTTATTGGGACCATTCTAAGTGTTAGGACTCCCTCCACTAGAAAGAGTTATGCCAACAAATGGGGTGTCTTTGAAAGGTGGTGTGTTGTACATAATGCAGATCCGGTCAACTGCCAGATTGCTTCAGTTCTGGATTTCCTGCAGGAAAAATTATCAACAGGTACATGCCCCGCCACTCTCAAGGTTTATGTGGTCGCTCTTTGGCTTGCCACGCCTTGGTTGACGGGGTGCCACTCGGGAGACATCCTCTGCTCGCTCGCTTCAATATTGGGGCCAGATGACTGAGGCCTCCCGTAAGAACCAAAGATCCCTTCGTGGGACTTAGCAATAGTCCTAGAGGGTCTGGTTGAGACCCCCTTTGAACCTCTAGAGTCAGCGTCTGATAAACTTCTGACCCTAAAGATGGTTTTTCTTATGGCTATAACCTCTCTAAAAAGAATCGGGGACATGCAGGCTCTGTCAATATCGCCACCCTGCTTAGACTTTGCCCCAGGAATGGTGAAAGTGATTTTGCATCCTCATCCTGATTACCTGCCTAAGGTACCATTCTCGGCTGTACATCCGGTCACTCTAGAGGCCTTCTGCCTTCCACCGTTCACAACGCTGGAGCGGGAGAGATCTCACAGACTGTGTCCAGTCCGTGCCCTTCAGGCCTACGTCCACCGCACTAGCCAGTGGCGTAAGTCAGAGCAACTATTCGTTTGTTATGGGGGCAGCAACAGAGGTGCTGCCGCCACTAAACAGACCATGTCACATTGGGTCAGGGATGCTATTGCTCTTGCCTATGAGGTGCGCGGCCAAGCTTCGCCAACGGGTCTAAGGGCTCACTCCACCAGAGGGGTCGTCTCCTCTGCTGCCTTGGCAAGAGGTGCCCCCTTGCAGTTTGTTTGTGATGCGGCAGGCTGGTCCTCTCCGCACACATTCATAAGATTTTATAGTTTGGATGTTCATACCACTCCGGGCTCTCACGTCCTTGAGTCGACATCGCAAGCTAATGTCTAGGGCTTTCCTACGTTTCTTGTGAGCACACCTACACAGCCGTAGGGAGTCCAGACACCTTCAAGCACGGCGGCGTGGGTATTCTCGTTCCCAATGCGCTAAGCAGCGCAGCATCGATTGTAGCTTTCGAAAGGGAACTTCTCCGGTTACTTAACTGTAACCTTGTTCCCTGAGAAAGCGGAACGAGATGCTGCGCTACTTTGCCGTGCTGATGATGTCCCAGGACTGCTCTTCAGACAAAATATCCTGACGATGCACCTGCGGCTCATCTAATTATAGCCTCGCGTCGCGGGTGCGCGCCGTTGACGTCATCGACCGAGGCTATATTACTTCCGGTCGATTTCATCGACGTGTTTACACACTATATTCACAGCAGGTCACGATTAAAGACGTTCCCAATGCGCTAAGCAGCGCAGCATCTCGTTCCGCTTTCTCAGGGAACAAGGTTACAGTTAAGTAACCGGAGAAGAATATATGAGGAATATATGAGGAATATATGAGGAATGAGGAATATATGAGGTATATATGAGGAATATATGAGGAATATATGAGGAATATATGAGGTATATATGAGGAATATATGAGGGATATATGAGGAATATATGAGGAATATATGAGGAATATATGAGGAATATATGAGGAATATATGAGGAATATATGAGGAATATATGAGGTATATATGAGGAATATATGAGGTATATATGAGGGATATATGAGGAATATATGAGGAATATATGAGGAATATATGAGGAATATATGAGGTATATATGAGGAATATATGAGGAATATATGAGGAATATATGAGGAATATATGAGGAATATATGAGGTATATATGAGGAATATATGAGGTATATATGAGGGATATATGAGGAATATATGAGGAATATATGAGGAATATATGAGGAATATATGAGGAATATATGAGGGATATATGAGGAATATATGAGGAATATATGAGGAATATATGAGGGATATATGAGGAATATATGAGGAATATATGAGGAATATATGAGGAATATATGAGGAATATATGAGGAATATATGAGGAATATATGAGGTATATATGAGGAATATATGAGGAATATATGAGGAATATATGAGGAATATATGAGGAATATATGAGGAATATATGAGGAATATATGAGGAATATATGAGGAATATATGAGGAATATATGAGGAATATATGAGGAATATATGAGGGATATATGAGGAATATATGAGGTATATATGAGGGATATATGAGGAATATATGAGGGATATATGAGGAATATATGAGGAATATATGAGGAATATATGAGGAATATATGAGGGATATATGAGGAATATATGAGGGATATATGAGGAATATATGAGGAATATATGAGGAATATATGAGGAATATATGAGGTATATATGAGGAATATATGAGGAATATATGAGGAATATATGAGGAATATATGAGGAATATATGAGGAATATATGAGGTATATATGCTTCTCGGACTGTAATACTGGCACAGATTTAATTGATAACACATTAAAGTTAATAATTCCTCTTGGGAAGTTTCATATACATAAAGCTAAAGTAATGTCTATAACACCCTCTTTTAATTTTTTTTGCAAATAAAATAAAAGTTTTTCTCATAATATTCCATGACTCATCGAATTCAATTACTAGAAATAAGAAATGCATCTGTGATGAAAAAGATGATTTGCTTTACTCTGTGTAAGGTCAGATCTGTGATGCGTTTTCCCCAATCTAGGTTTGTTTATGTTTAATGTTAAATGTCATTGTCAACTTTCAGAGTTGAATAAAACTTGAACAATAGAACATAATGTTGTTGTGTGGACCCTTTACCGTAATGTCCCATTAACGTTGTACTAACTAACAGTGAGCAATACATCTTACAGTATTTACACATCTCTATAATAACATCACTGTAGCTGTGAGTGTGTAGTAATGGTGCGACTGACGTTATGAGATTAATAACTGCTTCAGACGTGTGTTCACTGTTACTGCATGATAATGTGGAACAGTCACGTGTGTGTGTGTTGAGTTGTGCGAGTCGTCAGGGATTGTGATGAGGATAATAAACGGGTCCTGAAGAGTGTGTGTTAAGTAGGGTTTGGGGCGCACCAAATGGCACATCATCTTCTGCCCAACGCAAATCCTTATCCTTAAATCGCTCAAATTAGTCTGAGAAAAGCTCTCTCTCTCTGTGCGGATCAACCTCACACACACACACACACACACGGCGCAGGTGTGTGTGTGTGTGTGTGAGGGACCCCGCGGAGACCCAGGACTGAGACTCGGGCCCCGCCGGCCCCCGGCCCCTGCTGAGAGGCGTAGACGGCCCCGCGGAGAGAGCGCTAGCACACAACAGCGCTAGCCCCGCGGGGAGCCAGCGCTAGGCCCCGGGTTAGCATCACAAAGGCCCTGTAATGGAGTCCGCCACACCCCGGCCCTCAGCTAAACTAACAGCAGCCTCAGATTCCATTAAGATAAGAGCAGAACACACACTCATCTCTGCAGGGCGACTAACACACACTTAGCTACTGCACACACACACACACACACACACACACACACACACACACACACACACACACACACACACACACACACACACACACACACACACACACACACACACCTCTGGAAGCCAGGTAAATAAAGGAACACACACTCATCTATCTATCTATCTATCTATCTATCTATCTATCTATCTATCTATCTATCTATCTATCTATCTATCTATCTATCTATCTATCTATCTATCTATCTATCTATCTATCTATCTATCTATCTATCTATCTATCCATAGGAATTTTGTATTGAAAATGTTCTCAAAACAATCGCACAAAATAGTTTTTTAAGTTCTTCATGGAACGTTTTTCTAATGTTTCCTTAAACTTTCCAGACTACACTTCTTCAGTCAGTTCAGAGAACACAGCGTTCACACAAGATTTCAAAATCTGAGAACATTCAGAAAACATGTTTTCAACGTAAGCATCAGAAAGTCAGGCGGCTGCAGGTGCGGATCTCGGCTGTGGAGGACATCTTCTGCTGGAGGACTGACGGACACTTCAGGACGTTCACTTATACTGAAGGCGAATCCCTTTAAAGATGAGAGTTAGGTGACATGTGGGTTAGTCATGTGACATACTTATAGTCAACATCAAATATTCCTGAGATCTCTGATCATGGCAGACTTGATCAGTGCTGAGATCTCTTCAGAAACTCTTGACCAATGACATGACAGCACAGACGTGTTCAACACACACACTCAGAGTTACACTCTCTCTCTCGTGCGTGTTCTTGCTGCCGATTGGTCGATGGGATCGGACTCTGGAGGTGCCGTACATCACCACATCACTCTTCTGAGAACAAAAATGGCACATACTTGAAACCAAAGATAAAAGTGAACCTGTCACACATTTCTTGAAACACACATACAGGTTTAAGCCTAAAACACACATCATGAAGGACAACCAGAGTTGATATCAGAAACAGAAATAAAAGAATTGACCGCAATCCAATGGCTCCATTGCAAATCTCCCGTCTTTATTAATTATTCATATCCCGGCATTATTCAAAAACTGAACGCCATGGGGTATCAACTCTATAGTCAAGCATTTTCATGTTAAGGATAAGAACACATTTTATACTGGTCTACTGGAGAGAGAGAGAGAGAGAGAGAGAGAGAGAGAGAGAGAGAGAGAGGAAGTGTAGAGTTGATGTATAACTGATCAGTCGTCCACAGGACAGGTGTGTGTGTGTGTGTGTGTGTGTGTGTGTGTGTGTGTGTGTGTGTGTGTGTGTGTGTGTGTGTGTGTGTGTGTGTGTGTGTGTGTGTGTGAACCCTGGGTCAGCAGGAGGAAGAACCTCCATTTTCCTCCACAAAACAATCCTGTGTGAGAGTGTGAAAGACTCAGATTACTATCACCTCACACACATCAGAAGTACACTCATTAGCCCGTAACAAAAGGGCCCTAAACCTCCCACACACACACACACACCACACACATAACACACACACACACACACCACACACATAACACACACACACACACACACACACACACACACACACACACACACACACACACACACACACACACACACCTGTCTCACACTAACATACACCTTGTGTCAAGAAATTTACCTGAACGTTTTATATTGTTCTTTTGGAAAGGATGTAAGAATGTATTTTTTCATTCACATTTTACTCTCTCCCTGCAACACACACACACACACACACACACACACACACACACACACACACACACACACACACACACACACACACACAGATAGAGTGTCACTTCAAAGGGCGTCCCTCGGCCCCGGGCCTGAAAACCGAGTGCTTTCATGAGAAGAGCTGATTTCTGTTATGGGTCAGAGCAGAGCTTTCCCTTTCATGCCTTTATAGGTCACACACAACCTACACACACACAACCTATCAAACACACAACTTTACACACACACACACACACAACTTATCAAACACACACAACCTATACACACACACACACACACGCACGCATGCACGCACACATGCACAACCTATCAAACACACAACTATACACACAAAACCTATCAAGCACACACAACCTATACACACACACACACACACAGACATTTTGTTATTTTTTGTCATTTTATATGAGCTATTATTTCAATTTTAGTTCGTTTTAGTTTTTATTTATATACAATTAATAATTTTAGTGCTTCAACTTAAATTCATTTCACTTTATTGCAAAGACAACATTTCTAATTTCTAGTTTTTCAACTAATATTTACATTTTGTAGAAACGTTTTGAACAGTTTTAGTTCATGATAATAACCCTGAAATGGTGCAGGATTTACATGGAAACCATTTTAACTCCAAAACCAGTCACATGGGTACATTGTTTAAAATTGAGATTTCTACATCACATGAAAGCTGAGTAAATAATCTCTCCAGTGATGTGTGGTGTGTTAGGATAGGACAATATTTGGTCGAGACACAACTATTGAAAATCTGGAATCTGAGGAGCAAAAAATGTAAACATTGAGAAAATCTCCTTTAAAGTTGTGCATTTATGTTCACGATTGTGCTGCATTCACTCACAAAAATACATGTTTTATATATTTACGGTAGGACATTTACTAAATATCTTCATGGAACATGATCTTAATATCCTCATGATTTTTGGCATAAAAGAAAAATCTATAATTTTGACCCATACAAGTTTTTGTCTCCAATAACGTGCTCCAATCATATATGTTCTACATTGCATTTGTACAATTGTCTTCTGAAAACATCTGTGCGGGTTTTGTCCATGAATGAAAGTCAGTGTGTTCCCGTGTTGTTTTTGACATTCATCGTATGGACCAAACAACCGAAGCCTTCTTCAAAAGATCTTCTTATGTGTTCTGCAGAAGAAAGAAAGCCGTGTTTAGAACGATAGAACGGGTAAATGCTGACTGAATTTTTTTATTTTTGTGGGAAACTGTCCCTTTAAATGGACAGAGTCACAGATGAATGAAATAAAAGCTGCAGTTCCTAGTTTATCCTCTTTGTCGCCATCTCTGTTCAAAATCTGAAATTGCAGTTATTCTGGGAATGATCAGCTTCACGTGGGTTGTGGCGCGGCGCGGATGAGTCGGATGTCTTGAGGAGAATGTGCGGTGTGGACACTGGCATTCAGAATCACAGATTATACTTTTGGAAGTATGACCAACATAAGATTTTTCAACGGAAAATGTCAATCTGAACAAGTAACATTCACTTTTGTTCTGACTAACTGAGGGAAGCATTGCAGTAAATCACGCTTATTAAATCTAACGATCGCTTATTATATCACGTCAAACCGAGCAAATTATGCTTTGTTCTCAAATTGGTAATGTTAACAACATCAGCGTTACGTGACTACATTTAATGCCCTTCCGATATTATCCTTTTATTCGCACGGGCCGGTTCAGTCTCTCTTTTATTCTGTAGCCACTCCGAAGTCTTTTGCATTTTACAGCGGGTGAATCTCCAGCTGGTGATTGTCATGTGTACCTTCTGGATCCGCCATCAACTTGATAAGTTTAATTATATCAAGTGCTGTGAGAAAAGCCTATAAATCTCCAACATCCTCACACTCATAGCCTACTAGCCGAGACTCTTCTTCATGTGTACAGATGTGACTAGCCGAGACTCTTCTTTATGTGTACAGATGTGTCTAGCCGAGACTCTTCTTCATGTGTACAGATGTGTCTAGCCGAGACTCTT
Organism: Phoxinus phoxinus; assembly: GCF_949152265.1. NCBI lineage: Eukaryota > Metazoa > Chordata > Actinopteri > Cypriniformes > Leuciscidae > Phoxinus > Phoxinus phoxinus. Next base: position 1,318,990 of record NC_136885.1, read on the forward strand.
CTTCATGTGTACAGATGTGTCTAGCCGAGACTCTTCTTCATGTGTACAGATGTGTCTAGCCGAGACTCTTCTTCATGTGTACAGATGTGTCTAGCCGAGACTCTTCTTCATGTGTACAGATGTGTCTAGCCGAGACTCTTCTTCATGTGTACAGATGTGACTAGCCGAGACTCTTCTTCATGTGTACAGATGTGACTAGCCGAGACTCTTCTTCATGTGTACAGATGTGTCTAGCCGAGACTCTTCTTCATGTGTACAGATGTGTCTAGCCGAGACTCTTCTTCATGTGTACAGATGTGTCTAGCCGAGACTCTTCTTCATGTGTACAGATGTGACTAGCCGAGACTCTTCTTCATGTGTACAGATGTGACTAGCCGAGACTCTTCTTCATGTGTACAGATGTGACTAGCCTAGACTCTTCTTCATGTGTACAGATGTGTCTAGCCGAGACTCTTCTTCATGTGTACAGATGTGACTAGCCGAGACTCTTCTTCATGTGTACAGATGTGACTAGCCGACACTCTTCTTCATGTGTACAGATGTGACTAGCCGAGACTCTTCTTTATGTGTACAGATGTGACTAGCCGAGACTCTTCTTCATGTGTACAGATGTGACTAGCCGACACTCTTCTTCATGTGTACAGATGTGACTAGCCGAGACTCTTCTTTATGTGTACAGATGTGACTAGCCGAGACTCTTCTTTATGTGTACAGATGTGTCTAGCCGAGACTCTTCTTTATGTGTACAGATGTGACTAGCCGACACTCTTCTTCATGTGTACAGATGTGACTAGCCGACACTCTTCTTCATGTGTACAGATGTGACTAGCCGAGACTCTTCTTTATGTGTACAGATGTGACTAGCCGAGACTCTTCTTCATGTGTACAGATGTGTCTAGCCGAGACTCTTCTTCATGTGTACAGATGTGACTAGCCGACACTCTTCTTCATGTGTACAGATGTGACTAGCCGAGACTCTTCTTTATGTGTACAGATGTGACTAGCCGAGACTCTTCTTTATGTGTACAGATGTGTCTAGCCGAGACTCTTCTTCATGTGTACAGATGTGACTAGCCGAGACTCTTCTTCATGTGTACAGATGTGACTAGCCGAGACTCTTCTTCATGTGTACAGATGTGACTAGCCGAGACTCTTCTTCATGTGTACAGATGTGACTAGCCGAGACTCTTCTTCATGTGTACAGATGTGACTAGCCGAGACTCTTCTTTATGTGTACAGATGTGACTAGCCGAGACTCTTCTTCATGTGTACAGATGTGACTAGCCGAGACTCTTCTTTATGTGTACAGATGTGTCTAGCCGAGACTCTTCTTCATGTGTACAGATGTGTCTAGCCGAGACTCTTCTTCATGTGTACAGATGTGACTAGCCGACACTCTTCTTCATGTGTACAGATGTGACTAGCCGAGACTCTTCTTTATGTGTACAGATGTGACTAGCCGAGACTCTTCTTTATGTGTACAGATGTGACTAGCCGAGACTCTTCTTCATGTGTACAGATGTGACTAGCCGAGACTCTTCTTTATGTGTACAGATGTGTCTAGCCGAGACTCTTCTTCATGTGTACAGATGTGTCTAGCCGAGACTCTTCTTCATGTGTACAGATGTGACTAGCCGACACTCTTCTTCATGTGTACAGATGTGACTAGCCGAGACTCTTCTTCATGTGTACAGATGTGACTAGCCGAGACTCTTCTTCATGTGTACAGATGTGACTAGCCGAGACTCTTCTTCATGTGTACAGATGTGACTAGCCGAGACTCTTCTTCATGTGTACAGATGTGACTAGCCGAGACTCTTCTTCATGTGTACAGATGTGACTAGCTGAGACTCTTCTTCATGTGTACAGATGTGACTAGCCGAGACTCTTCTTCATGTGCACAGATGTGACTAGCCGAGACTCTTCTTCATGTGTACAGATGTGACTAGCCGAGACTCTTCTTTATGTGTACAGATGTGACTAGCCGAGACTCTTCTTCATGTGTACAGATGTGACTAGCCGAGACTCTTCTTCATGTGCACAGATGTGACTAGCCGAGACTCTTCTTCATGTGCACAGATGTGACTAGCCGAGACTCTTCTTCATGTGCACAGATGTGACTAGCCGAGACTCTTCTTCATGTGTACAGATGTGACTAGCCGAGACTCTTCTTTATGTGTACAGATGTGACTAGCCGAGACTCTTCTTCATGTGCACAGATGTGACTAGCCGAGACTCTTCTTCATGTGTACAGATGTGACTAGCCGAGACTCTTCTTCATGTGTACAGATGTGACTAGCCGAGACTCTTCTTTATGTGTACAGATGTGACTAGCCGAGACTCTTCTTCATGTGTACAGATGTGACTAGCCGAGACTCTTCTTCATGTGTACAGATGTGACTAGCCGAGACTCTTCTTCATGTGTACAGATGTGACTAGCCGAGACTCTTCTTTATGTGTACAGATGTGACTAGCCGAGACTCTTCTTCATGTGCACAGATGTGACTAGCCGAGACTCTTCTTCATGTTTACAGATGTGTCTAGCCGAGACTCTTCTTCATGTGTACAGATGTGACTAGCCGAGACTCTTCTTCATGTGTACAGATGTGTCTAGCCGAGACTCTTCTTCATGTGTACAGATGTGACTAGCCGAGACTCTTCTTCATGTGTACAGATGTGTCTAGCCGAGACTCTTCTTCATGTGTACAGATGTGACTAGCTGAGACTCTTCTTTATGTGTACAGATGTGACTAGCTGAGACTCTTCTTCATGTGTACAGATGTGACTAGCTGAGACTCTTCTTTATGTGTACAGATGTGTCTAGCCGAGACTCTTCTTCATGTGTACAGATGTGTCTAGCCGAGACTCTTCTTTATGTGTACAGATGTGTCTAGCCGAGACTCTTCTTCATGTGTACAGATGTGACTAGCCGAGACTCTTCTTCATGTGTACAGATGTGACTAGCCGAGACTCTTCTTCATGTGTACAGATGTGTCTAGCCGAGACTCTTCTTCATGTGTACAGATGTGACTAGCTGAGACTCTTCTTCATGTGTACAGATGTGACTAGCCGAGACTCTTCTTCATGTGTACAGATGTGTCTAGCCGAGACTCTTCTTCATGTGTACAGATGTGACTAGACGAGACTCTTCTTTATGTGTACAGATGTGACTAGCCGAGACTCTTCTTTATGTGTACAGATGTGACTAGCCGAGACTCTTCTTCATGTGTACAGATGTGACTAGCCGAGACTCTTCTTTATGTGTACAGATGTGTCTAGCCGAGACTCTTCTTCATGTGTACAGATGTGACTAGCCGAGACTCTTCTTCATGTGTACAGATGTGTCTAGCCGAGACTCTTCTTTATGTGTACAGATGTGACTAGCCGAGACTCTTCTTCATGTGTACAGATGTGACTAGCCGAGACTCTTCTTCATGTGTACAGATGTGTCTAGCCGAGACTCTTCTTTATGTGTACAGATGTGACTAGCCGAGACTCTTCTTCATGTGTACAGATGTGTCTAGCCGAGACTCTTCTTCATGTGTACAGATGTGTCTAGCCGAGACTCTTCTTCATGTGTACAGATATGACTAGCCGAGACTCTTCTTCATGTGTACAGATGTGTCTAGCCGAGACTCTTCTTTATGTGTACAGATGTGACTAGCCGAGACTCTTCTTCATGTGTACAGATGTGTCTAGCCGAGACTCTTCTTCATGTGTACAGATGTGACTAGACGAGACTCTTCTTTATGTGTACAGATGTGACTAGCCGAGACTCTTCTTTATGTGTACAGATGTGTCTAGCCGAGACTCTTCTTTATGTGTACAGATGTGACTAGCCGAGACTCTTCTTTATGTGTACAGATGTGACTAGCCGAGACTCTTCTTCATGTGTACAGATGTGACTAGACGAGACTCTTCTTTATGTGTACAGATGTGACTAGCCGAGACTCTTCTTCATGTGTACAGATGTGACTAGCCGAGACTCTTCTTCATGTGTACAGATGTGTCTAGCCGAGACTCTTCTTCATGTGTACAGATGTGACTAGCTGAGACTCTTCTTCATGTGTACAGATGTGACTAGCCGAGACTCTTCTTCATGTGTACAGATGTGTCTAGCCGAGACTCTTCTTCATGTGCACAGATGTGACTAGCCGAGACTCTTCTTCATGTGCACAGATGTGACTAGCCGAGACTCTTCTTCATGTGAACAGATGTGACTAGCTGAGACTCTTCTTTATGTGTACAGATGTGTCTAGCCGAGACTCTTCTTTATGTGTACAGATGTGACTAGCCGAGACTCTTCTTTATGTGTACAGATGTGACTAGCCGAGACTCTTCTTTATGTGTACAGATGTGACTAGCCGAGACTCTTCTTTATGTGTACAGATGTGACTAGCCGAGACTCTTCTTCATGTGTACAGATGTGTCTAGCCGAGACTCTTCTTCATGTGTACAGATGTGACTAGCTGAGACTCTTCTTCATGTGTACAGATGTGACTAGCCGAGACTCTTCTTCATGTGTACAGATGTGTCTAGCCGAGACTCTTCTTCATGTGTACAGATGTGACTAGCCGAGACTCTTCTTCATGTGTACAGATGTGACTAGCTGAGACTCTTCTTCATGTGTACAGATGTGACTAGCCGAGACTCTTCTTCATGTGTACAGATGTGACTAGCTGAGACTCTTCTTCATGTGTACAGATGTGACTAGCTGAGACTCTTCTTCATGTGTACAGATGTGACTAGCTGAGACTCTTCTTCATGTGTACAGATGTGACTAGCCGAGACTCTTCTTCATGTGTACAGATGTGACTAGCCGAGACGCTTCTTCATGTGTACAGATGTGACTAGCTGAGACTCTTCTTCATGTGTACAGATGTGACTAGCTGAGACTCTTCTTCATGTGTACAGATGTGACTAGCCGAGACTCTTCTTCATGTGTACAGATGTGACTAGCCGAGACGCTTCTTCATGTGTACAGATGTGACTAGCCGAGACTCTTCTTTATGTGTACAGATGTGACTAGCCGAGACTCTTCTTTATGTGTACAGATGTGACTAGCCGAGACTCTTCTTCATGTGTACAGATGTGACTAGCCGAGACTCTTCTTCATGTGTACAGATGTGACTAGCCGACACTCTTCTTCATGTGTACAGATGTGACTAGCCGAGACTCTTCTTCATGTGTACAGATGTGACTAGCCGAGACTCTTCTTCATGTGTACAGATGTGACTAGCCGAGACTCTTCTTTATGTGTACAGATGTGTACTAGCCGAGATTCTTCTTCATGTGTACAGATGTGACTAGCCGAGACCCTTCTTCATGTGTACAGATGTGACTAGCCGAGACTCTTCTTCATGTGTACAGATGTGACTAGCTGAGACTCTTCTTCATGTGTACAGATGTGACTAGCCGAGACTCTTCTTTATGTGTACAGATGTGACTAGCCGAGACTCTTCTTCATGTGTACAGATATGACTAGCTGAGACTCTTCTTCATGTGTACAGATGTGACTAGCTGAGACTCTTCTTCATGTGTACAGATGTGACTAGCTGAGACTCTTCTTCATGTGTACAGATGTGACTAGCCGAGACTCTTCTTTATGTGTACAGATGTGTCTAGCCGAGACTCTTCTTCATGTGTACAGATGTGACTAGCCGAGACTCTTCTTCATGTGTACAGATGTGACTAGCCGAGACTCTTCTTTATGTGTACAGATGTGACTAGCCGAGACTCTTCTTCATGTGTACAGATGTGACTAGCCGAGACTCTTCTTCATGTGTACAGATGTGACTAGCCGAGACTCTTCTTCATGTGCACAGATGTGACTAGCCGAGACTCTTCTTCATGTGTACAGATGTGACTAGCCGAGACTCTTCTTTATGTGTACAGATGTGACTAGCCGAGACTCTTCTTCATGTGTACAGATGTGACTAGCCGAGACTCTTCTTCATGTGTACAGATGTGACTAGCCGAGACTCTTCTTCATGTGTACAGATGTGACTAGCCGAGACTCTTCTTCATGTGTACAGATGTGACTAGCCGAGACTCTTCTTTATGTGTACAGATGTGACTAGCCGAGACTCTTCTTCATGTGTACAGATGTGACTAGCCGAGACTCTTCTTCATGTGTACAGATGTGACTAGCCGAGACTCTTCTTCATGTGTACAGATGTGACTAGCCGAGACTCTTCTTCATGTGTACAGATGTGACTAGCCGAGACTCTTCTTCATGTGTACAGATGTGACTAGCCGAGACTCTTCTTTATGTGTACAGATGTGACTAGCCGAGACTCTTCTTCATGTGCACAGATGTGTCTAGCCGAGACTCTTCTTCATGTGCACAGATGTGACTAGCCGAGACTCTTCTTCATGTGTACAGATATGACTAGCTGAGACTCTTCTTCATGTGTACAGATGTGACTAGCTGAGACTCTTCTTCATGTGTACAGATGTGACTAGCTGAGACTCTTCTTCATGTGTACAGATGTGACTAGCCGAGACTCTTCTTTATGTGTACAGATGTGACTAGCTGAGACCCTTCTTTATGTGTACAGATGTGACTAGCCGAGACTCTTCTTCATGTGTACAGATGTGACTAGCCGAGACTCTTCTTCATGTGTACAGATGTGACTAGCCGACACTCTTCTTCATGTGTACAGATGTGACTAGCCGAGACTCTTCTTCATGTGTACAGATGTGACTAGCCGAGACTCTTCTTTATGTGTACAGATGTGACTAGCCGAGACTCTTCTTCATGTGTACAGATGTGACTAGCCGAGACTCTTCTTTATGTGTACAGATGTGACTAGACGAGACTCTTCTTCATGTGTACAGATGTGACTAGCCGAGACTCTTCTTCATGTGTACAGATGTGACTAGCCGAGACTCTTCTTTATGTGTACAGATGTGACTAGCCGAGACTCTTCTTTATGTGTACAGATGTGACTAGCCGAGACTCTTCTTCATGTGTACAGATGTGTCTAGCCGAGACTCTTCTTTATGTGTACAGATGTGACTAGCCGAGACTCTTCTTCGTGTATACAGATGTGACTAGCCGAGACTCTTCTTCATGTGTACAGATGTGACTAGCCGAGACTCTTCTTCATGTGTACAGATGTGACTAGCCGAGACTCTTCTTCATGTGTACAGATGTGACTAGCTGAGACTCTTCTTCATGTGTACAGATGTGACTAGCCGAGACTCTTCTTCATGTGTACAGATGTGACTAGCCGAGACTCTTCTTTATGTGTACAGATGTGACTAGCCGAGACTCTTCTTTATGTGTACAGATGTGACTAGCCGAGACTCTTCTTCATGTGTACAGATGTGACTAGCCGAGACTCTTCTTTATGTGTACAGATGTGACTAGCCGAGACTCTTCTTCATGTGTACAGATGTGACTAGCCGAGACTCTTCTTCATGTGTACAGATGTGACTAGCCGAGACTCTTCTTTATGTGTACAGATGTGACTAGCCGAGACTCTTCCTTATGTGTACAGATGTGACTAGCCGAGACCCTTCTTCATGTGTACAGATGTGACTAGCCGAGACTCTTCTTCATGTGTACAGATGTGACTAGCCGAGACTCTTCTTCATGTGTACAGATGTGACTAGCCGACACTCTTCTTCATGTGTACAGATGTGACTAGCTGAGACTCTTCTTCATGTGTACAGATGTGACTAGCCGAGACTCTTCTTTATGTGTACAGATGTGACTAGCTGAGACTCTTCTTCATGTGTACAGATGTGACTAGCCGAGACTCTTCTTCATGTGTACAGATATGACTAGCTGAGACTCTTCTTCATGTGTACAGATGTGACTAGCTGAGACTTTTCTTCATGTGTACAGATGTGACTAGCTGAGACTCTTCTTCATGTGTACAGATGTGACTAGCCGAGACTCTTCTTTATGTGTACAGATGTGACTAGCTGAGACCCTTCTTTATGTGTACAGATGTGACTAGCCGAGACTCTTCTTCATGTGTACAGATGTGACTAGCCGACACTCTTCTTCATGTGTACAGATGTGACTAGCTGAGACTCTTCTTCATTTGTACAGATGTGACTAGCCGAGACTCTTCTTTATGTGTACAGATGTGACTAGCTGAGACTCTTCTTCATGTGTACAGATGTGACTAGCCGAGACTCTTCTTCATGTGTACAGATATGACTAGCTGAGACTCTTCTTCATGTGTACAGATGTGACTAGCTGAGACTCTTCTTCATGTGTACAGATGTGACTAGCTGAGACTCTTCTTCATGTGTACAGATGTGACTAGCTGAGACTCTTCTTCATGTGTACAGATATGACTAGCTGAGACTCTTCTTCATGTGTACAGATGTGACTAGCTGAGACTCTTCTTCATGTGTACAGATGTGACTAGCCGAGACTCTTCTTTATGTGTACAGATGTGACTAGCTGAGACTCTTCTTCATGTGTACAGATATGACTAGCTGAGACTCTTCTTCATGTGTACAGATGTGACTAGCCGAGACTCTTCTTCATGTGTACAGATATGACTAGCTGAGACTCTTCTTCATGTGTACAGATGTGACTAGCTGAGACTCTTCTTCATGTGTACAGATGTGACTAGCTGAGACTCTTCTTCATGTGTACAGATGTGACTAGCCGAGACTCTTCTTTATGTGTACAGATGTGACTAGCCGAGACTCTTCTTCATGTGTACAGATATGACTAGCTGAGACTCTTCTTCATGTGTACAGATGTGACTAGCTGAGACTCTTCTTCATGTGTACAGATGTGACTAGCTGAGACTCTTCTTCATGTGTACAGATGTGACTAGCCGAGACTCTTCTTTATGTGTACAGATGTGACTAGCCGAGACTCTTCTTCATGTGTACAGATGTGATGTAATGACGCAAAGACGTTCTCGAATTTCCCATGGAAATTCACCAGTACCACTGGAATTAAAAACATTATTACAAGCTTACCATTTTGAACCGAGCTACGGCAAGCAGAGAGTTTTGAACACTGGCTGGTTATGTACTTGCTCAAAAAATAATTTTGGACAATTTGTAATCCAAAAAAGTTACGGACTGCAGCTTTAAATAAAGAATGAATGGTTCCGTGCTGACTAAAAGTATGAACACTGAGACATTATTCGACAGCTCAACTCGCTGACCTGCAAAAAAAAAAAAAAAAAAAAGAACATACATTTTCCTGCCAGAAACACATGAAACAAGAGAGATCAATATCACAGGATTTATTTCAGTGTCATTAAAAATATTCATCACTTCTTTTTGATATCCGACAGTATCAGAAGACTCTTTTGCATAAAGCTGAGCAGAAACGATACTTCCACACCGCATTCACCATGTGAAAATGTCAAGATGCAAAACAGTTTATTTTCTTTACTTTCAAAAACCAGTTCACCAAGTGCCAGAGATTTCCTTTGCAAATTAGTCAGATGACTTTCAAACACATAATTAATCTGTGTATGATTTCCCCCACTAATATGCCTTTTTAGTGCCTAAAAGTCTGCAGGGCCTCGCCGTGAGCAAATATCAGGAGAACAAAAGCAAATAAGTGAGTATGAGGGGGAAACAGGTCAAATTAAAAGGCAAGGGGACGCTCTGTGTTTTACAAGCTGGACTGTTTACATGTAAAAGGCTTTTAATAAGAGGTTGGCAGACAACAGACTGAGGCTTTCATCTCGCTCAAACTCTTCTGCTTATTTACGAGCGCTTGTGTCCCACTGTGTAAACAGCCCAGCGTTACACAACACGACACACACACTCGAGGAAACTGTCTTCATGTGCTGGAGATATCTGTAGAACGCCTCATATTTTCTGTTCAGCTTCATCAATCCAACATTGCTGTAGAAATGAGTCAAACAATGCAAGATGAATCTTCATATGTTCATATGTTTAGATGGGAAACTCTCACGTCGATCCAAACCCTATACGACATCCGTTCATCTTCGAAACACAGATGAACATGATATTTTCTTTCATTCATGCTTCAAAATATTCATAAAGAGATATGGAGTTTTTTCAAGTCCTCTGAAGAGACACGCTTTATATTATGTATCATGTAAACATTGATCAACACACATATAGAATTCATTACTTCAATGAGCTCATTGTTTCTGCCTTAAATTATTACATTGTTTAAATGAATACATTTTTAGCTAACTGTGATTTGTACATGTACATTTCTGAAATTCATAACTTTTATGTATTATGTATTATGACAGTCACCTCTGATTACAGATCACTCTAAATTGTAAAGTGGACTCATGCGCTTTCTGTAAAGCTGCTTTGAAATGATGTGTATTGTGAAAAGCGATGTACAAATAAATGTGAATTGAATTGAATATAGAGCACATCTGATGGTAAACTTGAGCTCAAGCGTGACACGAGAACCAATGAGGATTGAGCTCATATTTACCATATACAATGTTGATCAATGTTTATAGGTTTAAATGGGTTTAACCGTATGATTCATATGGATTTGTGTTTAAGTTAAGTTATCCACTTTATTAACTCCACAAGGGGCAATTATATCAAGGCAGTGCATCACATCACAGGCTAAAAAACAAACAATTATATTCCACATACCCTTACGAAAAAGAAGTATACTTCAAGTTCATTTTATGAAGTATACTTAAGTAATGTTCAAGTATATTTTTAAGTATACATTATGTATTAGTATACTAATGTCAATATGTACTAGCAGTAAACTTGTAAGTGTACTATTTTAATACCGCTTGGAACTAAATTGGCCCACTTGAAGTATAAAAGTATATGTTTAAGTGTACTATAAGTGTAACAGTAGTAAACTTTAAGTGCACAACTAGTTCATAATTGCGTTTCTCATTTGTACTCCAAGTGAACTTATGGGTATACTAGTAGTTTACTAATTTAATACTTGTAGCAAATTTTTAGTTTATGAAAGTACACTTTGAAGTACACTCTCAGTAAACTACTAGTTTAGTAGATTTATACTACAAGTTTTCTTTAAGTGAACTTAACATCATACTTGTAGTTTACTAATTATATATTATTTTTGCTCTGTTAGTGTACTCTCAGTAAACTACCAGTTTAGTAGTTTTATACTGCAAGTTTTCTTTAAGTGAACATAACATTATACTTATAGTTTACTATTTATATATTATTTTTGCACTTGCAGTAGGCCTATACTACTAGTTCAAATGTAATTTTTTATACTTGAAAAATACCTTTAACTGTTCTTTACTTTTAAAAACATTTTATTAGCTTCATGCAACCTTTTTTATCAACACTTGAATGTTGGTAAGTTTCATAAAGAAAGGCAACATTTTAAACAAAAATGTTGAGAAAATCTCATTTTTGTCAAAGACTACGCCTTGATCAGATTCAGAACGATGATCAAAACACAGATGGAGTAGATCGAGTCCAACACCCCCAAAGCTCCACAGTCGTCTTCTCTTCATGTGTTACACTTCATTTCATTTGGAAACATTAAGCAGTTTTGATTTACACGCTGTTTAATGTTTGATGATCACGCTATTTTACATTTGCGTGAGTAATCTTCTATCACTTGTTTCAGCTTCTTCTTCTCCTGTTTTGATCCAGAGATTCTGTACTAAGATGTGTCATAGCGCCCCCTACCGTATAACAGTGAAAACATGGATAGCTGAAAATTTCAGTCAATAGTGGGGAAAGAGTAAAGTAGAATTAAAGTAAATTCCTATGTACACTGCCAGTGGACTAGCCTACACAAAAATTCAGATACGCAGAATTAGAAACATATCTGTTTTATGTCAAAATTTTAATCAATATTTTCAAACAAGGTAAGTTTCATAAGACTGTATATGAAAAACTATGTAAAAAAAAAAGTATATTTAATATGCTACTGGATCAAAAGAGTTAAAACAACTACAAGCCAAGTATACTTTGAATACTTAATTATCCTTTTAAGTATATTCGATCAAAAGATTGAGTACAAGTACAGGCCAATTATACTTTTCTCTCAGTATAAGTCAAGTACACTTAAGTGTAATTTTAAGTATATAGAAGTAAAAAAGTAGACTGAAAGTATGCTTTCTTATTTTTGGTTTAAAAGAAGTATACTAATTGCACACTTGAATAAACTTCTTTTTCGTTAGGGTACACATCTACATATTACAACATTCCAATGCACCATGCCTTATAATAACATTCACACAAGGAGGAAGAAAAATGAAGAAAGTTTGCATAACAAATACGAATGGTTTAGATAGAAGATGAATAAAAGTCTTATAAAGACTATGACCATCACTGAACTGACTTAAGCTGGACTATGACCATCACTGAACTGACTTAAGCTGGACTATGACCATCACTGAACTGACTTAAGCTGGACTATGACCATCACTGAACTGACTTAAGCTGGACTATGACCATCACTGAACTGACTTAAGCTGGACTATGACCATCACTGAACTGACTTAAACTGGACTGTGACCATCACTGAACTGACTTAAACTGGACTGTGACCATCACTGAACTGACTTAAACTGGACTATGACCATCACTGAACTGACTTAAGCTGGACTATGACCATCACTGAACTGACTTAAACTGGACTATGACCATCACTGAACTGACTTAAACTGGACTGTGACCATCACTGAACTGACTTAAACTGGACTGTGACCATCACTGAACTGACTTAAACTGGACTATGACCATCACTGAACTGACTTAAGCTGGACTATGACCATCACTGAACTGACTTAAAACTGGACTATGACCATCACTGAACTGACTTAAACTGGACTGTGACCATCACTGAACTGACTTAAACTGGACTATGACCATCACTGAACTGACTTAAACTGGACTATGACCATCACTGAACTGACTTAAACTGGACTGTGACCATCACTGAACTGACTTAAACTGGACTATGACCATCACTGAACTGACTTAAACTGGACTATGACCATCACTGAACTGACTTAAACTGGACTATGACCATCACTGAACTGACTTAAACTGGACTATGACCATCACTGAACTGACTTAAACTGGACTGTGACCATCACTGAACTGACTTAAACTGGACTGTGACCATCACTGAACTGACTTAAACTGGACTATGACCATCACTGAACTGACTTAAGCTGGACTATGACCATCACTGAACTGACTTAAACTGGACTATGACCATCACTGAACTGACTTAAACTGGACTGTGACCATCACTGAACTGACTTAAACTGGACTGTGACCATCACTGAACTGACTTAAACTGGACTATGACCATCACTGAACTGACTTAAACTGGACTATGACCATCACTGAACTGACTTAAACTGGACTGTGACCATCACTGAACTGACTTAAACTGGACTATGACCATCACTGAACTGACTTAAACTGGACTATGACCATCACTGAACTGACTTAAACTGGACTATGACCATCACTGAACTGACTTAAACTGGACTATGACCATCACTGAACTGACTTAAACTGGACTGTGACCATCACTGAACTGACTTAAGCTGGACTATGACCATCACTGAACTGACTTAAACTGGACTATGACCATCACTGAACTGACTTAAACTGGACTGTGACCATCACTGAACTGACTTAAACTGGACTATGACCATCACTGAACTGACTTAAACTGGACTGTGACCATCACTGAACTGACTTAAACTGGACTATGACCATCACTGAACTGACTTAAACTGGACTATGACCATCACTGAACTGACTTAAACTGGACTGTGACCATCACTGAACTGACTTAAACTGGACTATGACCATCACTGAACTGACTTAAACTGGACTATGACCATCACTGAACTGACTTAAACTGGACTATGACCATCACTGAACTGACTTAAACTGGACTATGACCATCACTGAACTGACTTAAACTGGACTGTGACCATCACTGAACTGACTTAAGCTGGACTATGACCATCACTGAACTGACTTAAACTGGACTATGACCATCACTGAACTGACTTAAACTGGACTGTGACCATCACTGAACTGACTTAAACTGGACTATGACCATCACTGAACTGACTTAAACTGGACTATGACCATCACTGAACTGACTTAAGCTGGACTATGACCATCACTGAACTGACTTAAACTGGACTATGACCATCACTGAACTGACTTAAACTGGACTGTGACCATCACTGAACTGACTTAAACTGGACTATGACCATCACTGAACTGACTTAAGCTGGACTATGACCATCACTGAACTGACTTAAACTGGACTATGACCATCACTGAACTGACTTAAACTGGACTATGACCATCACTGAACTGACTTAAACTGGACTATGACCATCACTGAACTGACTTAAACTGGACTGTGACCATCACTGAACTGACTTAAACTGGACTATGACCATCACTGAACTGACTTAAACTGGACTATGACCATCACTGAACTGACTTAAACTGGACTATGACCATCACTGAACTGACTTAAACTGGACTATGACCATCACTGAACTGACTTAAACTGGACTGTGACCATCACTGAACTGACTTAAGCTGGACTATGACCATCACTGAACTGACTTAAACTGGACTATGACCATCACTGAACTGACTTAAACTGGACTGTGACCATCACTGAACTGACTTAAACTGGACTATGACCATCACTGAACTGACTTAAACTGGACTATGACCATCACTGAACTGACTTAAGCTGGACTATGACCATCACTGAACTGACTTAAACTGGACTATGACCATCACTGAACTGACTTAAACTGGACTGTGACCATCACTGAACTGACTTAAGCTGGACTAGTGACCATCACTGAACTGACTTAAACTGGACTATGACCATCACTGAACTGACTTAAACTGGACTGTGACCATCACTGAACTGACTTAAACTCTGGACTGTGACCATCACTGAACTGACTTAAGCTGGACTATGACCATCACTGAACTGACTTAAACTGGACTATGACCATCACTGAACTGACTTAAACTGACTATGACCATCACTGAACTGACTTAAACTGGACTGTGACCATCACTGAACTGACTTAAACTGGACTGTGACCATCACTGAACTGACTTAAACTGGACTATGACCATCACTGAACTGACTTAAACTGGACTATGACCATCACTGAACTGACTTAAACTGGACTATGACCATCACTGAACTGACTTAAGCTGGACTATGACCATCACTGAAACTGACTTAAACTGGACTATGACCATCACTGAACTGACTTAAACTGGACTATGACCATCACTGAACTGACTTAAACTGGACTATGACCATCACTGAACTGACTTAAACTGGACTGTGACCATCACTGAACTGACTTAAACTGGACTATGACCATCACTGAACTGACTTAAACTGGACTATGACCATCACTGAACTGACTTAAACTGGACTGTGACCATCACTGAACTGACTTAAACTGGACTATGACCATCACTGAACTGACTTAAACTGGACTGTGACCATCACTGAACTGACTTAAACTGGACTATGACCATCACTGAACTGACTTAAACTGGACTGTGACCATCACTGAACTGACTTAAACTGGACTGTGACCATCACTGAACTGACTTAAACTGGACTGTGACCATCACTGAACTGACTTAAACTGGACTATGACCATCACTGAACTGACTTAAACTGGACTATGACCATCACTGAACTGACTTAAACTGGAATATGACCATCACTGAACTGACTTAAACTGGACTATGACCATCACTGAACTGACTTAAACTGGACTGTGACCATCACTGAACTGACTTAAACTGGACTGTGACCATCACTGAACTGACTTAAACTGGACTGTGACCATCACTGAACTGACTTAAACTGGACTATGACCATCACTGAACTGACTTAAACTGGACTATGACCATCACTGAACTGACTTAAACTGGAATATGACCATCACTGAACTGACTTAAACTGGACTGTGACCATCACTGAACTGAATTAAACTGGACTATGACCATCACTGAACTGACTTAAACTGGACTATGACCATCACTGAACTGACTTAAACTGGACTATGACCATCACTGAACTGACTTAAACTGGACTGTGACCATCACTGAACTGACTTAAACTGGACTATGACCATCACTGAACTGACTTAAACTGGACTGTGACCATCACTGAACTGACTTAAACTGGACTGTGACCATCACTGAACTGACTTAAACTGGACTTATGACCATCACTGAACTGACTTAAACTGGACTGTGACCAATCACGTGAACTGACTTAAACTGGACTGTGACCATCACTGAACTGACTTAAGCTGGACTATGACCATCACTGAACTGACTTAAACTGGACTGTGACCAAACTGACTTAAACTGGACTATGACCATCACTGAACTGACTTAAACTGGACTATGACCATCACTGAACTGACTTAAACTGGACTGTGACCATCACTGAACTGACTTAAACTGGACTATGACCATCACTGAACTGACTTAAACTGGACTATGACCATCACTGAACTGACTTAAACTGGACTACGACCATCACTGAAC
>NC_136885.1:1340519-1363019 GCF_949152265.1 Phoxinus phoxinus
ATTTTTCACATCTTCACGGACACAACAATGATTTCCCTCGTGTGTTAATATTTTTCCTTGTAATAATGTATGATTTGCAAAAATGAAAACTGCTGCATCTTTTTATATTAGAGAATCAAAGTGGATGCGCGTTAACATTATGGCCAAGCACGCGCCCTTAAAATACCATATCACTAACGCGCAACGCGCCACTGTCTTTAGACTGTTTTTTTCTTGGTCTGTGGCGCAATTGCTTTCTAAAACTGGAAAATAGCACCATGGAAGTTTTGCGCCGGAACACGCCTTCTCTTTGCGCTGAACCGCCCCCGCGAGCGCAAGTTCATTCCCTAATTTACCGACGTGCGTCTGTGGAGGGAAAAGTCCGCTGTGCGCGGGTGCAGAATAGGAATGATACATGCGTCGGTGTTCAAAGTCAATTGCGCTGGGTGCAAGATAGGGCCCAGAGTGTCTACAGGGGTATGCTGTTTTGATACCCCTGTAGAAACTGTATTTTTATTAAACAAGGGGCTATCAACATAGCATACCCTTCAATTAGGTAATGTGTATACATTATGCGATATAATACACAAACACTTACCGCTTGTAATCTTAGGTATGCTGAAATTATGGTTTAAATGTAACGCATGCGCAATTCCACAAATTTTACTGCTGCGCATGCGCATTACCCGAAGGTATCCCATTCTGATGGGTATGATGTTCCGTCAGAACACCGGCACTATGGGATGTCAGTGTGTACAGTGGTGTTCAGGACGCCGCTAGTGTTGTTGTGAGATGACGCTGTTGTCTGATGTATATCCGGATGACTGTAGGATCGCCTCCCACTGAACCAGACAGCGCCTTCAAACACGCCGCGTCTCCGGTGACAGCTGAGCGCGGCAGTCGTTCCCGGGGTCAGGGATCGATACACACACTCACCCCTCGGCTTCCTCACATTTCGGACATGGCTCTGTCTAAACACATGCCAGCGTGATCCCCGTGACCCCACACGGTGGCCCCTGTGTTATGCCAAGACGTGTGTCTGACAACCGGCCCCTAATCCAGCACAGAAGGCACCGGGGCCTGTGTAAGCACTGACACACACATCTCAAGGGCCGTCACTGTAAGCGTGGAGAAGCAGAGACACCCGAACCCTCATGCTGAGCAGACACAGGCAACTGGCAAAACGACACCCAGTGTAACGAGGGCCGAGGACACGACGTACACACGACAGCTCGCGTACTACACACTTTACATGAGGATTCGTCAATAACACAAGTTAATACACAGAAGACATTTGACTGTATTACAAGTTCTTGTTCTTACACACATTCTAAATGGAGTTTGTCTGTGTTGTCAGTGGTTGTCAAGGCATTGTTATGTGGTTGCCAAGGTGTTCTAATAAAGCAAGTGCATTAGTGCCCGCCCACTTGTCAGCGGTGCTGGGTCCGGAACTACTTTTGGTTACACTTTATTTTAAGGAGTCATTGTTACAGTGCAATTATATATTTAAGGACTGAGTAATATTAATTAAATAATGTACTTACTATAGAGTTAGCATGTATTTATGCATCATTTACTGTTATTACTACGGTAAGTTCATGTAACATGTGTAACAAGGACACTGTAAAATAAAGCGTTACCTTATTTTTTCCATTAATTTTTCCCTAGGGATAAAAAAAAAAAAAAAGCCATGAACCGAGCCAATCGAATTCCTCTTCCAAGGCTGATGCCTTCAGAAGAAGCACATTTATTATTATTATATTTAATTCAATGTATTTTTATTTGTAATTGTGGGTGATTTTACGGTACTAAATTATATTTATGGAGTAGTTATAATGCATTTATTCACTTTTTGAGCATGGAACACATATATATTATAATTATTTTTTAATAGACTCCATTGTAAAGACCAGTGGTTTTTAATCCGGGGCCCATAGGATCTCAGGAAACTTCAGGAAACTTCCTCAGGATGACTAAAAATATATCAATAAATTAGACTAAACAATAACTAAATCTAAATTAAATGAAAATGGTTCATTAGCTGAACCCGCTGTGAAAGCTGTGACGAGATCCTCTCATATTTATGGAGGAGTGATAAAGATCCTCTGCCCTCGAGCGAACATTAGCGGAACAATGGCCAATGTGACACAGCCACACATGAGTGACAGTGATGTCTCCGACTCCCGGGTTAACAGCTTTATATGAGTGCTTCTGGGGCTGAGATGATAATACTAACTGTGCTTGCGACTGAGAGCATTCCTGCGGCATGTTCGGCTCCTAGCGGATGTGTGCATGAGTGAAGACGGCAGGAAAACACACGCTTGCACTTTATTTGAAGGAGTCATCGTTACAGTGTAATTATATATTTAAGCACCGAGTAATATTAAGCAACTACATGTACTTACTATAGGGTTAGGGTTTGGTTGAGGGTTAGTTGCATGTAAATATGCATAATTTACTGTTATACTACAGGGCCGTTGAATGCTTGAATCTGATTGGTTGACGATTGTTCTAAGGTGTGCAATTATTTTCAGTGAACCGCACGGCTAAAGTAGTTCCGGTAGGTCTTGACCGCGTTACAGCTCCATATCACTGCGCGTAGTTCACCGTAATAACGGACAATAGGACACAATTCATAACAAGAGAAACCGCAGCCGCATGCGCTCGATCTGCAGTTCTCAGTGTCTAACTTCACAATCAATGGAAACATGCAGTTTAATTTTAATCAATAAAGTATATAGTCCTATATATAATCAGTAGAAAATTAAACTGAATATTTAAATAAATAGATAGTCCTGTTGCACTGGTTTTCAATAATAAATGCAGATATTATAACAAATAAATAATTATTGATAGGCCTATACTTTGTGTTTTATTTATCAGGCTAGATCTACTGTCACTAATAGAAAAAAAGAATGAACAAATTAATTAAAACGAATTAAATTAATAAATAAATAATAATATTGACGCACATGCTTCTCTCTCTCTCATAACTCCAGGTGCGTCAAGCGTTCAGCATAACTGCGTATTACGTGACGTCACGAACGCGCATCACAGAACAGAGCAAGGCGAGCGCTTGTGCTTATAAAACTTAAACTTTATTATTTATGTTTGAAATGACGATGGTTTCGCTAGATAAGACCCGTATTCATCGTCTGGTGTCGTTTAAAGCCCGTTGAAGCGGCGCTGACACTGTCATCTGGACCTTGACCCGTTTGGGGCCCATTGACGTCCATTATATGGAGAAATGTGTTCATCAAAAACCTTCATTTCTTTTCCACTGAAGAAAGAAAGACATGGACATCTTGATGACATCGGGGTGAGGAAACTATCAGCAAAAGTTTTTTTAAAGTGAACTAATCCTTTAAATGACAAACTTTGCAATAGCTTGCTTTATGTCACATTACATTAATTTCTCTCTGATATTTTGGTCCTGACTAGGATCAGCCCAATGTTTTATCAGTGGTTGAAAATCCTCTTGCGACTGGGTAATTTAGGGGCTTTCCATCTCAATCTCGGTCTACTTCTCAGATGCTCTCTCAACCCTCACCACATTTCCTCTGTGAACCATCGTCGCAGAATTCCCATAACGTAACATCAGCATCCCACGCACATCCCCCCCGCAGACTCTCACTATGTGCTAAAAAGCATCTTTGTGACGGCATCTCACACATCTCATGTGAAATCAAGCCCCCCTCCCCCCGCCTGGCTTTAAATGGGCCAGTGAAGACAGAGGCGTGTCACTTTGAAGTCTTCCTCTCGTCATGCGTTCTCCGGCTCCTCCAGCATAAAGAGCAGCATTGAGCGCGCGTGCCTGTGTACCCGCTGTCCGCGGACTCATGTTACACTCCGCTCTTTGATCCGCGGCTCCCATAATAAAGATTTTCTGGAGAAGGCATTGTTTATCGGGGTCTAGACAGCAGCAGCAAAAGGAGAAGCCGAGCGAGAGGAAGAAAAGGCTTCCCTTTTTCTCAAGCGAGGGGAAGTGGTGTCGTGAAGGTGACTAACTTTCAGACGGCCAGTGAGCCTTACTCATAGCCCAAGCCGCAGATAAAGTTAGAAGAAAGGAAGGAGAGATCGGACACAAACAAGACAAAGTGGAAAATGAGTGAGCCACAAGCTATAGATATGCACATTTTTGGTATACGGACATTGAGTGCGATTGCTCAAAATATAGAGACATATTAATAAAGTGCACAGGTGCTGTTGAATCATAGTGGATCTCAATTGGATTTGCCTCATTTAAAGGGGACATATCATGAAAATCTGACTTTTTCCATGTTTCCATTGCTATAATATTTCCAGTGCTTTAATGGGGCTTCTGCCAACCCAGAAAACGTTAATAGTGAAACCCAGTAACTTTGTTCTGGTGAGCCTTTCTCTGCAAGCATGTCAAAAAATAAGCGGATCAGATTTCGCTCCCCTTCTGACGTATGAAGAGGATCTTATTATAATATTACCGGCCCTTAATCTGCACGTTTATAACATTACCGGCCCTTAATCTGCACGATTATAACATTACCGGCCCTTAATCTGCACGTTTATAACATTACCGGCCCTTAATCTGCACGATTATAACATTACCGGCCCTTAATCTGCACGATTATAACATTACCGGCCCTTAATCTGCACGATTATAACATTACCGGCCCTTAATCTGCACGTTTATAAGATTACCGGCCCTTAATCTGCACGTTTATAACATTACCGGCCCTTAATCTGCACGTTTATAACATTACCGGCCCTTAATCTGCACGTTTATAACATTACCGGCCCTTAATCTGCACGTTTATAACATTACCGGCCCTTAATCTGCACGATTATAACATTACCGGCCCTTAATCTGCACGTTTATAACATTACCGGCCCTTAATCTGCACGATTATAACATTACCGGCCCTTAATCTGCACGTTTATAACATTACCGGCCCTTAATCTGCACGTTTATAACATTACCGGCCCTTAATCTGCACGTTTATAACATTACCGGCCCTTAATCTGCACGTTTATAACATTACCGGCCCTTAATCTGCACGATTATAACATTACCGGCCCTTAATCTGCACGTTTATAACATTACCGGCCCTTAATCTGCACGATTATAACATTACCGGCCCTTAATCTGCACGTTTATAACATTACCGGCCCTTAATCTGCACGTTTATAACATTACCGGCCCTTAATCTGCACGTTTATAACATTACCGGCCCTTAATCTGCACGATTATAACATTACCGGCCCTTAATCTGCACGTTTATAACATTACCGGCCCTTAATCTGCACGTTTATAACATTACCGGCCCTTAATCTGCACGTTTATAACATTACCGGCCCTTAATCTGCACGATTATAACATTACCGGCCCTTAATCTGCACGATTATAACATTACCGGCCCTTAATCTGCACGATTATAACATTACCGGCCCTTAATCTGCACGATTATAACATTACCGGCCCTTAATCTGCACGTTTATAACATGACCGGTCCTTAATCTGCACTCGAAGTTTCGAATCATTGCCGAAGTTTCTGAAGCTCATGTGAAGGCTCCGCCCTCTTCTGAACGGAGACGGTGCTGCAGCTCATTTGCATTTAAAGGGACACACACTAAAATGCCACATTTTTGCTCACACCCAAAAGGGACTTTGACAAGCTATAATAAATTATCTGGTATTTTGGCCTGAAATTTCACAGACACATTCTGGGGACACCATAGATTTATATTACATCTTGTGAAGAGTGGCATAATATGTCACCTTTAACGTAGTCTGGGTCTTTTCTTCTTCTTCATGTTTTTTGAGGATATACAACCTGTTTATATTGGCATGTGCCCCATTATATGGCCAGTTTCTACCAAGTGTCAGATCAATGGCGTAACTGGTGAATCAGCCTGTTCTCACCCAAATGCGTCTCTATAGCACGCAGTGTGTTTATCGTGCAATTTATACGCGAAAATGAGTTTTTACGTGGATATGATACGCAGTTTTGCGCGTGCATATGATACGCACTTAATTTCGTGATATACACACGCACCCCACACCACTAATCCTACCCAAGCGTATAATACACACGCACCCTACCCCACCCTAAACCCAACCATGTGCTATCCATGCGTATACTATGCACGTAAAAACTCATTTTCGCGTATATATTACACGATAAACACACTGCGTGCTATATAGACGCATTTGGTGAGATCGGGTTGGGTGAATCCACACTTGATGGCCATAGTGAAGGCCCCGATATACTTCACGCAAATCGAAGAATGAGCTGGTGTGACGTAATTTCGAACAAAATCAGGCCTAAACAAAAGTAAAAAACAATCCATAAATTCAAAGTTTAAGCCTATATTAAGAGTGAAGTTATGCAGAAATAAGGTTAACGTTACTCTTAATTGCTGACACATAATAAGAGAATAGAGCTGTAAAGTGTATGTGCATAGGGCACTGCAATTTTAAGGAGAAAATACTCAGCAATGCTGTCGACTGATGAATTCGCACATGGTTTGTCTTAAAGCAGATTAAAAACACCACAGAGAAATATAAACAACATTAAACTTTATGATTTTCACCCTGGGGGAGCATTAAGAATATTTGAATAAAGGGTGAAGATGTCAAATTTGCTATAGGCCAGACACCACTTTTGGCCACGACTGTGGTTGCGTCCAAAATGACATGCTTGATGTGGACATGACTGAACTGGAAGCAATATTAGCGAGGATTTTGGTTCATTATTTAATAAAAAAAAACTTTTAAAAAACACCTTGGACACCATGAATAAAATGACATTCTAGGGATTTTAAGCGTTTATCGTTGGATAACACAGACTGTTCACGTGTTTAAAAATAGTATGTGGTACTATCAATACTGCAAAGAATTCAGTTAGCAGCGCATCAGTATTACAGCCATGCAGTTTCTGAATGATATTAAGGATTGCTCAATTGCTCATGCTTGTGGAACCACCTTTATCTTCTCCACGTCTCCTGCTCTCTCTCGCTCTCTCCTTTCAGCTCAGCTATTTATTGATGAGAAAGCGATTTGGGCATCATTATGTGTAAGTGAGAACCTTTAATGTTTGATGTGAGGTACGTGTGATGGTGTGAGGTGTTGGCTGCGAGAACGGACTTCTTTAGTTACACAGACTGTAGGTAAGAGTCACTGAGCAAATATCCAGCAGATAGTCTGTGAATGTTTGAACTCCAGGCTCTAGGCAACTTTATTCACTGCAAATTCTTAATGAATATTTGTTATCTTGTTGTTCAGTAAAACTAAAAAAATTTTTTTGAACACTGTGTTTATTATTTTTGATTATACAAGACAGGTAATGGCGAAACACTTTTCCAATTCGTCATTATTTCCCCACCCCAACAAGAGAACACATCTCTCTCTTCTCCCTTATAGAAATACACAAAAGTCTCAAACAGAATCAATCTAATTGCAAAACAGTTATTGCACGGTACCCAAAAACCAAATATACTTTACTGTACTTTACACATAAAAGTTACATTTTCCAGCAAAAACAAAAAACACACTAATACATAGTTACACCTCCTGTAATAACTGACCAATATTATTGTTGTTAATGTAGTAATTAAACGGCTTCCATATTTCTTTGTATACACCCATTTTGTTTTTAATAAAATATGTTAATTTTTCCAGGAAATCTAAACAAATTTAATTGAGAAGCAAAACTGCTTAATTCAATTCACACTTATTTGTATAGCGCTTTTAACAATACATATGGTTTAAAAATCAATTTACAGAAAAATGCATTCTAAGAGAGTTTGTGTATAATTAAATATATCATCAGCATAAGAGTGGAAACTAACTCCATGTTTTCTAATAATATTAAGGAGCAGCATATTGAAATATTGGAAATATCAGAGGGCCTAAAACACACCCTTGTGGCACTCCATCATTTACTGACGTTAACTTGGATCCCCCCCCATTTAAATAGACGGTCTGATCTAAACCAGCTGTCCCTGAATACCAGAGTAATTTTGTAATCGATCTAAAAGCATGTTATGATCTATAGTGTCGAAAGTAACACTAAAATCAAGTATAACTAGTATTGAGATGCAGCCTTGGTCAGATGCTAGAGTAAGTCTTTTGTAATTTTAATGAGCACAGGTTCTCTGTTATGATTAGGACTGAATCCTGGCTGAAACTTTTCATAAATATCTTCCCTTTTCTTTTTTTCTTTTTTTTTAGCAAGAAGGAGAACAATTGAGCTTATGATACGCCATATGCTCTCATTGACAAATGTGGAACAATTAGTTGATGCGTTCATGAGCTCAAGGCTAGATTATTGTAATGCTCTACTGGGTGGTTGCCCTGCACGCTTAACAAACAAACTACAGCTAGTTCAAAACGCAGCAGCTCGAGTTCTTACTAGAACCAGGAAGTATGACCATATTAGCCCCGTTCTGTCAACACTGCATTGGCTGCCTATTAAACATCGTATACATTTTAAAATATTGCTGATCACTTACAAAGCACTAAATGGTTTAGCTCCGCAGTACTTGAGCGAGCTCTTAACGCATTATAGTCCTTCACGTCTACTGCCATCTCAAAACTCCGGCCAGTTAATAATACCTAGAATATCAGAATCGACTGCTGGCGGTAGATCCTTTTCCTACTTAACACCAAAACTCTGGAACAGTCTTCCTAACATTGTCCGGGAAGCAGACACACTCTGTCAGTTCAAAGCTAGATTAAAGACACATCTCTTTGACCTAGCATACATAACACATTATAGACTTCTATAACTCAATGTTAGGCTGCATAGATTAGGTCAGCCGGAACTGGGAACAGTTCCCTTAAATCCTGATGTACTCGGTACATCATAAGAAGAATGGCATCTACACTAATTTTAGTGTCTTTGTTTATCCCGAGGTTTTCCCGCAGCCTGCCGGATCCAGATCTGAGGAAGGACCTTCGCCTGGACACACACTCTCTCACACACACACACACACACACACACACACACACACACTCCAGATCTGAGGAAGGACCTTCGCCTGGACCCGATGACAACGCAGCGCTGAAGTGCCGACTAGCCTCTCCCTATGGAGGATCCCTTTACCATCTACAGATAAAGCGTAGTGGGATATTCTCGGTTTCGCGTATCTCCCCCGAAGTGATAAAATTCTGTATCAACATTTTAAGGCCAGATAAGTAGTTTGTTAAGACTTGGTCTGTAGAGAATTACAAACCTGCGCACATATATTCAAACACACATAACTATAGAATTAATTCTGGATGCGCACGTGAGCATCAGTGTTTCTCACAGGTTCAGTGTAAAGTGTGTGTAGAGAGAACGCTGTCGTCTTAGCGGCCGCTAATTTAATAACTAATGATCGTTGCGACGGAAGTGAATCAATCAAAACTAACTTTAGCTGGAAAATATCTTTATTCAAGAACCGCTATAAAGACAAAACAATCTGTTACCTTAAATTATACGTTTATCTCTGTAAAGCTACATTGGTAAAAGCGCTATATAAATGAAGATGACTTGACTTGACTTGACTTGACTTGACTTGACACTCCAACTAGTTTTCAGAGATCTATTGTATACCATTTTTATCTTTATGTTTTAAGCAGAAATGTAAGAATGTATTAGGGTTTAAAGCCAAATTTGATGGACTTACGTAAAAGAAGATAAACGACACAAATACTGATGATTTTGTTTACAGTGTTGTCTGTAGTTTAGGAGGAAAGCGAGTGGAAAGAGTTCTGCAGAGTTGGACTGGAGCCTTGCCACGGTCACTCGTATGGTGTCTCCTCTCGGCTGACATGAAAGGCCGGTCTTCGGTGAAAAAGAGGCTTGTAAGCTGAGAGGGAGACAGTGTAAGCTTATTAGACATCCATATCTGTTTCACTGGCCATCTTCAGGACTCAATGCTTAATTAGAGCTGGGAAACTAATAAAGGAAATTTAAACTCAACGAGTAACTCTATAACTTTATCTTTTGCCCTTTTTTTAGTCACACTAGTCTAATTGAATCAGAGAACTTGGTGGAGACAGTTAATGGAGATTTCACTACAGTCAGGAGAACACAAGCACAGGGACAGTGTGTGTGTGTGTGTGTGTGTGTGTGTGTGTGTGTGTGTGTGTGTGTGTGTGTGTGTGTGTGTGTGTGTGTGTGTGTGCGTGCGTGTGTGTGTGTGCGTGCGTGCGTGTGTGTGTGTGCGTGCATGTGTGTATGTGTGTGCATGTGTGTGTGTGTGTGTGTGTGTGTGTGTGTGTGCGTGTGTGTGTGCATGTGTGTGTGTGTGTGTGCGTGTGTGTGTGTGTGTGTAGACCTCAGGGATGCACAGCAGTGTTATTTTAGTATCATTGATGTACTAGTTTTTGTTAACATTTTGCATTTATTTTTATATTTTCTGTTTTAATTTAAATTTTAGTTAAAGTTTAAGTAGTTTGGTTGTGTGTTTTCTGTATGTCTATATCGTTTTTAAACTTACAGAAAATTAGAAATGTTGTCTTGGCAACTAATTAAAATAATAAAAATCTTATTTTTTTCAGTTATTATATATTTTAAGTAATGACATATTTTATGTTTTTAGTTAAGTAATAATAACCCTGATTACAGTAAATTAAATATAATTGTATTAGAAAAAATGGGCTATGCAACATAAATAAAGGATATAGAATTATAGATAGATAGATAGATAGACAGATAGATAGATATATTGACAGACAGACAGACAGACAGACAGACAGACAGACAGACAGACAGACAGACAGACAGACAGACAGACAGACAGACAGACAGACAGACAGAAAGATAGATAGATAGATAGACAGACAGACAGACAGACAGACAGACAGACAGACAGACAGACAGACAGAAAGATAGATAGATAGATAGATAGACAGACAGACAGACAGACAGACAGACAGAAAGATAGATAGATAGATAGATAGATAGATAGATAGATAGATAGATAGATAGATAGATAGATAGATAGATAGATAGATAGATAGATAGATAGATAGATAGATAGATAGATAGATAGACTTCATAATGAAACAAGTTCTGAATAAATGTAGGATGTTGCAAGAACACACATGAGTTTATGAAAAGACTGTCTGGATGTGTGTGTGTGTGTGTGTGTGTGGTGTGAGATCAGATGAATGATGTTTTTTTGTTTTGCTGTTGTGTAACTGTAATTTATTAAAGCCCTTCTAGGGACAAGTGTTGCGCATTAGCTTTAGCTACAAGCACTATATACATGCGTTATATGGCTGTCGACCCAGTTTTATCTTAGTTTATTGTCTCTGTCCCTTTACAAATAAAGCATTAAATAAATAAACAATGTTTGGAGTGTGTGGACGGGCTTCAGTGTCGACAGTAACCTCAGTCTCTCAGTTCCCTTGTGTGTTGGGTAACAAGTAATCAACCAACTTTCAGAGATTTCTCAATACCAATCACCATCTGTGAAACTGCCTCCAGGAACACTTCTATGGCCTTTCTTAGACAGATCCCATCAATCCCGCATACTCATCATCCGCGTCACACACTCCAGCGGGTAGTTGCTAAACACCAGCCTCAAAAAGTCCAGCAGAAACGAGAACAGAATTGAATCAGAACCTGAGTGATTCAGTCATGGGTTTAGTCACTGTGGAGAACGCATGTGATGCATACGCCGGTGTAAAGAGCTCAAACCAGAGCTGTCGGTGGACGGACGCGCACGATCCCTCCGCCGATGTGTTCATCTGCACTATATACTGAAGATATTTGGCATGACCATATGAAACTCCTGGTCAACGGGCCTCATTCACTAAAAATGTGGAGATGCATAATATTAATATTGTCCTATTTATATGCACAGAAAAAGTCGTGGTGTGGATTCACAAGTGTCTTTCTCTATGGGTGTGTTAAAGTCACGGTTCGGGTTCGGAATAGCATCTTTGTTTAATTAAACAGTTTTTTTTTTTTTTTTTTTTTTTTTTTTACAAATGTGTATATGTGTTTAAATAAATTATATTATAATCAGATTTTTTATCCTTATAAGAATATTGTAGCTTAGCTAATGCTGTGAACTGTGTGGGGAGCCCTTAATTACACATTACTAAAGGTTATTAACAACATAACCCAAATTATTAAATGTAGTTGCTATTTATTTTTAGCTATTTATTTGTTTCATTTTTAACACTTAATGTAAAATTGCACATAAAGCAGGTTTTGCAGTAACTTCTCAATCTAATTATTAAGTTAATTTTCTACTTCAATTCATTTTTGAAATATAATCATTTACACAGTGGCACACGACAAATTTATTTAAACATGCATTAAATAATCAAGACATTACTAACAGGTTAAATATAATGATAGGCTAATATAGTGCATATATTAATGCTTCTGTTCATATCTCTAGCGGACGGTAACACTTTATAATAACTGCACGCTATTAATCATTAATTAAACATTAGTAAACAGTTATTTCATCATTTACAAAGCATTCATAGACATTAATAAGTGGTTTATAAATACAGCTAAAAATGCTTTATTTTTGTTTTAAAAGCATATCTATAATGTGTTTAATACGTGTATTTTTATACTTTATTAATGATCAATTTCTAATTTCTAAATGAAGTATAGTATTATTTACAAACCAGTTATTTAGGAGTTGTCAGTGATTCATAAGATCACTTAGAAAGTGTACGTAAATGTAGTAAATTCATGTAGTTATAAAGCATTTACAAATGAGATTTAAAGGCTCATTTGTCTTCTAAACAGAAAAAATAAACAAACACAACACAGTGATACAGAACATAGAAATATGAACTGCCTTTAAATATCCTTTATAAATGCTTTACAAGTCCTAACTAGTCCTCACTTTAGATGAGCTCACAGAAATAGTTAACTGACCACTACTAAATGCTTTATAACTACCTGAATTAAACATGAATTACAGTAGAAATTCATGTTAATAAAGCATTTATTAACACACTAAGTAACTATTAATATACGTCTGAATAATAAGATGTATGAATGTACATTTAAATAGTTTATTAATCATTTACTCACACTTTCTAAGTGATCTTATGAACCACTGACAACTCCTAAATAACTGGTGTCTAAATAATGCGATACTTCATTTAGAAATGATACATTTATAATTAATAAAGTATGAAAATACAATTATTAAACACATTATATATATGCTATTAAAGCAAGAATAAAGCATTTATAGCTGTATGTATAAACTGCTTATTAATGCTTTATAAATTATGAATCAACTGTTTACTAATGCTTAACTCATGATTAATAGCGTGCAGTTATTATAAAGTGTTACCTTTGGTTATCTCTCTTTCTGGTTGAGAAATGTAAACATATCGATGAATCGTCTCTTCTTTTCCTGGGCTTTGACTGTTAGCAAACAGCGTTGCATTACCGCCCCTGCGCGTGTGTGTTGTGCGACTGCATGACGTCTGGACCGTACCGGGGTGCGTTTCCCGTACAGCTATATCGCTCGCTGCTTAACTACCGTAGCACGATGATCGTTGGAGAAATCAACTAGCGAGTCACGACTGTTTCCCGAAACCGTATGTTGCAAAGTATCGTTCAACCACGCTGGTTTATGACGTCTCGCACGTGGTGGACTAATAACTTATTTTAATTAATCTGTTTGAGATCGAATTAACACTAGATTTTGTCATATAAGTTGCAGACATGGCATCTGAAGACCATTTCTAATTTTTCTCAGTTATTTTGCTTTATTACCAGACTCAATATTTGGCTCATAGTAGAGCACGTTCTCACATGCGCAGTCTTCAAAAACGGTGCTTTAAATCTCTTGACAAACTAAAAGACGTAAATTACATTTGTATGTATTCTAAATACATAACACGGGTTGTGCTGAATGTCAGCTTGCTTATTTTGCTAAAGATAATGATTTATGCATTCTACATCTCATGTCACTATCGAGAGCTGTCGTTCCAGGCACACAAGTCTGCGATGCTGTTTGCAAACGTTCGTTGGAACGATGGTTTCGGGAAACACCAAATCGTTGAACTGCTGATAACGACGGAACTTGCGACCATAGTTGGCTAACGAGGCTTTCGGGAAACGCACCCCTGTTCGGGAGGAATACATGTGCCGTTACTCCCCTAAAAGGTGTACGATTAGGGAACATTGGGTCAAATTCTAAAACTGGGTGCATCTCTGTTTGACAGCTGACTGTATCTTTAAAATTTTTTATAAAATTAATAAAAAAAGGGAGCCTACTCAAATAGATTTGTCCTCGCCCTAGTTCTAATGTCAATGAATCCAGATTATTCTCGATGATGGAGCGTGTGCACACATGTAGTAATTTGCATAAAACATGCCTCCCGAAAAACATCACAACCTCCTCTCTCTCTTTCACACACACACCAAATCTTTAAGTAAAGCCGAGTCCTTTTATATGGGCCTTGACTACACAGCACTCTCTTGAAAACTAAATGTAGGGTCACTTAGTTATTATTATATTTGTAATAATTATATCTAGTTCAGTCATAAAGCTTTAGTGGACGCAGGCTGATCGGTTCTTTACAAGCAATCACATCATGACCGCATGGCACAAGCTGATTGGCCTCTGCTATCCTGCAGCCAATGAGATTCGTGCTCAGCATTTAAATAGTGGTTCAGTGTTTGTGTAATCTAGTCCAAAAATATATTCTGTGCACATATATGATGAACGCCAAATAAGGACATTTCTTATAGGAGGTCAATTACTAAATTTAAAACAAGATTACATTTTGAAGAAGAAGCAAAACTGCGTAAGACAATTCACGCGTGGGAAGTTTATTCATATGTAACATATATTAGTCTTTATCTAAATTTAAGGATGAATCAAAGCATGAGTCGAGTACTGATTGCCAGAATGATATTTTGCAGCGTGGGGCCGGACGGTTTGAGCAACATTCGTTCCATCGTTCCCCACTGGTGTCAGAGCGTGTTTATATGGGATAGAGTTGGGACTGTGGTGCTTTAACAGGAATGATAAATGTACAATATGTAAGAATTATGTAATAAAATATCCAAAAGTCACTTGCACAGTGTGATATATTTCCTGCAGTTGTGTACTTACAATATCCCAAAAGTTCCCAAAGATTTTAAATAATGGGCCGTCTCGGAATCCCTGTTCACTTGTCGCCTGTCAATGAAGTAATATCCGCGTTATCCCTGGTTTCCGCTCGTACTGCCGTAGTAACTATGGCGACAGACGTGGACAACTGCGTAACGCCTAGCAGCGCTCACGCTGTTGTTGTTGTTGTTGTTGTTTCGTTTAAACATTATGGACCATTACAAGCAGACTTTGGGACAAATGAGAAATAAAACGAGGATCAATATCAGCGTGCCGTTTTCGAGACGCAGAGAGCTAGCGTCCGCAACTAACTTCCACTCAACAGAGACGCCGAGAGCTAGCGTCCGTGACTAACTTCCACTCGACAGAGACGCTGAGAGCTAGCGTCCGCGACTAACTTCCACTCAACAGAGACGCCGAGAGCTAGCGTCCGTGACTAACTTCCACTCGACAGAGACGCTGAGAGCTAGCGTCCGCGACTAGCTTCCACTCGACAGAGACGCCGAGAGCTAGCGTCCGCGACTAGCTTCCACTCGACAGAGACGCTGAGAGCTAGCGTCCGCGACTAACTTCCACTCAACAGAGACGCCGAGAGCTAGCGTCCGCGACTAACTTCCACTCAACAGAGACGCCGAGAGCTAGCGTCCGCGACTAACTTCCACTCGACAGAGACGCCGAGAGCTAGCGTCCGCGACTAACTTCCACTCAACAGAGACGCCGAGAGCTAGCGTCCGCGACTAACTTCCACTCGACAGAGACGCCGAGAGCTAGCGTCCGCGACTAACTTCCACTCAACAGAGACGCCGAGAGCTAGCGTCCGCGACTAGCTTCCACTCGACAGAGACGCCGAGAGCTAGCGTCCGCGACTAGCTTCCACTCAACAGAGACGCCGAGAGCTAGCGTCCGCGACTAACTTCCACTCAATAGAGACGCCGAGAGCTAGCGTCCGCGACTAACTTCCACTCGACAGAGACGCCGAGAGCTAGCGTCCGCGACTAACTTCCACTCGACAGAGACGCCGAGAGCTAGCGTCCGCGACTAACTTCCACTCGACAGAGACGCCGAGAGCTAGCGTCCGCGACTAACTTCCACTCAACAGAGACGCCGAGAGCTAGCGTCCGCGACTAGCTTCCACTCGACAGAGACGCCGAGAGCTAGCGTCCGCGACTAGCTTCCACTCAACAGAGACGCCGAGAGCTAGCGTCCGCGACTAACTTCCACTCAACAGAGACGCCGAGAGCTAGCGTCCGCGACTAACTTCCACTCGACAGAGACGCTGAGAGCTAGCGTCCGCGACTAACTTCCACTCGACAGAGACGCTGAGAGCTAGCGTCCGCGACTAACTTCCACTCGACAGAGACGCCGAGAGCTAGCGTCCGCGACTAACTTCCACTCAACAGAGACGCCGAGAGCTAGCGTCCGCGACTAACTTCCACTCGACAGAGACGCCGAGAGCTAGCGTCCGCGACTAACTTCCACTCGACAGAGACGCCGAGAGCTAGCGTCCGCGACTAACTTCTACTCGACAGAGACGCCGAGAGCTAGCGTCCGCGACTAACTTCCACTCGACAGAGATGCTCTCGCGTGAGCTTTATTAGACAGGTGAGCAAATGTACATAAAACTAATCAATTGTATTTAGCTCAACATGATGAAATGTTAAATATGATCTGCTATTCTAATGTTGATCTAGCGTACTGCTAGTCTCATACAGACAAACTAACACACAGAATAACATTATAACTTTAACACACTCAGATGCAGTTTAGTGTGATAGTGTAGAGCGAGTGAACAGCGCTGCGTCACCTCACAAGCTTCACTCGTCTAATAAACTGTCCTGTGTGAGTAATTCAGCACATGCGGGGAACGGTAGTTCGGTAGAATTAAATGTCCTCATTCCTTTATATCCGCGGGACTCACGTGTGGCGCTGAGATCTGTCTCTCATTAGCACTCGCGCCCGCTTCACACCACAGTCATGATAAACACATCAGTGTATTCACTCATCCATGAACATTATTAGATCCATCGGCTTGATGACAAGTTTCTTAATTCCGCTTATTCACTGCGTCATCAACCTACGCCTGTGTTATTGTAAGAGGTTAGCGCCCCCTAGCGGCGAAAATGACAATATGACATATTGTAGCTTTAATCCAAGACCGACAAAATATGCAAAATCACTGTCAAATTTGTGCAGTATATATGAATTTAATAATGCAATGCTACATAGTTTTGAGTGTCTACTGTAAAACTGTGAAGAGAACCGGCGTAGACACTGACAGAAACCAGTGATGGGAAATCGACGACATAGTTCAGATCTAAACATCTGAATTCAGCAGAAACACATTTCCCTGTCAATGCCAACGACAAACAATGACTCTCGCTTCCTCAAATCAAACCACAAATGCAATACTTATCTGATGTGATGCCTGGACGGATCTCAACATTCACTTTCTCACACTTTCACTTCACATTTTATTCATTGATCGCTGGGTTTTGATTCTCGCCGTGTTTTCAGGCCTGGGTGCATCTCTACACTGTATAAAATCAGCATTATTTGTAACGTGGCAATGAAGGGGACTTTCTTACGTCAAACACATTTACACAAAGTGAAACGCTTCTATAGTATTGTGAGTGATTAGTGTGTACACTCGTAAACTAGTCTGTGCGTGTGAAAAAGAAGGAACTATACGTATGACTTATGACATCACAATCCCTTCAGCTCCTCAAATAGCTTGTCTTTATAATATTTTTCCCACAAGCCCCTCAGTCCTTCCCTCATCTTGCACAAAAGCAGAAGTTTTTTCTTAGAAAACTGTGACTCAGTGAGTTGCAACAGACACATTACAGCAGCAGGTAAACAATCTGTTCGAAAACATTGAGCAAAACTATTACATTTGAGACAGATTTGATCACTATTTTGTTTAAAATCTGTCAAAGACATTGAGACGTCCTGTCATTCCTCACGTGATGCATCAACGCCACACGAACATGTGATGTGTGTGTGTGTGTGTGTGTGTGTGTGTGTGTGTGTGTGTGTGTGTTAATAACACTTTCCTTCTGAGAGTTTAGGAGAGGTTTCCACTTTGTCTAAAATGTTTCTCCAAAAATACTATCAAATTTAATCCAAATCCAAATTTACTATCAAACGTCTGGAATCATTAAGATTTGTTGATGTTAATATAATAATCAGACACTGGCATCAACAGCGTTTTATGTCAAATTCACTATATATAAAAACTTTCATTCATGGAGATAATGGAGATAATTTGACATGGCTTCGTGGTTTAATAACAGGTAATTTGTACAAAGCAGTAACATTTACTTATACGTTAAGGGGTTACAGGATCTAAATGTAAGTTTGAAACAAATTAATCGTTTTTTTAAAGAACAAATGTAATTTTACTCTGTTTATTAATGTGTTTACTCCACATTTGTGCAGTTTTTGGAGGATTTATACAAAAACAGCTTTTTATGTTAAATTCACTTTATAAAAGACCCACATTTCTTAACTTTTATTCATAGGGATAACATGGATAATTTGACATGGTTTAGTGTAAGATTTTAGCCCATCTTTTGGAAAATTAAGTTTTAAAAATTGCTATGAGGATTTTATCAAGTAAATCCTACAAGTTATAATTTTTCCAGTGTGTGTTTGGCTCCAGATCTGGGGTGCGCTGAGCAGGAGCGGTTAAACCCCAAACGTCGACGGAAGAAACATCCCTCGTGTGTGTGTGTGTGTGTGTGTGTGTGTGTGGGTGATGCGAGGCCTTTTGAAGCGTAATGCCACAGGAAGCTTCGAGGCCGAGGAGGAAGTCCTGTAACAACCCCCAGAAAACTG
This sequence comes from Phoxinus phoxinus, assembly GCF_949152265.1. Taxonomy (NCBI): domain Eukaryota; kingdom Metazoa; phylum Chordata; class Actinopteri; order Cypriniformes; family Leuciscidae; genus Phoxinus; species Phoxinus phoxinus. The sequence goes on from NC_136885.1 coordinate 1,359,411, forward strand.
GTGCCAAAACCCGGAGCCGAGACCACCCAGAACCAGCGCGGGAGCCGGGACAGGTACAGGGAAGGAAACACAGATCTGTGTGTGCATCAGTGGGGTGGGGGGGCACGCAAATGAAAGAAACACCCTTGATTAAAGGCATCTGAGAAAACCACACGTGCCTCTCGACTGATGTGGGAAATGGAAAGCGGCGTGTAGGAAGCCTGTCATCCCGAGCTGTGGTGGCCTCAGACTCCCATCGGATCGCTCTTCTCCCACTCGTGACGTCACTGGGTCTCAGCGCACTGCTCGATTGAGTTATTTGTACATCTTTGATAGGCCGTGGCAGGTTGGAAACCGCAGCTTTACGACTCATGTGTAATAGAGGATAATTGAACAGTAATTGGAAGACACACACTCGTGCAACGCTTCGGGCAACAGTGTGATGTCAGGAGTGTTTGGTTAATCACAGAGAAATCCAGCAGACTTGCGCTTGATTACATCAAATCTGCATAGTTCATTCTGGACAAGAACCGTTTGCTTACATACACATGTAAAATAACACAACAAACAGCATAGGCTCATCGGAAAAAATGAAATGTGATTTTACATCTACATTTCTGCAAATCTCCAAACACGCTTTGAAACGCAAGTATCAAATGCGAAACGCAAGTAACTCTGTGGGCGGATCCCGGCGCTGTTGCTCTTATACCGGCGGGATAAACGACTCTTGCGCCCGACGCAAATCTAAAATGTGTGTGTCTGAAGTCGCTTCATTATTCATAGGTGTGGTTTGGACGTAACGTGGAATAAACGAATCAGAGCGTCCTCTCACATTCCCTTTAAGAGCCGGCGCGCTTGTTCCACGGCGGATCGCTATTATAACGGCGCTGAACCGTCCCCGCGAGCGCAAGTTCATTCCCTAATTTACCGCCGTGCGTCTGTGGAGGGAAGAGTGCAAAATAGGAATGATACATGCGTCCAGTACAAAGTCAATTGCGCTGGGTGCGAGATACGGCTCAATATGTTTTGTGGGCTTGACTTGTTGCAAGTAACAGCGTAAGCTAGGTCTTGGCTGAGGGAAGCTGAGCCTTTGCACCCTCTGGGATGGGTTATTACCTACTTTGGATGAACCTGTCAGGAGTGTCTGAAAAAAACTAGAGATGTAGGAGTGCTGTTCATCATCTCAAGATCTGACGCATGTGGGGCCATGCTTGAGTAATGTCACCTCTGATCTTCAGTGCCACTTGAGATATGATGTCTTATGCTTGATTCGTGCTCCTTCAGTTCATCTTTTAGTTTCTGGAAAACCATTACAAGTTCATCCATTGTCAAATTGTCAGGGTAAACCAACAGCTTTCCTTGGTATGATGTGTAAATATTCACCAAATCCAGCTTCAAGCTTGTGACGTAGGAGGGCATCTTGTCAAACTAAACTCTGAATGTCTTTCAAATGTTCCAAGCCATGGACCTGGAGAACGTTCTCCCAGATCTAGCAGAACGGCACCTAAACACGACTTTGTTGTCTGGTAAAAACATGTGCAAACCAGACGATCAGATCTGAGCTTCCGGGTGCTGGCGGTGTGCATCCGCGGGAGAGTCGTCTGAAGGCTTATTCCAGACGATGGATGTTTGTCAGAAGACAATATGCACAAAAGAGCCAATAAAGCATATGTGTGCATCCCATGATGCTTTGCTCAAATTAAAGCTGTAAACAATCAGTGGCTCATTCCATGAACGCAATAATACGTTTAAATACGCTACTCACCCTTCAACCATCGAACATTAAAAGGACATTTAAAGTGTAAAAGCACATGAATAACCCCAACAGCTCGACTCTTTCCACAGCAGCGACGGACGGGTTAAACATCACTGTAATATACTATATCTGTGTTATATAACATACGTTGCCTTAATTAAAAATGTTCATTAACTGGACAAAGTGATTTCCGTCATTTTGACAGATAATAAATTGTAATTACTTGTGAGAAACCTGGAAAGAGACGCGAGGATTTGAGGAGGAAAACGAGAGTCTTCGTTCATTCCAGTGAATTATTAACGGAGAATATTAAAGTTTTGCTAAATTGTTCATATTTGACTAGTTGCCCAATTCGCATGAATTCATTCGAATGACCCCTGACCCCGCCCCTAAACCCACCCGTCACGCGGGTTTAGACGAATCGTACGAATTCTTGTCATGTTAAAAATTTTTTTAAATGATTTGTTTCTGTGTTTCTGAATGGAAGTTCCTCCAACCGGAAGTGCCACTCATAATCGTGTTGGGGAAAGTTACTTTTAAAAGTAATGCATTACAATATTGCGTTACTCCCTTAAAAAGTAACTAATTGCATTACTTAGTTACTTTTTAGAAAAGTAATGTGTTACGTTCCTTTTGCGTTACTTTTTTTCCCACCTGGGCTGGGCTTGTTTTTTTATAACACAAAAGTTATATTTTTGGGCAAATGTAAAGACCCGTTCGCAGCAAAAGTGAAATAATAATCATCAGACTGAAGGACATGTGTACAGTAGAGGAAAGCAGACCTTTCTATCTCTCTATAGTCATTTTTGCTTATTAAACTGACTCATCGAAGGTCAGAAGCAAGCACATTGGTCAATAAAGTGAGATTAAATGCATACAATTTTTTGTTTTATTTAACATTTAGTTATTGGAGGTTTGCATAGTATTCTGACTCTGCATTTCACTGATTTTATTCATTTTGAGGAATATTGAATATTTTTAAAGTAAAGGCTCACATTTAGTTTAGAACTATGAACATCATGTACACACACACACACACACACACACACACACACACACGCACACACACACCTCTGCACTTTGATTTGTCTCAACATGAGGACAGGAGAGCTGTCAGTTAATAAATGGGAAAACAAAGTTACTTGTGTTACTTATTTGAAAAAGTAACTTTTGTTGTACATTTTTTGTTTTGTAACTTTTTGTTGTAACTCAGATATTTTGTTGTAAATTTTAAAAGTAATGCGGTACTTTACTAGTTACTTGAAAAAGTAATCTGATTACTTAACTCAAGTTACTTGTAATGCATTCCCCAACACTGTCCACAACACAGTAAGATCCTCAGGAATAATGAGCTAGGTTTATTATTATTAAAGCAATGTGTAAAAGCATTCCTGGATGTTGGCGGAACATTGCGGGGCTTCTGACGGGATCGCAGTGGCTGTGTTGTGGGAGTGTGTCCGTCTCTCTCTCGCTGGCCGGCGCGAGGACACGGGAGAGCTGGAAAGCCCCAGAACATGTTACCGGACCACTTCCAGCAGTTTCCAGCACGAGCCGTGAGTCAGAGAGACATCCTGGATCTGATAAAGGGTCAGCTGACTTACGTCTCGCTCCTCAGCACTTCCAGTACGGCGTGTAAAACCGTGTAAGACAGTACGGTCACACAGATTCGAGCTCTTCGTCCTGCCCGTTGTGAAGGACACCTGTCTGCTGAGGTTTGAGTTCATGAGTGACAGAAGGTTCTGGAAGAGAGATCCGGGTCTGTCCATTCTGCACGTTAACCACTTTTCAGAACCGTCACGTGATCATCCACTCAAGCATCATCCGGGGTCTGGAAGATAAATGCTTGGTGACTACTGAATGTAAAGCGTACATCT
>NC_136885.1:1368019-1390519 GCF_949152265.1 Phoxinus phoxinus
GTTGTGAATCCTTCACAGTTACGCTGATGGCGTAAGGCGCTGATGACGTGTCATCTGGTGCGCTCGAGCTTCATTAATAGACTGAGGGAAACGCACGCTGTAAAAGTGTCTCATCCGCGACATGCACATTTACGCACCATTAAAAAAATGATATCCACGCAAACAATGTAGAATAGCTTGAATATAGCGTGCGTCTCCCTCAGACTGTAAACGAAGCTCGGGCGCACCAGATAACACGTCATCAGCGTCTTACGTCAGCAGCGTCACTGTCGAGTCATGAACGCAGATTCACAACAGACCCGGGAGAGAATACAATGCTGAATAAAGTCTTATTTTGTGTTATTTTTGGACCAAAAAGTATTTTCGATGCTTCAAAAACTTCTAACTAACCCACTGATGTCACATGGACTACTTTGATGATGTTTATATTAGCTTTATGGACATGGACAGTATACTGTATATACAGCTTCAATGGAGGGACAGAAAGCTCTCGGACTAAATCTAAAATATCTTAAACTGTGTTCCGAAGATGAACGGAGGTCTTACGGGCTTAGAACGACATGAGGGTGAGTCATTAATGACATTATTTTCATTTTTGAGTGAACTAACCCTTTAAGTGGGAGATTTAGTAGTGATTAATGTTTTGTTATGCTAATTTAGAAGAATTTCTGTTAATGTTGGTGTTAGGATAGTTATGATCATGGTGACGAGTGGAGCATGGCTTGATCTGAGAGTAAATAATATCTTTATATTGTTGCTCTCATACAGAGAGTGTTTCTGTTTAACTTACTATTATTAGTATGTTAGCGGATTAGCTTGTTAAAGCTAACTAAGTTTATACTAATAAAAGTGTTCACATTGAGATTACGTGAAAGCTTTAAGTTAATTGTATGAATTAGTGTACTCATACATTTTAATTGTTCTTAACTTGAAATGTTTAAGTATAAAATGTAAATCTGCTAGTTCTGCTTACTTAAACTTTGAATTTCAGAACTTAAAAAATTTGAGACGGTTGATTGCCTTGAATGTTTTGAGTTCTGCCAACTTATTCGGGTTTACAGCGATAGTGAAGCGACGCATCTGACGCTGTAGATCTCAGGATGATAACATTTCATTCATACTATACAGAATGTGCTTTATAGCGGTCGTGGAGTGAATAAGAGAATGTGATTTGGGACGCAGCCGCTCTCTGTTTGCCAAACTCCACCCGATGTGCGAACACACTCATCTCCAGAGCCGCATGAAGACGAAGACGCCTCTTATGCAAACACTACTAATGCACACACACACCACACACACACACACACATACTGCAGCGACAGCTACTCGTCTCTTCTCTCTGTGCGAGTTTAATAATCTACTCCACTATCAATATCGCTGGCTCTATAACAGAAATCATAATAAACGAATTGCTGGTGATGCTCCTCATTAACTCTCGCAGATCTGAACTAAATGTTTAATTCATCAATGCTTTGCAACACAGATATAAGGTTTCTTTTTAAAGAAGACACTTTTGCAGTTTCAGTGTAATCAAAGTAATAGAAGTGTGTTTACTTTAAAAGAAATGTACGGATCTAAACACTTTTGATTTATGGAAAATATATATTTTACTAAATAATTTGGACAGAAAAATAGCTAGAAAATGAAAGCCACATGTCTGACCAAGTAGTGCTCCAAATCTGAAGTTAATATCACAGAAACTGGTTTTAAAGAGCCTTGCTGTGATAAAGCAATGTCTCATTTCTCAATTTAGATTCCAACAACAATTCTGACTTTATCTCCTCAGAGTTGTGACTTTGATTCTCAGAATTGCACGTTTATATCTCACGACTCTGAGAGAAATGTGACTGTACACTCGAAATGTGCGGTAAAAAAAGAGTCACAATAACCTTTTATATTCTGTGGTGAAAACAAGCTTCCATAAATGACATGATTACTAAAATATGTGATAATCCAGACATAAAAACTCAAAGCTCAACCCGTCAAAATAAAAGTTTGGTTTAACTTGAAGAAATTGTGACAGAATTACTGGTGTACAGTAGAATTATAATAATACTAATAATACTAACACTATTAATAATAATAAGTTATTATTAAAAGTTTATTTTTAAGCAATAATCACATCTTTACCTCTTGTGCAGAACTTTGTTTAAGATAAAAGTTTGTTTAATTTTATATGATTAAACGTTTTATTGCATTTGATTGGCAGAAATTTTTAAATATAAAGAAACATAAAAAGCAAATCTAATTGATTGAATTCATAACATTTATTAATTTGTTCATTTCTATGAAATATTTTATTATTATTATTATTATTAACATTTAATTAAACTTAATTTTTTTTTTGTTTAATTAAAACTTAAAACAGAGAATACAGAATTTGTTCAAAATAAAAATGAATTTGAGAAAAAAAATTCACAATTTATTTCACAGGGCCTTAACATTTTAAAAACTGTTGTTAAATTGTATTATTTTTGTGATTTAAATTAATTAGACATGCTTTTTGATTAGTAACATTTCATTTAACTATTAAAATGGAGCACAAAAAAATGGAATCCAGAAAAATTGAAGCTGAAAAAAAACGGACTTTATAAAATGAGGAACTATATAAAATTTGGGAAAAAATAAAATGATTTTCATAGTGCCCTAATTTACTAAGAATAATCCACATATTTCCATAGAGCAGTTATGGAGGCGTGAACACGTTGGGTTTATATTTTCTTGAGGGTTTACAGTAAATGTGATAACCTCGCCACAGTTGTTCTGCTGAAGCTCACGGGCACTCGTGACTTTGACTCAGTCAGATCTGAGATTTGAGGTTTGAGAAGCGCTCCGGTCACATGACTGCCGTGTTCCTGAAACTCATGTTCTTCTGCTGTTGTTGTTTGTCAGGTGTTCTCCTCACATGTCTAGACCAGCGTCGAGTGTCTAACCCAGCCAGTGTTCCCTTTGTGAACATGTTGACATGATCTCAGAGGAGCTTCAATGGGGTTGTGTCACAGCCTGTTATTAGACGAACATCAGCTTTCTTCAGCCCTCGCTCACACACACTGCTTCCTGAGAGCCAGCGCCAGAGAAGAAGTGACGAGACCTGATGTACTCAGAGATAAGATGATTGATATGCTTTTATCGGGTTAATGCAACACGTCCCGAGGCTGGCGGTTTAAAAGCACGTTTATGAGCGTGACTCAGTGCATGTTCAGTGAGGAGGATTCCTCTCTCTCTCTCTCTCTCCTGTCATTACTCTGGGCTTTACTGTGCCTCTCCCGTCACTATTACACCGCTAAATTAAAGGTCTGGACAGACACTCGTCCCTCCTCAGCCTTTCTTATGTAAATGAGCTGGATGTTGGTCAGTCGTAACATCTTTTTGACGCACAAAAACATTGTGTCTGTCTGCACAGAACCATCAGTGCTGTTTCATACGGTCAGCGTCATTATTACTCCTGCTAATCGCATAGCAACGCCCTGGCAACCACCCATACACCTCCCCCTCCCCCGCACCCTCCAACCCAAAATATATAAGGTTTACTCAAATTATATGGCTTAGTTTAAATCTTTTTTTTTAAAATCTATATATATACTGTATATATATATTGTGTCCAAAAGTGATGATGTCACTTTTATATATAAATATAAAATATTTGTTTTGGATATTTGGATATTTGTTTTCAGTGACAGTATAAGTTTGATTAAACCATCAAAATATGAGGACAATATTGTATATTTTGTTCATATTTTAAATATGAGGGAAGAACAAAACACTAAACTTGGTTAAGGTATTTATTTGAAAAAAATATTTGGCAAGTAAAGTCAAACTACAGCTACAGGTTTTATTTTAATAAGCAAAAAACAAATGCACACAAAAACTAAAATCTGACTGGGAAAAGCAAACACTGACCACAACATAAACTTATTCATATTTGTTTGGTTCTCTCTTGTTTTTGCATGTGTTCATCATTTCTTTGTCTGACAGCCTGGACAATAATGATCGACTCCAAGCTCAACTGACTACATCATCTTTAACTCATTTATAATAATATTTAAATAAAGAGTGAAGATGGCAATATTCCCGGGCCGGACGTCACTTCCGGCCTCTACTGTACACACTGTATAATGTAGGTCAATATAATCTTACTGGCTTTTTTAAGTTTCACTTAACCAAACATAGAACCAAAACATTTTGTCAGTCAATATTTGATTTACTATAAATAACACAGGAATATTCTCTCCAAAACACATTAATGTTTATTATTATGTCTTTTTAAAATCATCTTTTCTGTTATGCACTAAAATAAAGAGACCAAATGAATAAGTTAATAAAACTCAAAATAAAGTCTGCAGTAAAGCCAGTGTGTTCTGCACATCGAGAGTTAATACTATATAAACAAAATAGTTTCTTTCTTTTTTTTCTGTAATGAGTGTCATTCACTTTTAGAGAAACTGAATAAAAACACGTTTCAACGGAAACCATAATTTTTTAATTTGGCCGATATTAAAAAACGCACTTTAAATAAATGACAGTGTCACTTTTCTCAGTGTTGTGAAGGTGAAGAACGCTTTCTTCTTTCTCTAGATTGTTCTCTAAATTGTCCTCTGTGTTTCAGACCCGGCTCTTGTTGACACTGTATTTACTGTACTATCAGACACGGTTCATGAGTGTTCTGCGGGACTCTTTCTCAAACACACGCCTATGTTTGGCAAACCATTTACACTGTTTGAATGAAACTGCTTTAAGACTTTTGTTTTGTTTCACTTTTTTTCAGTTTCAGGTTAATCGCGGTCTTAAGACGGATTAGTCCCGCATGTTGCAACTGTCTGAGTGTCATTGTTGGATTATGTCAGGTAATAACTGCACATTCCGGGAAACTAATCTGGAGAGATCTTTATACACAATGAGCTGACCGTGTGTGTGTGTGTGTGTGTGTGTGTGTGTGTGTGTGTGTGTGTGTGCGCTCCTCTCGGATGTCAGGCTTTCTGAGGAAATTCCCATACGTGTTTGGTTGTATAGCTTTATTTCACAATAGAGTTTGAGTAAAGTTTCACGTATCACACTCACCTGTACGATCATAAACGCAGAACATCAGATCCGAAGCGACACATGCTGCAATATTGATCAAAATGCATCATTAGTCATTTCTGTAGGATTCATTTTCTGATTTGACTTTGAATGTTACTGTCTTCTTAAAGTGTTGCTTTATACTGTACTGTACATCACGTCAATAAATGTACACTAAATGCAATGTCAGTGATTCATGTGAAAAGTATATTTTGATTAATAATATTTCTCAGCCTGGACAAAAATGATGTTGCACAATTTGTCATGTGTCATTGCGTTATCATCATTTATTACATGGCTTGGTTGAATTCTAATGTAGAATGCGGTCAGTTATTTCATGATAACAGCCGCTGCTAAGTATGCCACCGTTGCCATGAAAAACAGAGCGTTGCAGGATTCTAACCGAACTGACTATTTTCTTTAGTGAAAGCAATACAATAGTTTTTACAGTAAATCAATACACTCTTTTTTAAATCAATATTTTGTGTCAAATTATTGATTTATTTGGTAGGTAGCCATGTAATAAGCGGGCTAATGTACAGCGAGGCTAGCCTGGGAAAACCCAGACCACTTCCGGCAAATTTAGATTTGCTCTGCAAGTGGGTCTGGCAAAGAGCCCATTGAAACCCATTTCCAATCCGTCGAAATCGCGGCACCAATCAGAAACGTTGGGGCGGGCTTTACACGATGACGACAGAGCAGAGACGGTGACGCAGATTTTGTACATTTTACAAAGATGGATGCCGCCGTGGAACATCACAACATCACTCGTTCGAATCAGCTATCGCGTCTGTTTCAAGCGATTTAAAATGGTCATTTTCGTTAACACAAACAGAGAATTGCTGAGAGTCTCGAGATGTTTCTCCGTCGCTCTGCATACGTCATGTCATTCATCGCTCTGATTGGTTTTAGACCTATCCGACGTCCGTTGGTGACGCCCCTGTGGAAATGAATTGTCTATGGAGCTTTGCCAGACCCTAACTCAGTTACAACTGAGAGTGGTCTGGGTTTTCCCAGGCTACAGCGAGGCGGTTGTTATAGCGAATACAACCCTGATTCCCGAACAGCCTGTCGGTGTTGTATTCGCTATAACAACCGCCTCGCTGTACATTATCCCTTACATATAAAACAATCGGCTCCAAGCTAAAAAATTATCACATTACTTGATCAAGTTTTGAATTAAGGGTGGATGGAACGTTTCCGAAGCCAGACGTCACTTTTGACCACTACTGTACATTACTGACCACTACTGTACACTACTGACCCCTACTGTACACTACTGACCCTACTGTACACTACAGACCACTACTGTACACTACTGACCACTACTTTACACTACTGACCCCTACTGTACACTACTGACCACTACTGATCACTACTGAAACCTACTGTACACTACTGACCCCTACTGTACACTACTGATCACTACTGACCACTACTGTACACTACTGACCACTACTGTACACTACTGACCACTACTGACCACTACTGTACACTACTGACCCCTACTGTACACTACTGACCCCTACTGTACACTACTGACCCCTACTGTACACTACAGACCACTACTGTACACTACTGACCCCTACTGTACACTACTGACCACTACTGTACACTACTGACTCCTACTGTACACTACTGACCACTACTGTACACTACTGTACACTACTGACCCCTACTTTACACTACTGACCCCTACTGTACACTACTGACCCCTACTGTACACTACTGACCCCTACTGTACACTACAGACCACTACTGTACACTACTGACCCCTACTGTACACTACTGACCACTACTGTACACTACTGACCCCTACTGTACACTACTGACCACTACTGTACACTACTGACCACTACTGTACACTACTGACCACTACTTTAAACTACTGACCCCTACTGTACACTACTGACCACTACTGTACACTACTGATCACTACTGACCCCTACTGTACACTACTGACCCCTACTGTACACTACTGATCACTACTGACCACTACTGTACACTACTGACCCCTACTGTACACTACTGACCACTACTGACCACTACTGTACACTACTGACCACTACTGTACACTACTGATCACTACTGTACACTACTGACCACTACTGTATACTACTGACCACTACTGTACACTACTGACCACTACTGTATACTACTGATCACTACTGTACACCATTGACCACTACTGTATACTACTGACCACTACTGTACACCACTGACCACTACTGTACACCACTGACCACTACTGTATACTACCGAAGCCTACTGTACACTACTGTATACTACTAACCACTACTGTACACTACTGACCACTACTGTATACTACTGATCACTACTGTACACCACTGACCCCTACTGTACACTACTGACCACTACTGCACACTTCTGACCACTACTGTACACTACTGACCCCTACTGTACACTACTGACCCCTACTGTACACTACTGACCACTACTGTACACTACTGACCCCTACTGTACACTACTGACCCCTACTGTACACTACTGACCACTACTGTACACTACTGACCACTACTGTACACTACTGACCCCTATTGTACACTACTGACCACTATTTACACTACTGACCACTACTGTACACTACTGATCACTACTGTACACCACTGACCACTACTGTATACTACTGATCACTACTGTATACTACTGATCACTACTGTACACCATTGACCACTACTGTATACTACTGACAACTACTGTACACCACTGACCACTACTGTACACCACTGACCACTACTGTATACTACCGAAGCCTACTGTACACTACTGTATACTACTGACCACTACTGTACACTACTGACCACTACTGTATACTACTGATCACTACTGTACACCACTGACCCCTACTGTACACTACTGACCACTACTGCACACTTCTGACCACTACTGTACACTACTGACCCCTACTGTACACTACTGACCCCTACTGTACACTACTGACCACTACTGTACACTACTGACCCCTACTGTACACTACTGACCACTACTGTACACTACTGACCCCTATTGTACACTACTGACCCCTATTGTACACTACTGACCACTACTGTACACTACTGATCACTACTGTACACCACTGACCACTACTGTATACTACTGATCACTACTGTACACTACTGACCACTACTGTACACTACTGACCCCTACTGTACACTACTGACCACTACTGTACACTACTGACCACTACTGTACACTACTGACAACTACTGTATACTACTGATCACTACTGTACACCACTGACCACTACTGTATACTACTGACCACTACTGTACACCACTGACCACTACTGTACACCACTGACCACTACTGTATACTACTGACCACTACTGTATACTACTGACCACTACTGTACACTACTGACCATTACTGTACTGACCACTACTGTACACTACTGGCCACTACTGTACACTACTGTACACTACTGACCACTACTTACCACTACTGTACACTACTGACCCATACTGTACACTACTAACCACTGACCACTATTGTACACTACTGACATTGTAAAAATACTAATCTGGTTGAAAATCTGCTAATTAGTTTCTTGAATTATGTTGGAAAATATGTTTATTATTAAGAATTGTGGTAGTTTTTAACTGCTTTGTCCTCTGCAGGGTCACTGAACGGATGGCCAGTCGCATCGCAGTTACACACACATTCACATCTATAGACAATGTAGTGTCTCCAATCCCCTGCTGATTTTAGATTGTGGGGAAAACCAGAGGGAAGCCACACAGACATGGTGAACACATGGAAACAGCAGACAGAGAGACCTCAGTCTCAGCCGTAACCCTCTTCCCGCAACGCTCTACCGCAACGCCCTACTGCAACGCCCTATTGTAACTCCCAACTGTAGCGCTATACTCTAACGCCCTACAGTAACGATCTACTGTAACGCTCCACTGTAATGCTATACTGTAACGCTATACTGTAACACTATACTGTAACGCTCTACTGTAATGCTGTAACGCTATACTGTAATGCTGTAACGCTCTACTGTACCGCTCTACTGTAACGCTATACTGTAATGCTGTAACGCTCTACTGTACCGCTCTACTGTAACGCTATACTGTACCGCTCTACTGTAACGCTATACTGTAATGCTGTAACGCTCTACTGTACCGCTCTACTGTAACACTCTACTGTACCGCTCTACTGTAACGCTATACTGTACCGCTCTACTGTAACGCTATACTGTACCGCTCTACTGTAACACTCTACTGTACCGCTCTACTGTACCGCTCTACTGTAACACTCTACTGTACCGCTCTACTGTAACGCTATACTGTACCGCTCTACTGTAACGCTATACTGTAATGCTGTAACGCTCTACTGTACCGCTCTACTGTAACGCTCTACTGTACCGCTCTACTGTAACGCTATACTGTAATGCTGTAACGCTCTACTGTACCGCTCTACTGTAACACTCTACTGTACCGCTCTACTGTAACGCTATACTGTAATGCTCTACTGTAACGCTATACTGTAATGCTCTACTGTAACGCTATACTGTAATGCTCTACTGTAACGCTATACTGTAATGCTGTAACGCTATACTGTAATGCTGTAACGCTCTACTGTACCGCTCTACTGTAACGCTCTACTGTAATGCTCTACTGTAACGCTATACTGTAATGCTGTAACGCTATACTGTAATGCTGTAACGCTATACTGTAATGCTGTAACGCTCTACTGTAATGCTGTAACGCTATACTGTAATGCTGTAACGCTATACTGTAATGCTGTAACGCTATACTGTAATGCTGTAACGCTATACTGTAATGCTGTAACGCTCTACTGTAACGCTCTACTGTAATGCTGTAACGCTATACTGTAATGCTGTAACGCTCTACTGTAATGCTGTAACGCTATACTGTAATGCTGTAACGCTATACTGTAATGCTGTAACGCTCTACTGTAATGCTGTAACGCTCTAATGTAACGCTCTACTGTAATGCTGTAACGCTATACTGTAATGCTGTAACGCTATACTGTAATGCTGTAAAGCTATACTGTAATGCAGTAATGCTCTAATGTAACGCTCTACTGTAAGGCTCTACTGTAATGCTGTAATGCTATACTGTAACGCTATACTGTAACACTGTACTGTAACGCTCTACTGTAATGCTGTAACGCTCTACTGTAATGCTGTAACGCTCTACTGTAATGCTGTAACGCTATACTGTAATGCTGTAACGCTATACTGTAATGCTGTAACGCTCTACTGTAACGCTCTACTGTAATGCTGTAACGCTCTACTGTAATGCTGTAACGCTATACTGTAATGCTGTAACGCTCTACTGTAATGCTGTAACGCTCTAATGTAACGCTCTACTGTAATGCTGTAACGCTATACTGTAATGCTGTAACGCTATACTGTAATGCTGTAACGCTCTACTGTAATGCTGTAACGCTCTACTGTAACGCTATACTGTAATGCTATACTGTAATGCTCTACTGTAACGCTATACTGTAATGCTCTACTGTAACGCTATACTGTAATGCTGTAACGCTATACTGTAATGCTGTAACACTCTACTGTACCGCTCTACTGTAACGCTCTACTGTAATGCTCTACTGTAACGCTATACTGTAATGCTGTAACGCTATACTGTAATGCTGTAACGCTATACTGTAACGCTCTACTGTAATGCTGTAACGCTCTACTGTAATGCTGTAACGCTATACTGTAATGCTGTAACGCTATACTGTAATGCTGTAACGCTATACTGTAATGCTGTAACGCTCTACTGTAACGCTCTACTGTAATGCTGTAACGCTATACTGTAATGCTGTAACGCTCTACTGTAATGCTGTAACGCTATACTGTAATGCTGTAACGCTATACTGTAATGCTGTAACGCTCTACTGTAATGCTGTAACGCTCTAATGTAACGCTCTACTGTAATGCTGTAACGCTATACTGTAATGCTGTAACGCTATACTGTAATGCTGTAAAGCTATACTGTAATGCAGTAATGCTCTAATGTAACGCTCTACTGTAAGGCTCTACTGTAATGCTGTAATGCTATACTGTAACGCTATACTGTAACACTGTACTGTAACGCTCTACTGTAATGCTGTAACGCTCTACTGTAATGCTGTAACGCTCTACTGTAATGCTGTAACGCTCTACTGTAATGCTGTAACGCTATACTGTAATGCTGTAACGCTATACTGTAATGCTGTAACGCTCTGCTGTAACGCTATACTGTAATGCTGTAACGCTCTACTGTAACGCTCTACTGTAATGCTGTAACGCTCTACTGTAATGCTGTAACGCTATACTGTAATGCTGTAACGCTCTACTGTAATGCTGTAACGCTCTAATGTAACGCTCTACTGTAATGCTGTAACGCTATACTGTAATGCTGTAACACTATACTGTAATGCTGTAACGCTCTACTGTAATGCTGTAACGCTCTACTGTAACGCTCTACTGTAATGCTGTAACGCTATACTGTAATGCTGTAACGCTATACTGTAATGCTGTAAAGCTATACTGTAATGCAGTAACGCTCTAATGTAACGCTCTACTGTAACGCTCTACTGTAATGCTGTAATGCTATACTGTAACGCTATACTGTAACACTGTACTGTAACGCTGTAACGCTATACTGTAATGCTGTAACGCTCTACTGTAATGCTGTAACGCTATACTGTAATGCTGTAACGCTTTACTGTAATGCTGTAACGCTCTACTGTAATGCTGTAACGCTATACTGTAATGCTGTAACGCTATACTGTAATGCTGTAACGCTATACTGTAATGCTGTAACGCTATACTGTAATGCTGTAACGCTCTACTGTAATGCTGTAACGCTATACTGTAATGCTGTAACGCTATACTGTAATGCTGTAACGCTCTACTGTAATGCTGTAACGCTCTAATGTAACGCTATACTGTAATGCTGTAACACTATACTGTAATGCTGTAACGTTATACTGTAATGCTGTAACGCTATACTGTAATGCTGTAACGCTATACTGTAATGCTGTAAAGCCATAATGTAACTACAAAGCCATGTAATGCAGTAACGCTCTAATGTAACGCTCTACTGTAACGCTCTACTGTAATGCTGTAATGCTATACTGTAACGCTATACTGTAACACTATACTGTAACGCTCTACTGTAATGCTGTAACGCTATACTGTAATGCTGTAACGCTATACTGTACCGCTCAACTGTAATGCTCTACTGTAATGCTGTAACGCTCTACTGTAACGCTCTACTGTAATGCTGTAACGCTATACTGTAATGCTGTAACGCTCTACTGTAACGCTATACTGTAATGCTGTAACGCTATACTGTAATGCTGTAACGCTCTACTGTAATGCTGTAACGCTCTACTGTAATGCTGTAACGCTCTAATGTAACGCTCTACTGTAACGCTCTACTGTAATGCTGTAATGCTATACTGTAACGCTATACTGTAACACTATACTGTAACGCTCTACTGTAATGCTGTAACGCTATACTGTAATGCTGTAACGCTCTACTGTACCGCTCAACTGTAATGCTCTACTGTAATGCTGTAACACTCTACTGTAACACTATACTGTAATGCTGTAACGCTATATTGTAATGCTGTAACGCTCTACTGTAACGCTCTACTGTAATGCTGTAACGCTACACTGTAATGCTCTACTGTAATGCTGTAACGCTACACTGTAATGCTCTACTGTAACGTCCTACTGTAACGCCCTACTGTAACGCTCTATTGTAACACGCTACTGTAACGCTCTACTGCAACGCCCTACTGTAACGCTCCACTGTAACGCTCTACTGTAACACGCTACTGTAACGCTCTACTGTAACGCCCTACTGTAACGCTCTACTGTAACCCCCTACTGTAACGCCCTACAGTAACGCTCTATAGTAACGCTCTACTGTAACACTCTACTGTAACACACTACTGTAACGCTCTACTGTAACAATCTACTGTAACGCCCTACTGTAACGCCCTACTGTAACCCCCTACTGTAACGCCCTACAGTAACGCTCTATAGTAACGCTCTACTGTAACGCTCTACTGTAACACACTACTGTAATGCTCTACTGTAACGCTCTACTGTAACCCCCTACTGTAACCCCCTACTGTAACGCCCTACAGTAACGCTCTATAGTAACGCTCTACTGTAAAGCTCTACTGTAACGCTATACTGTAACGATCTACTGTAACGATCTACTGTAACGCCCTACTGTAACCCCCTACTGTAACACCCTACAGTAACGCTCTATAGTAACGCTCTACTGTAAAGCTCTACTGTAACGCTATACTGTAATGCTATACTGTAACGCCCTACTGTAACGCCCTACTGTAACGCCCTACTGTAACGCTATACTGTAACGCTCTACTGTAACACTCTATTGTAACGCTCTACTGTACAGCTCTACTGTAATGCTCTACTGTAACAATCTACTCTAACACCCTACTGTAACGCTCTACTGTAACGCTATACTGTAACGCTATACTGTAACGCTATACTATAACGCTCTACTGTAACACTCTATTGTAACGCTCTACTGTACAGCTCTACTGTAATGCTCTACTGTAACAATCTACTCTAACACCCTACTGTAACGCTCTTCCACAACACTCTACCGTCACAATCTACCACAACGCTCTTCCATAACGCTCTATCGTAACGCTCTACCGCTCTCTAATGTAATGCTCTACCGTAACGCTATACAGCAAAGCTCTTCTGTAATGCTTTACCGCAATGCTCTACCGTAACGCTCAACTCATGTGCAGCAGGCCTGAGGATGCATCTCAACACAGCCAATGTACTGTAAGTCTATGAGATGCTGCACATTTTATCATCTGCCTGTTGAAAAACTTAAATAAGTAATTGCACACCTTTCCTTAATAAGCAGCGCAATTTGATTCTTCTTGCACTTTCATAGCACAAAGTTTACCTGGGAATTTGGTCAAATCACTAACCTACTGCATGAGCAATAGTAATATGGATGTTTGCCTTCAGGAAAACCACTAATTGTGTATAATTTCTCCACCCATCCAGATGCTCCCAGATACCAGATAAACACGAAGAAGAAAAAGTACAATGTTTCCAGAGAAGAATCAAGGACAAATGCAAAAACACTTTCCAATACGGCGAGATTCCCTGGAACGGCTGTGACCTCACGGTTTCTAAATAAAGCCAAAGCAACTTCCGTCCATCTCTCTGAGAGCGGCGCGGCCCTTGATCAACAGTACGCAGCAGTGGGCACGTTTCAACAAATAATAACAGGCGCTGATTAATTACATGTTTTTCAACATCAACAGTAAACAGTCTCAGAGCGTCATTCCTCTCTCTGACAGCGTAAACACTGACCATTTCCAGCTCATCTGATGTTTGGTCTACACTTGTGTTTGTGGTCACATGTTTGTTCGTTTGGAGGGAAAGGAGCCACCCAGGGTCCGGCATGAGTGCTCACTGATGAGTAATCCATGTTTCCGGGTATGTGGAAACATGTCAGCGCAAGATTAATAAATTCAAGGAATGTCAAAAGAGGGGTCCATTCCTATTCCAGTCCGTGGGGGTACAAACATGATACCAGACATACACTCATGATACACACACACACGTACTTGAAGAAAACAGACAATCAAGAAATGAGCACGAAGAACTGATAAACGTGTGTCGTTTTTGGGATGCTAAAATACTTTCTCCTGTCCTGGGTTAATGAGTCAATTATAAATAAGCCACTGGAGGATAAGTGCACTGAAAACTGTAAACAATGACTCGACTAGACGGTTTAAAAACATCGCTGTGTTTATTTGAGTTTCCCAAGCTACAGTGACTCAACTGATGTCATGACTATCTGACCGATACAAAACCTGTTTGAAAATAGACACTATTTTGTTATTCCACAAAAATTGCACACTTCACCTTTAAAGTTGTCTTTAGGTCTATTCAGGACAGCAAGAGCAACTAGTGATGGGAGAAACAAAGAATTCCAAAACTTTGAATCAATTCAACCAGTTGCATCGTAAAATGATATTTTGGAAACGCTGGAAACGCTGGCAACGATCAGAAAGGTGTAAATGCAATAAAAATATGCATAAAACTCCTTTTACAAACCAAATAGAAATGTTTTATAGAGAGTGTAATCTATTAAATGGTATAAAAATGTTTTGCTAATACCATTGAATATAAAGTGTCTTTATAAAATGTGCTAGACTATTTTATAAAATTGTAGAGCTTGTTTTATTAAGAGACTTAACTAAAACTATTCCTTTTTATTATACAAATGTATCATTACAAATTACGGAGCCCTGCACATGACATGCGGACACAAACTATATATGTATATTGTGGCCACGAATTATGAATTTATTCCCAGACTTATTATTGGATTCCCTTGTTTTGGTAAATTGTGGCCACGTTGAACTAATATGTTCTCTCTTCTGATTTAACTAAAACAAGGGAACGAATTATTACAATGTGGCCACGATTTAGTGTAACGAGGGAACGAATTGGTAAAATGTGCTGACATGTTAGTAAGTT
This sequence comes from Phoxinus phoxinus, assembly GCF_949152265.1. Taxonomy (NCBI): domain Eukaryota; kingdom Metazoa; phylum Chordata; class Actinopteri; order Cypriniformes; family Leuciscidae; genus Phoxinus; species Phoxinus phoxinus. The sequence continues at coordinate 1,383,615 of NC_136885.1, forward strand.
GTGTGAACGAATTGTTAATTTTGTGGCCACGATATGCATATGTTTTCACAAACATGTCATGTGAGGGGGTTCATAATAAAAAAACACTGGTTCATGGTTTCACAGAGTTTCACATGTGTGTGTTTCACGTGTTTGGAAAACGTCTCACTAAGAGCAACTTTGTGAACACATTTTGATGTTAATGTATCACTATTAATGTATGGAGGACATGCCAGACAATAACACAAGATATCATGGCCACGCATTAGGAATTCAGTTCCACGATTTATTACTTTGTTAAAAGTGTGAGAATCACTCAATTATAAGGTTCCATTTGTTCACATAAGTATTAGTTAACATGAACTAACAATGAAAAATACTTATAAAGCATGTTTATTATTTAGTTAATTAACTAACAATGAAAACTAACATTAACTAATGGGACCTTGTTACAACTCATTGTTGTGATGTGTGAGTATTGTCCATTCTTCCCAGGGCAAAACGCTTCCTTCCAGATTTCTGCCTTCAAAACAAAAGTGTTTGATGACAGGCTCTCAGCGACCTTGAGACTTTAAAACAAGCGACCGAAGCAGAGTCACAGATGGCAATAAACCTGCAGAATATCACAGATGGGGATCTGTCTAACAATGACACCAAAAGCAAGAATCTAGCGTGATTATTTCCACATGCACATCATTTTCGAACGCTGTCAGTTCATGCTGCGTTCCTTCTGTCTCTCTCTGTCTCATATGACTAATAAACAGCCCTATAAATAACATCAGAGCTTTGTAAAAACAGTGGAAAATGTTTGTTGTGGTTTTTTGTTTTGTCGACGGAAGATCCTGCAGACACACAAACATGTAGGGCAGTAATTAGTGTCTGTAGGGTGGGAGACGAGGGACTCGGAGTCAGCGAGGGTGAAACACAGGATTTGAGCTGGGCCGTAGGCTACACACAGTGGGTTTACTGGGACATGCTTTCATTTGTTGGGGTTTGCCACAGAATGCATCTCCTGAAACGATGCAGAAAATGCTCCGTCACAAACATCTGTCCAGACTGTCTGCAAGTATGAAACTCAACACTTCATCCGACACTTTTGATAAAGGACAGTTTAAAGTCTTTCACTTGACTTCCTGAAATTAAATGAAAATAAAACGGAACGGATACTCTTTGGTCCCTCTAAAAGTAGTTTAAATCACCTCCTGAAGCATATACACTTTCTTTGCCAGTACATACCTGTGTTAAAAACCTTGGTGTTTCACTAGATAGTTTCTTAAAACTAGATAGGCAAGTAATTTCTGTTGTCAGATCTTGTTTTTTTCCTCTACGTATGCTGACTAAAGTTAAAGGGGGGGTACAATGGTGTTTCATGTATTCAGAGTTGTTTACAGTGTTAAAGAGATGGATTCTCATGCTAATAATGGCCAAAGTTTGAAAAGTTATTTTGAACGAATAACAGAGAATTTCTGTGCTGAAAATCATACTTCCGGATTGCAACACGTTTCGGCTGTTTTTTTCTATCGTAGATCTAATGACGTAGACCAGAGTGGAACTCCTTATATGAGCATTGCTCTCGGAAAAGCGCGTTCACGCACACGTCGACCAGAGGAGAGAAAGACCGCGCTCATCGACGCATAGACATCATATATCTCTATATAATATCTATGCATCGACGCGCTACTACCGGAAATCATCATCAGCAGCGCTAAATAGGAATGGTTGATGTCAAGAATGTCTCCAAAAAAGTGTGTTTTGGGATGTGAGGGAAAGTTTACCTTGTTCAGCTTCCCAAAGAACCCAGTGTTACTGGAACAGTGGATGCAGTTTGTATTTCCGGGACAGCAAAGGAGTGTGGCAAGTGCGGTTTTGTGTTCTGGTCATTTCAGTGACGAATGTTTTATTAACAAGACCCAGGTCGTCGCTGGATTTGCAAACCAAATACTATATATATATAGTAATATGGCATAACGCACCACGATCGATAATAAGCAAACCTTCCCGGGCGCTCCCGCTTGACTCTATAGCTCCGCCCACGCCCAGAATCAAGGACCTCGGCTTTTTCCGGTTAGAATCGGAAAGCTGTATTTTTATTTTATAAATATGATGAAACTAAAGACTTTTTGGAGATATTAAGGACGCACTATTACTCTATAGGTACTCAAGATTAACATGAGATTGACTGAAACTAAGTATTTTACCCCCCCTTTAAGCCTTTTCTATGTCCCCAAGCTCTCGAATGGGTGATACATGCATTCCTGTCATCTCGACTGGACTATTGTAATTCTTTATACTATGCAATAAATTCAACCACTCTAATACATCTATAGTCCAAATAGTCCAAAATGCAGCAGCGAGACTTTTAAAAGGCATTCGCAAACGTTAACGTATTACCCCGATTTTAGCATCCGTTCACTGGCTGCGGTTCGTTCTAGGGTTGATTTTAAAATTCTTTTATTTGTCTATAAGTGCCTAAATAGCCTAGCTCCCCTCTATCTGTCTGAGCTCGTAGAGCAATACAATCCTTCCAGAGATCTTAGGTCAGGTACACAGAAACTTTCATCTATACCACGGTACAGGTTAAAACACAGAGGTTATCGTGCTTTTGCCATTGCGGGCCCGACACTATGGAATAGCTTGCCTAATCATGTCCGTTTTGCATCTGACTTGAGTCACGCTTGAAAACACACTTTTATTCAATTGCTTTTAATAACCTGTAATTTGTATTTTAATGTTTCTTGTTCTGTCTGTTGTGTGATATTATATTGCTTTGTAAAGCACATTGGTCAGCTTGTCTGTATAAATGGTGCTATATAAATACATTTGTACTTTTTGACTTGACTGTTATTTCCTAAGTGTCCTCCTTAGTTTGGTGAAACTACACATCTATCCGCCCATGGAGCGTCAGATCGGGAGAGGGTTATTAAACAGAACCGGTACTGTAGGTTTATCACTGAAAATTGTGGCGTACTTTGTCAACTCTTTAAACTGCATTATGGTAAAACCATAGACCAGTGTTCGTGACGTCACTCACTCGTAGTGTTTCTGAAGAGCGTTTTTGAAACCAAAAGTGGGCGGAGCCGGCCGTCGCCATCTTGGCCGCGCGTCACTCCTGGATAAACAGAGGCAGATTAGCTGACGTGATGCTAACACACAGCAGACAAATATTTCTTAGCAAACTTTCAGTCGTAATGGGGTCGACTTGTGTTGTTCCTGGTGCAGGAATTCAAAGAAAGTTTGCTAAGAAGTATTTCCTACTAAAGCAATGCTGAATTTGACTCTGGTAGGCGTGTCCATAGCAGACTGGGGGGCGTGGCCTTGGATGCAATAGCCCAGTGCATTATGGGTCTTGCAGTTTTCCTACACATTTGGCAAAAGGGAAGTTTTTCTCCAGTCAGGAGCACCGATATATAGAAAGCCCAGTTTGCCGGCGGTGAAGGAACCCTTAAAGGAAAATGTGTTGTTTCTTTGTTTCAATATTCATGAGGCATATTTCATTTTATTGAATATTGATTGTTGCAATATAATTTGTAGTAAAATAAAATCGTTTTTATTAAAAGTCATGTTAATATAAAAGCAGATATGCTTCATAAAGGAGCAATAGTCACTACTCTGAATAGCAGGATACTCCACTGAAGTACTTAAGTAGATTGATGTGGATAGTGGAACGGTTAGGGACTGGTATGTGGATAGTGGAACGGTTAGGGACTGGTATGTGGATAGTGGAACGGTTAGGGACTGGTATGTGGATAGTGGTACGGTTTGGGACTGGTATGTGGATAGTGGTACGGTTTGGGACTGGTATGTGGATAGTGGAACGGTTAGGGACTGGTATGTGGATAGTGGAACGGTTAGGGACTGGTATGTGGATAGTGGAACGGTTAGGGACTGGTATGTGGATAGTGGTACGGTTTGGGACTGGTATGTGGATAGTGGTACGGTTTGGGACTGGTATGTGGATAGTGGAACGGTTAGGGACTGGTATGTGGATAGTGGAACGGTTAGGGACTGGTATGTGGATAGTGGAACGGTTAGGGACTGGTATGTGGATAGTGGAACGGTTAGGGACTGGTATGTGGATAGTGGAACGGTTAGGGACTGGTATGTGGATAGTGGTACGGTTTGGGACTGGTATGTGGATAGTGGTACGGTTTGGGACTGGTATGTGGATAGTGGAACGGTTAGGGACTGGTATGTGGATAGTGGAACGGTTAGGGACTGGTATGTGGATAGTGGAACGGTTAGGGACTGGTATGTGGATAGTGGTACGGTTTGGGACTGGTATGTGGATAGTGGTACGGTTTGGGACTGGTATGTGGATAGTGGTACGGTTTGGGACTGGTATGTGGATAGTGGAACGGTTAGGGACTGGTATGTGGATAGTGGAACGGTTAGGGACTGGTATGTGGATAGTGGAACGGTTAGGGACTGGTATGTGGATAGTGGTACGGTTAGGGACTGGTATGTGGATAGTGGTACGGTTTGGGACTGGTATGTGGATAGTGGTACGGTTTGGGACTGGTATGTGGATAGTGGAACGGTTAGGGACTGGTATGTGGATAGTGGAACGGTTAGGGACTGGTATGTGGATAGTGGAACGGTTAGGGACTGGTATGTGGATAGTGGAACGGTTAGGGACTGGTATGTGGATAGTGGAACGGTTAGGGACTGGTATGTGGATAGTGGAACGGTTAGGGACTGGTATGTGGATAGTGGAACGGTTAGGGACTGGTATGTGGATAGTGGAACGGTTAGGGACTGGTATGTGGATAGTGGAACGGTTAGGGACTGGTATGTGGATAGTGGTACGGTTTGGGACTGGTTGCTGGTATGTTAGGGTTAAGCGTGGGTTAATGGTACGGGAAGCTTAACAGTAATTATAGAAGCAATTACACACATTAATTACAGATGTAATAACATAAGGGTATTTTCTAAATACAAGAAGAATGTAAAAACATGCATGTACACAAATGCATTGTATGAAATGATTCAGTTAAATGTTACTTAGTGAAAGTGTGTCCATCTTATAGGGATTTTATCAGAACTGTTTCCTTCAGAATTATAATGTTCACGATTAGGTTCACGATAATATTCACGATTAGGTTCACGATAATGTTCACGATAATGTTCACGATAATGTTCACGATTAGGTTCACGATAATATTCACGATTAGGTTCACGATAATGTTCACGATTAGGTTCACGATAATATTCACGATTAGGTTCACGATAATGTTCACGATTAGGTTCACGATAATATTCACGATAATATTCACGATTAGGTTCACGATAATGTTCACGATAATGTTCACGATTAGGTTCACGATAATGTTCACGATAATATTCACGATTAGGTTCACGATAATGTTCACGATAATGTTCACGATTAGGTTCACGATAATGTTCAAGATTAGGTTCACGATTAGGTTCACGATAATGTTCACGATAATGTTCACGATTAGGTTCACGATAATGTTCACGATAATATTCACGATTAGGTTCACGATAATGTTCACGATAATGTTCACGATAATGTTCACGATAATGTTCACGATTAGGTTCACGATAATGTTCACGATAATGTTCACGATTAGGTTCACTATAATGTTCACGATAATGTTCACGATTAGGTTCACGATAATGTTCACGATTAGGTTCACGATAATGTTCACGATAATGTTCACAATAATGTTCACGATTAGGTTCACGATAATGTTCACGATTAGGTTCACGATAATGTTCACGATAATGTTCACGATAATGTTCACGATTAGGTTCACGATAATGTTCACGATTAGGTTCACGATAATGTTCACGATAGGTTCACGATTAGGTTCACGATTAGGTTCACGATAATGTTCACGATAGGTTCACGATTAGGTTCACGATTAGGTTCACGATAATGTTCACGATAGGTTCACGATTAGGTTCACGATTAGGTTCACGATAATGTTCACGATAATGTTCACGATTAGGTTCACGATTAGGTTCACGATAATGTTCACGATTAGGCAGGGCCGGCGATTGCTATAGGCGAACTAGGCGGTTGCCTAGGGCGACAAATGTGTTGGGGGCGCGCTCTAGTGTCGCACTTTACCTACTTCCCATTAATCGAGAAATCACAGAATTTGAATGACAAGCGAAACAAAAACATGTTTATTAAACATGATCATCCTAAGGCGCCCCTCTGCCACACGTTTACTTGTCAACCTGATTATTTGGATGAATTGATGATTATTGTCGATCATTTCCAAACGGGGGGAGTTGCGTTGCGTAACGTCAGGCTAGTGCTCCGCTGCTGGCGCATTGATAGAAAATGAAGCGGTCTAAACCCTCTGGTGCACAGGGACGAAAACAGAGAAAGCAACAAGATTTAAAAAAAGCCCAGTATAGTAAGTCTTCTCATCTCAGCCATTAAGGTGTCAAACGAAATAAATGTACTTAGTATTGTGCACAGGCATATTGGGACTACCGGGAGATTCCCGGTGAACTACGTGCTTTTTGGGCCTATACATCTCATACTTTTACTTTTATTTTTTGTCTTAACGGCCCATAAAACTCGTACATCGGCGGCCTATTCGTTTTGTTTTGTTTTGCTTAATTGGCGCTGGGTTACTTCCAAGTATATAGCTTACTTTCAAGTATAAACATTTTAAACTAATTATGAAAATGTCCCTTTATTTTTCAGTGCATTTGTTTTACTGTATTACTGTCATGGGATTAATATGAACTATTATTATGTAGTAGTGTAATGTACACAGACACTAACTAAAAGAGGTTTGAATTTTTGTTTGTTCAATTTGCACACTGAATATGGTTGGAGCTTTTAATTTTGCACCAGAATGATGAATTTAACAGTAAAATGCACAAAATGTTCTTACGGGGGAGCATGCCCCCGAACCCCCCTAGCCTTGTAGCCTAATAGATAA
>NC_136885.1:1400519-1410519 GCF_949152265.1 Phoxinus phoxinus
AAATTCTTCAGGAAATCAGAAATAAATACACAGCTTCAGCAAATAAAAATTATATTAATATAATGATGTACATATTATAATAACTAATAATTTTTTTTGAAGATGCATTGGACAATGTTTTATAGTTGTTTTAAGACAGATAAATGTCTCCACATAGATTTTAACCTGTTAACCTTCACCAGAGCGAGGACGCTCTGAAGCGTTTTTTTTTTTAAATAGTTCAAAGTTACTATCAGATTTAATGTTATTACCTTGACAAACTATACATCATTAAAAATATATAAGTCTCACGTTTCAGTATTTGACCACTATTGTATTCTGAGAAACTTATAGTGACAGTTATGTCTTAATTTGTGTCAGGATTTATGTAATGAAAAAATGAGTCGATACCTTTAATATGAATTATGAGCGTCAGCTGCTCCATTCAGAAAAAAACTCCGGTGCTGTTGTCTTGAGAACGCGTGACAAAACAACGTTCCTCAGGGCTTTTGGCTCAAAAATGTGCAGATTTGGAGAAATATTGATATATTATCATAGGTTTACATCATATTTCTATAGACAGGAATAATATTTATTGAATGTATATCCAAATGCGTCGATGTATACATAAAGAGCGCTGGATACTCTGATGTACTGTGTTTTCAATCCATACAGCAGGCTGAGGGCGCCATTTGCACAGTTTTTTCCAAATATGGGAGCTCACGAAGAAGAAATAACCTGTGACCTTCCAGGACGTCACTGACATAAACACAGCTAACGTTAGCTTTCAGAGATCGCTATAACATGCAGATAAAGATGTTTTGAAGACAATAAACATGATTGCAATGATATTTGATTTACCTGTGTTCTTCGAGCCATGTCAGGTATTTTTATAATAATAGATTATATGTATAATGTTATGCTAATCGATATAGACTTTACAATAGTGCAGAATAATATCAAATCATATATTTTCTGTCTGATTTTCTTTTCTGAAGCCAAATAAGCTCATAGAAGATTATTTAAAACACTCGACTTGCACTAAAAAGTAAGTTTGCAGAACAAACAGGGTTTTAATCTCATAAATTGTCGTGTATTGATGGTGTGCTAAGCTAACATGCTAGCTAGCTCTCTAGTTGCACCTGCCATCTAGCTGTTATTTTTTATGATTTTTTTTCTAAATCGGAATGCTTACTGAAATATTTCTTTATTTAAGAAAGGCATTTGATACAGTTTCAAATGTGAAGTGAAGATTATGAAAGAAATTAGGGGGTGAAACACCGTGATTAGCCAGTCTTTAGCGATTATAATGGAGACAAAGGAAAATAATATTTATGGCCATAAGCAGGCTGGAAAGGTGTAAATGTGTGCAGGAGAGACTGACACTGAATGGGGCTCGTTTGCACCACAAAACAATAGAGACAATAGACTGAATAGATGCTAATAGATGACAATAAACACAAGTTTGCATTTTAGAGTCAATTCAAAATAAAGTCATTTGAGATGATCTTGAAAAACATTTAACAAAATACAGAGTTTTAGACTTATCACCTTCAAATTTTAAATATAACATGGTCAGACATGTGTCTTTAGCTGGAGTGCATTTCTAGAGTGCTGACGGGCCAACTTTAATTAAATTTTCATGAAGATGTTTCATAAAAATAAATTTCTAATAACTTACACAACTTTGAAGCTATTCATAATTTTTTTTTCATTATGACAATAATTCATTCTACATTTCCAATAAAGTGCCAGGTGTCAGCTTTCAAATGAGACCATACTTGAGCTTTTAGGACAAAAGGTCAATTAATTGAATCTTTTTTAGGTTGGGTATGCTATTTCTGGGGATTTTTCAAAAGTGGCGCTGAAGGCTAACAGGTTAAACAGATTTATCAAAGACTTTAGACTTTGACAGTGCAGAAGTTGCTAGAATTCAGTGTCAGCATCATGTTACAGCGGTTAAAGTCAGTAACCCACGTGCAAGTCATATTAGCAAATGCATAGCAGACCTTTCCACCTAGGAAAACAACTAAACAGTGAGATAGTTATTTATACAAACAGCAACTAAAACTTACCAGTAACTTCTGAGGCAGTATCTTCATCTCTTCGAGTCTGCTTCGACTTTGACTTGAAAAGCTTGGCTCTGATTGGGCAAATTGAATGTAGCTGAACTGAAAAAGACGTGATGTTACACTTTGTGCCAAAAATACGAAATGGTGTCATGATCACTCACCCTCAAGTAGTTCCAAACCATTTAAGACTTTCGTTAATCTTCGATAGAAAAACTGTCATGATTCATATCCCTCCGATGAACGATTCACCAGATCTGTTCACGTTTCAAAAAGTGAATCGCAAAAAACATCACCCAATCCATATTAATCGCGTGGTTTCCTCCAAGTCCTCTAAAGAAACACGATCGCTATAAATATTTTAACAGTTTAAATTTAAACGTCTAAATCTAATCACATTCAAGGACCGCATGCACAGCAACTGGAGCTCCGAGTGAGATGCGAGCGCATTATCATAAGAACCAATCACAGCCGTTCAACGTCTCTGGAACCAATCAGGACTAGTCACGTGTGTTATGCGCATTGTTCAAATTTAAACAAGAACAACACTTTTTTGGAAATTAACATTTCTTTGGAAAATGTATCTATGATGCATTTAAAAAAATATGATGCTGAAATTATTGTGGGAATTTCAGTAGTACAAAATATCATGTAATAGACAACAGCCTTAAGTAGCCTTTTACAACAAACAAGTAAAAGTGAAAAAATAATAATTTTAAGCTTATTGCAATGCTAATAATAGTTGACAAATGTTTCTAATACATTATAAGTTGGTATATTGTAAATGTATTTTTTTTTATATTAAAATGATAAAAACATAAATAATTAAACTATATTGCAGTAGGCCTAAGTGTTTATAAAGTACATACATTTTAAACACACTAAAAGCTTAATCATTTTGCTGTTCTTACATAAAGTACACATAAAATGTAGGCTACTTTAAGTAAGAGCAACATATGCATGTTTTCTTTAAATACACTAAAACTTCACTAAAAGTATGGTTGCATTTAGCATGTTTCTTAAAAGTGTAACTAAGCATATATTTATTACCAAATACTTCTAGTACACTTTTAAGAAATATATTTAAAGTATGCTTGTAATTAGCATATTTATTAAAAGTATAATTAAATATATATTTATTACCAATGTACTACTAGTATACTGTTTATAAATATATTTAAAGTATGCTTGTAATTAGCATATTTATTAAAAGTATAGTTAAATATATATTTATTACCAATGTACTACTAGTATACTGTTTATAAATATATTTAAAGTATGCTTGTAATTAGCATATTTATTAAAAGTATACTTAAATATATATTTATTACCAATGTACTATTAATATACTGTTTATAAATATATTTAAAGTATGCTTGTAATTAGCATATTTATTAAAAGTATAATTAAATATATATTTATTACCAATGTACTATTAGTATACTGTTTATAAATATATTTAAAGTATGTTTTTAATTAGCATATTTATTAAAAGTATAATTAAATATATATTTATTACCAATGTACTACTAATATACTGTTTAGAAATATATTTAAAGTATGTTTTTAATTAGTATATTTATTAAAAGTATACTTAAATATATATTTATTACCAATGTACTATTAATATACTGTTTATAAATATATTTAAAGTATGCTTGTAATTAGCATATTTATTAAAAGTATAATTAAATATATATTTATTACCAATGCACTATTAGTATACTGTTTAGAAATATATTTAAAGTATACTTTTAATTAGCATATTTATTAAAAGTATACTTAAATATATATTTATTACCAATGTACTATTAGTATACTGTTTAGAAATGTATTTAAAGTATGCTTTTAATTAGCATATTTATTAAAAGTATACTTAAATATATATTTATTACCAATGCACTATTAGTATACTGTTTAGAAATATATTTAAAGTATGCTTTTAATTAGCATATTTATTAAAAGTATGTTTAAATATATATTTATTACCAATACACTATTAGTATACTGTTTAGAAATGTATTTAAAGTATGCTTTTAATTAGTATATTTATTAAAAGTATACTTAAATATATATTTATTACCAATATACTACTAGTATATTTTTTATAAATATATTAAAATGCAATTCAATGTATTTTAAATGCACTTTAAATAAGCATGTTGGAAATACAAATGTATTATAAACATACTATTTGAATTTCAAATATATTTTTAATACATTTAATACTACGTCTTTTTCACCTGGGTAGTTTTCCTCCAGTTTTTCCAAACATGCTGAAAAAAAGACATGTATATTTCCACTGTTTATTACGCATCTCCTTTTCATGTAAAAATGTAAAATATGCACTGTAAACTAATTATTGTAACTTTAACGGTAAAAGACTGTAAACATGCACTGGTCAAACCGTAACTGAGAGTTCCCGCATATATGTGGAGAAAAGCTGGACATTTCGTAGAATATTGTATGCAATAAACAATTAACAATGTAGCCTACAGTTTCTGGAAGTGAAACAGAATATCTAATAGTTTACAGTGAATTTGACATTCCCAGAATACATTTATTTATTTCAACAGCAGGTTTGGTCAATTAATCAAGGTCAGAAAACACCACTGAATTAACATAAAGCTTTAATAAACGTAATAAAGTTAAAAAGCATCATAAAAGTCTTCAGAAACCACACAATAGTTTTGAATGATAAACAGATTTAATATCAGGCATTATCACTCTCAGATAAAGCACTGAAATATTATGTTCACACACATTTAAATCCAGAAAACAGAGTTTGATGGACTTGTCGTAAAAATGGAAATGCTTCTCACGACTTCGAGATGGAGAGGGTCATTATTTTCACTTACAATTTCTCAAGTAAATAATGAAATATTTAAAAGGGATTTAAGGGAATAAATAAAAAGTGCTTATTTATCATTTTTAAATATGCACACATTCCCTCTCGTATATGTCGACAACACACATTTCCTTGTCTCGTCACATTCAGTAAACATGACTCATGTAGGCTAAATTATGGCATATTTTCAATTTAAAAACTGAAATTTGATGAAGTTGAGTAGTTTGCATCACTGGATATTAGTCAGTCGTTTATCATTTCTTTGGTAAAACATCTATCACACAATAAATGTTTATACTACAATGAGTTCTGTGAAGATTAAGCCCCGCCTCCTCTGATGTGATTGGCTGTCTCGGTCAGGTGACGTTGAAGAGCATCTGTCCATTTCTAAAGATTGGAGGTGACGTGTTCCTCAGTGTGTGTGTGTGTGCGGAGTGTGTAATAACATGGCTTACTCCACAGGAAAACACGACAGTGAGTAAATAAAGTTACATGAACTATTCCTCTAAATTACAGACATAACATTTAGGGATTTAAAGCTATATTATATAGTGAATAAAGCCCAGCTGACGGACTTACAACACATTTGTTCATTCTGCTTTGGTCAAGTTATTTATGTCCTAAATTCAATGATGCTGTGATGAGTGACGTGGGCTAAAAGCAACATATATCATACACAATATTAGTAGTTATGCTTCCAGTGTTGTTCAACAGCCCAGTCGAGTGAATAATACAATGACTCACTCATAAAGACTTGCACCACCTACTGGCACACCAATATAACCGGCAAAGAGAGTCACTGAACTATAGTGGAGGCTTCCGCCACAGAATACAACACTCTAAAGATCATCACGACTTTTTATCTCACAATTGCAAGCTCATGCAAATCTGACATTATAACACAATTACGACTTTGTATCATGCAAATCTCACTTTATAACACACAATTGCAACTTTATATAATCAATTCTGACTTTATAACACACAATTGCGACTTTATATCATGCAAATCTGACTTTATAACTCGCAATTGCAACTTTACAGTACATCACGCAATTTTGAGATAAAAAGTCACAATTTCCTTTTTTATGGTTTATTCTGTGGCAGAAACAAGTTTCCAGAACATTCCCCACCTCATATACACCGACTGGCGGTCCGTCTGCGCTGCACACACACAGACGAGTGATACAAACTCAAACTGTGAGTAAACTTCATCACTGGAAACACTGTCCGCTGAGAAGCAGGAGAATGTGTATTTCAGCAGAACTGACCAATCAGATCAGCACTGGACACACACTGATGCACACACTCCTCGCTTTATGACCACAGAACAGCTCCAAGACCCGTCTGATAGACCAGAGTCCCCGCGTGGCGGCACACAAGTAGAGATAAAGAAAGCAGAGGGAAAAGTGTATAGGTTAGATGGGCAAGACGGGCCCTTAGGGGCCAATCTGCCATGAGGAAGAGTGATGGTGGCTCCTATAGTCTGAGCCGTCGCCCACCGCTGACCGTGTGTGTGTGTGTGTGTCTGTGTGTGTGTGTGTGTGTGTGTGTGCGTGCGTGTGTGTGTGTGTGTGTGTTTCTGTGTGTGTGTGTGTGTGTGTGTGTGTTTGTGTGTGTGTGTGTGTGTGTGGGGTGATAATCGCTGCCATCTGACCCTCTGTCCTCTGCTCCAGGAAAGCACTGCATTTGTCCAAAGGTGTGTATCTGCAAACATCCGAATCCTCTAAAGCCTCTGCGCCGCAGTGTGTGCTTCTGACGGCTTTGCTAGGCCACTGTTGTCCTTCAACACGGATGAACACCTTTCTCTCAATGCCTAATGAACTCATTTATCAGTGGATCTGAACTTAATCTGCTTCAACACTCAGATTATACATCAGATTATACATCAGATTATACATCAGATTTTACACCACAACTGCTGATCATACAAACATAACCAAACTGATCTTAAAATTAGTGAAACCAAAAAAATTAGACACACACAGTCAAAATATACACATGAAAATTATTATTATATTTTATTGTGTTATATAATATTTTATTATATTATAATAACATTATAATATTTGTAACACACCTGTTAGTCCTTACTAACTGTAATAACATCTATAACCGTCAAGTTTGTGAAAATGACCAGTTAACATGAATTATTTTTAAACATGATACAACAATGAACAACTGAATATATTAACCTTAAAGCTAGAGTAGGTAATGTTGGAGAGCTAGCCAGATTTGAAAGTGGCACCTCTTCTAAGCTCCGCCCCCTCCTGTCAGTGCTCCGTCCAAAGCTACGCCCCCCCACAAACATGAACGCGCATCCACATTTGGAGTCAGCTGCATGTACCTACCAGTGATGCGCGGGTTGATCCAAAATGAGCGGGTGCCTGCGCCCGCGGTTACGAGTCATCCAAAAATATTTTTAATGATATTCGGGTCGCGGTCGGTCGGGTCGTTTACCTTTGTAATTTATATAGTACTAGACACAATGTTCTATGAAATACATAGGTCTACACTTTATTGTCTGAATGCGCGAGGATGACGCACGAGCAGTCTGCAGATGAAAGTGGGAAATCCTTATTTACCTTTTGAATGTTGAGCGCGTTATTAACTTTTGAATAAAAGCTGACGCGGGACAAAATGCTCGATTTCCCAACGCGTTGAACTGAGCAATGCCATTGTGCCATTTTAATAGGCTACTTTTAAACGCATATAGCTCAGTAATGTCAGTTTTATGTAGCCTATTTGCTGAGAGGGGGCGGGATTTTTGTTGGTAAAGTCCGGGGAGAAACGCACACGTCGATTAGACTGGATAAACACATGCAGCATCTTAATTGTTAAGAAAATGAAACGAAATAAATGAATAAATCAAGCCTTTGCGGTCCGAGTTGCTGGCGGGTTAGTTGAAAACGTCGGTCGGCTGCTGGTTGTTTATACATTGACCCGCGCATCACTGCTGTGCACGCAGTGGTGCTCGGGCACGAGACATGAAGGCATCTGATTGGTTCTTTACATTCGCACCGAATGGCAGTGATTGGTCAGAGTTTTTACTGTCCTACAGCTGCTACAGAGGTCAGATTTGTTTCATTCCTTTTTCTGAACACATAATGTATTGACTACTATCAGAATGGAAGGACCATTTCACCCAGTATAAAAAAAAATGTTTCTGAACAGGATTACCAACCCTACCTTTAACATAGTGTAATAAGTTCGGTAAAATATAATAAAGTGTAAATGATTTTGTTCACTGCTAATTCGAGATGTCTAATGTATTAACTGATGTAAAAATTTTTTACCTTATTGTAAAATATAAAATACAGACCCTTGTGTTGTAGTGAAGAAGCAGTCGAACAGCAAGAGAGAACATCAGTGTGTGTGAGTGTTTACTTTTCTCAGTCGATTTTAGCGCGATTCTTTGTTGCTAGGAAACTTTGTGTTGTTTACTGTGTTTTACTCTGGCAAACCGCGAGCGCACGTGGCGTTTGTTTGTGTCGTGCTGCATTCAACAATCAGGTGTTAGGCGTGTATAAATAGGTTTAGTGCTCCGCGGCAGCGGTCGCGGCAGCTGTGGTGTGAAGCCCTCATCGTGTGAAGACCGAAGAGTGTAAAGACCAAACGACTCTACCTGTGCGACTCCACCGAGCAAGGACACCGACAAGGCACTTGAGCAGTAATTTCTATCTCTGTTTTATCTCATTGATTATCTTATCACTTCCTCTCTTTTCTACTCGACTGTCAACTGATCTTTCTGTTTGTGAGCTCTTACACCATGTGTTTTACAATCCCTACTATTACTAACATTCGTAAATCCAATGCCACACGTCGGAGGCGGCACAATCCTAACAACCTGCGTACCCTTCCCATGTGTTCTAGTACTATCTTCTCTTTTCCTATTGGTCTCTGGAATTGCCAGTCCGCAGTTAACAAAGCTGATTTCATTACATCTATTTCTAGTCATTCAGGTCTCAGCCTTCTGGCCCTGACTGAGACCTGGATCAGACCTGAGGACACTGCCACACCGGCTGCCCTCTCCACTAACTTCACTTTCTCACACACCCCTCGTCTGACTGGAAGGGGTGGAGGTACCGGTCTGCTCATCTCAAACGATTGGAAATTTAATAATTTACCACCTCTGTGTAACAACAACTCATTTGAATCACATTCTATTAACATCACTAGTCCTATTAAAATTCATTGTGTAGTTGTATATCGTCCCCCAGGTCAGCTTGGCAGTTTCTTAGAGGAGCTAGATGTGCTACTCTCATCCTTCCCAGAGGATGGCCTCCTCTCATAGTTCTTGGAGACTTCAACATCCACCTTGAAAAACCTCAAGCTACTGATTTCCACACTCTGCTTGCCTCATTCGATCTCAAACGAGTATCGACTGCGGCTACTCACAAATCGGGTAACAAATTGGACCTTATTTACACACGCTACTGCTCCACTGACCATACTATAGTCACTCCACTGCACACCTCAGATCACTTCCTCCTCACTCTCAACCTCAATCTGCCTCAGAACACAACACACACTCCTCCACAGGTCACCTTTCTCAAACTCAACCTGCCCCAGAACACAACACGCACTCCTCCACAGGTCACCTTTCGGCGTAACCTACGCTCACTCTCACCCTCTCGCCTATCCTCTTTGGTCTCATCCACACTTCCTCCACCAGACCAGCTCTCAACACTAGATACTAACAGTGCCACTGATACTCTTTTCTCCACTCTAACATCCTGCCTGGACAACTTCTGCCTTTCCTCCAGGCCAGCCCGCGCCACTCCCTCTGCCCCCTGGTTATCTGATGTTCTCCGTGAACATCGTTCGAAACTCAGGGGTGCAGAGAGGAAGTGGCGCAAATCCAAAGATCATACTGACCTTGGCATTTATCAATCCCTCCTCTCTTCCTTCTCTGCTAACATATCTACTGCTAAAATGACTTACTATCACAACAAAATTAACAATTCTTCTGACTCTCGCATGCTTTTCAAAACCTTCTCCTCCCTTCTTAACCCTCCTCCTCCTCCTCCTCCTCCTCCTTCATCAACCCTAACAGCTGATGATTTTGCCACATTCTTCATAAACAAAACTACCACTATCAGCG
>NC_136885.1:1418019-1435519 GCF_949152265.1 Phoxinus phoxinus
AAAGTGAAATTGCTAATAGGATTTAATACTTGTTCAAATTCTTCTTCAGGAGTGTTAACTTTAGCAAAAAGATGTTTTAATGTGAACTGTTAAAAATCAAGCACAACGTGAATGAATGTAGAGTATATCCAGAGTATATCCAGAGATGAGCATAAATACATGGATATTTATTTAAAATAAAAATATGAAATTAATCAAAATAAAATACTGTGGGAAAAATGTTTTATTTAAAAATGTATTTAAATAAACTGCTGTCACTTTAAGAGCGTATGCACAGACCCAATACACTGATACACATCTGTTCACCTTCACTCCAGACATAAACTCACTACGTTTACATGAATACTCAGATTTAAAAAAAATATTGTGTATTTATTTGTCCTTTTAGCCGCTTGTCAGTGTTCGAATACTAAATATGAATTCTCCATTGCGCCATATTGCACTTGTAATAACTGTTTTTATCATCAAGCGCTCTCCACTTTTTATTACACATTCGTCCATGTTTCTTTATCGCTCTAATGTGTCAATAAATTCTGTCCAATATTTGCATATATAATTTAAACGATATGTAAAAAGTTTAATCCATGATGTATGCCCTAAATTAAGGCTGACTGGATAACGCAATTTTCCCCCTTGGAAAACTGTCCATCCCCGAGTATAGAAACTCCCAGGCACACTTTCAGCTCATTTTGGTCTGAAATGAATTCAAGCAATAGCCGTCATTTCACCGTCTAGGTTAACTACAGACCCGATATAGTCCGGCTCAGTGGCGTGCACAGACCTCCTCAGGGGCAGGGGCGGACGGACCAAAAAGGGCACTAAAAAAAAAGATATTACAAATAACAATCAAATTACATTTTTACAGAATTTAAATGCAATTATGTATTAAATAAATCACCATCAGAGAGTTCCTTGATTTTTGTTTTGTTTTTATTCTTTCTTTCCTTGGCATTCTAAGAAAATATGTTGATACAATTGGAATGCATAACACATCAAATGAAAATAGGGAAATGATGATAATATTACTAAATATAATTTACTTTACCAAACAAAACATTGAGAATCAAGAAGGTAATTATGGAAAATTAATTTTTAGTTTTGTTGATGTTGTAAATGTAATGTAGGCCTATGTATTATATGTATGAAAGTATAAGCTATCATCAGTAACACTTTACAATAAGGTTTCATTAGTTAAATTAGTTAACATTAACTAATAATGAACTGCACTTCTACAGCATTTATTAATCTTAGTTCATATTAATTTTAGCATTTACTAAAACATTAAAATCAAAAGTTGTATTTGTTATCATTAGTTAATGCACTGACTGTGACATAACATGAATAAACAATTAAGTTAACAGTTGTGTTATCAACTAAGATGAACAAATACAGTAACAAATGTGTTGCTCATGGTTAGTTCATGTTAGTTCATACATGAATAATGAACAAATGAACCTTATTGTAAAGTGTTACTATGAAATCAAAGATTTAAATTCCTTACAATTTAGAGTTGGACATGGACTTAAGATTTCATTTAACTAGATGTATTTCCCCAAGCTAAGAACACTTGCTATGGCCTTGGATAAAAACGAATGACATTGTCAGACTCAGAATGCGTCTAAAATCGAGTTATACTTTTATTATAGTTAAGAATAACTCGCATGCTGCCGCAACTTTTAGAGTAGCATGGCAGGATAAATGTACATTTTCCGTATTAGCTTAAACGTTAGTGTAAGTGTATTTATTTATTATAATATTTATAATAATAACAATTATTATTTACAATTATCAGAAAGGGGCACAATACATTTTGAGACAAAAGGGGCTCAAAAGGAAATATAACCTTGAGTTTAGTTACATGTCGGTTTTGCCAAAATAACTAGCGAGATGAATGATATTCCATCATGTGAGCAAAGTCAACAGTTATTACAAGGTGTTTGGTTTCATTTCTTCACTCATTTCATTTCTTTGTTATGTAATTGGTGACTAGTCTATTCCTGGGCTGTGGTTTAGATGTCTATTACATTTTCACGGACAGCCCAAATTTTGCCTTGTTTTAGCCTAGACGTCAGGGCTGTGCTTGGACGCTATTAGACGTCTTTTAAATGCAAAATTGCTTGCTGGGAAGAGAGTGTAATAAATAATAACAATCCCTGGTGGTTTGAATCTCTGTATTGTTGCACACAGCCAGCAAATGCAGCACTACACGAACCAGTTAGCAAAAGAGACCAACAGACACCTGAAGGAGCTGGGCTCTCAGCCACAGCCCCGGTCCCCCTCAAAACAGGTGAGTCGCCGGCTCTCGCTCAGATCATATCATTATATGCGGAATAATGTACATCCAGCCGGTTGTTCTCGGAGAATAACCCCGTCAGGGTGATGAGGACGCGGAGCGGAGCGGTGGACGACCGGCTGGATGTACATTATCACACTTATTACACGGCTACTTGCCACATAAGTCAACAATCAGACACAAAATATTGATCTGAGTTGAGATATTTTATTAGCTCTTTAAACGAGACAGCAGTTTCAGCGGCAAGATCAAACTAGACGGACATCTAAGAGATACGGTATACAGTTATATCACTTATTACACAGCATTTCAACACATAAATAAGAGATATTGATTTCAGATTAAACTGTTTTAAAATCGTACCTGTTTGTATTTTATAATCCAACAGTGTACAAAACAATAGTCACAAAATGGCCGCCGCTGCGTTTGTATGAAACAAGAGAGAGCGCCGCGATACTGGATGGCATAATTAAATAACTACACAAAATATTGATTCGACTGAGTTTTAATATTTTATTAGCTCAGTAAACGCAAAACTTCCACAAAGAAAAACTGTTCCTAGCGAGCGTATAGCGCTGCTGACTTCAGTGACCCGGATGAGCCGGTGTTTCTGTTGTTATCGAGGAATAACATATACCACCACTGGATGGTGCGATTGACCAATCAGAATCAAGTATTCCACAGAGCCGTGTAATAAATAAGAGATATTATAAATCCGCTCGACCCCACACACTCAGCCCGGTCTCACCCCAAAACGTCATATACTGACGGGCCTTGAGCATACGTCAACGTACGACGAAAAGGGTTCCCCTATAACGTCAATATGAGACGCAGACATAAGCGCACCAGCAGCGCCTCCTAGCGGTACCCT
Organism: Phoxinus phoxinus; assembly: GCF_949152265.1. Taxonomy (NCBI): domain Eukaryota; kingdom Metazoa; phylum Chordata; class Actinopteri; order Cypriniformes; family Leuciscidae; genus Phoxinus; species Phoxinus phoxinus. The sequence goes on from NC_136885.1 coordinate 1,421,184, forward strand.
AACGCATACCTAAACCCAACCATACCCGAATCGTCACACATGGACGTTAAAGGGTACCCTTTTCGTCGTATATTGCCGTATGGTCAAGACCCGTCAGTATGTGACGTTTTGGGGTGAGACTGTGTTAACACACTCATGCTAACGCTAGTCTTCCCACAGCGCCAGCAGCGGATCCAGAAGGACCGTCTGATGAACGACTTCTCCGCCGCGCTCAACAACTTCCAGGTGGTTCAGCGCCGAGCCGCGGAGAGGGAGCGCGAGTCCGTGGCGCGGGCGCGAGCCGGATCCAGACTGCAGGAAAATAACACACATTTGATCATTATCTACTGCTTATATTTTTATGTGTCATTACCTTAGTAAAAAAAGCCTTTACTCTTGCAGGTTGATGAGCTCCATCAAGACGAACAGCTTGTGACGTTTGAAAAGTAGGTTCCACAGATTCATTTAGGCATGACTTCATTGAGTCTCTGTTGTAGTGTTCAAATCTGTGTGAGAAGAGTTTCACCCAGAAGTGGAAATTCTGTCATCATTTACTCGCCCTCATCCCAGACAGCAACGACATTAAGCTCTGTGACAAAACCTTAAAGCGTTTAGAAAATAATGATGTGAACGGGCCTGTACTAAGGGGAAATATTTGATTTGTGCCAAACTAAAGCTGCGTTCACACTACAAGCGACACGTCACCATTCATTTCAATGGGGAGCGGGCGTTTTCCGGCGACACGCGCGATCGCGGCCGTTGGCGACCTGAAGGGGCGTGTCTCGTGACGCGACTAAGTTGAGATCTGTTTAACTTTATGCAAATGAGGAGCGACTTTCGGGAGCGACAACCAATAGGAGTGAAGTCAGTGGAGCGCGCGTGATCATCCGTCACTCTCTGACAGAGGCCAGCTGAACGAGAAGCTAATATTAGCCATCAGAAACTGTGCTGTAAGTGGTGATGTATCTCCGTGTGCATACAGTGGTGTTCACAGCGCTGACTCAGAGCCGGACTGGTTTCCTGAACACACATAGACGGTATTTGCCCGTTTGCTGCAGTTAAATAGCCGCGATGGCAAAAAGCACTCACAGTTTCTCGTTCATCTTTAATATTATGCATGTTATACTGATTCCATTTATATTTATAATTTTCCTTCCAAAATGTTTGTTTGTAGTGGCAAGTAAACGGTTTGTTGTCTACAACATGGAGGAACATCCGTGAATGTCACTCACAAACATTGCTAGGCAACCAGTAGCGGGACCGCCAGCCACTGGCGACCAGCAGCGACAGCCGCTTGTAGTGTGAACGCACCTTTAGTTCTTTGTGGCTTTGATATTTGGCAACAGCACGTTTGAACTTGTGCAAGAAACAATGAGGTTTGTTTCCACTCTTTACATTGACATGAAGGTGAGTAAATTATGACATCATTTTAATTTTTGGGGTGAACTAACGCTGATGATATGATATGAAACAAATCTGAACAGTGTGGGTCTGGTTAGAGATCTGATTGCAGAAATGTTTATTTGAAAAGAAATGAAGGGTGGCGAATGCAGACAGAAGAGGAGCCAGTCACTGAAGAGGACCTGGAGCTTATTAAAGAGAGAGAGACCAATATCCGTCAGCTGGAGGTGAGTGAGCACTTCCTGTATGACATCAGCGTACCAAATTGATCTTTTCTTCAAGACCCATATGCATTAGAGCTAATCTGGTGTAAAATCAGTGGCGGATCGTCACAGCGTTCCCAACACTTATGTGGAAAATGGGAGAAGAATTATTAAATTTTTAATTCCTAGTTAATAATTTAATGTCTCAGAATGTGTTTTTCTTGTTTGTAATTTCACCATTGTAACACCATAAAATGTTACAGAATTACTCTTTACTGTGTTACGTCCACCTGTCTCAAGGTGAAGCAACATAATAACGGGGAGGCCACACATGGAACCCAATTTAACAAATAAAGATTTAATGGAAAAATAAGTCAAATCAATAGTACTACAACTCAAGGAAACAAAGAATAAAAGTAAAAACAATCAGGATCTGAAGAGGAAAGCGGCCCCAGTCCAAATCCGTCATTCCTTTTGTACTCGCTGTCTCCCGATGCAAGCGCAATCACCGGTAACCCACCACACCTGTTCCTGACGCTCACTCCAGAACACAGAACAGCGCCACCTGGTGGAAAAACACTGTAGGCCATAACAACTGTGATCGTGTCAGATATACCGATGTAATTACAACCGTTCGGAAACTTTTCTATACGGCGAGTGTGAGTGAATAGAGAAGAGGACAGGACACAAAATCAATAGCCAGAACTTTGTCCCTCCATTGGTAAAAAAAATACAAAAATAGCCAATCACTGTAGAGTATAGATTAGTGCCCAAAGTATTTTTTTCCATTCATTTCTCCCGTAGGGATCACAAAAGCTAGCTAAGAGGAGAATCACAACATTACAAACTTTGATTTGAAGCACAACAAGTATTAGAACATCTGAGAAAAATACAAAGATACAAGACTGAACTTTTGAGAGTGCAGGGAGACTCGATTACGTCATTTGCAGTGCTTCATGGGAGTGGGCGGAGCTAAAGAGCTCTTTTGACTTGTTTCGACTCTCTGATTAGTGAAATGTTCTGTACTGCATCATGGGCAATGTAGTTTTTCACCATAACTTCTGCTGAAACATGTCCACCTTTTGGTTTTGATAATTTGCCTGTCTTTTGGATTATGATTCTGGATTGCCTCAATAAACAGCTGCATTTGGATCTCAGAACAGTTTGTGACAGGTATATAAACAGCAACTTAGCAACTTTTCAGACCCCTGTAGTGACTTTTAATTAAAGCGACTACCCAGACAGCAACATAGTGTCGGCCCAGATCTGGGACATGTGGATTCCACACGCACCAGATGTGGGCCAGATCTGGGCCGACACTATGTTGCTGTCTGGGTAGTCGCTTTTTTTAAGTGAAAAATTTAAAAAGTCTGACACTGTCTGGGAAACGTCAAATCTAGCAACATTTTGAACTGCTGGTTAAAATGTAGTCAGTCACTATATCATACTTGTTCCGTTGTCTGACAGAAAATATGCAAATGAGAACTGCTTTATTGTAGATTCGGCTATAATATTAAAATACAGTATATGAGCACGGATTAGCAGAGAAAACGGTTGCTGCGCTGCGTCATCTAGAGACATTTAACGACTTTTTGAGCAGGCTTTAGCTACTCTCCATTGAAAATAGTAGGCAACACTGATCAGCCAATCAGCATAGAGGCGTTATTTACGTCATAATAGTTTGAACTGCTCTTGCTGATAATCTAGCAACTACCCTACAACTACTGTAAATAAATAAAAATTTGTAAATTAGTCAATTTACCAAGCAGCAGCTACAAATTAAAAATAATGAAGACCTCCTCCCGCGTGGAATCCACATATACCGGATCTGGGCAGACACTATGTATGTTGCTGTCTGGGCAAGCTTAAAGGATAATTCCGGTATTTAACACCTTGAGTCTATATTGTAGTTTGTTTTGGATGAACAAGAGTGGTGGACAACATTTTTTTGACTGGTTCCTCTCTCGAGTTTTTGACTATAAAAGAATTGGCAATGGACCCATTTAACATTGGAGTCAATGGTCATGTCCGAAAATGTCATTAAAACAGCCAATAATGTTCGTTTACAAAACTGTTAAACTCACCGAGTGGTTAGTGGTGTTCGTTGATGATTATAAACAATATATCGTCGCAATATATGATTCCAATCCATTTATTTTGCTATAGTGGAACTATTTTTTCAGACACTTCACAACTGTGTAACTTCCGCTCAATATTTGAATCTGAAGCGTTAGCACACTCCCGACCACTTGATGGCGATAACCGATGTTTATGTCTCGCGGGACACTCACGGTCACAGTCGAGTTCAACTTCATATTGCACTGGTCAGTGGTCACGTCTTTCAATATTTTCAAGGTTTTGTTTGTTTATTTGGCTTACTCTCCCGGAGCACAGTTGCTCTGCTCGCTAGCCTTATGAGAAACGGAAGCGAGCAAAAAGACGACATCGACCAAATGTAAACACCCCCTCTCCGTTTCCGGTAGCGCATTTATATTAACCAGCACTCAGTCCTTCAACAGAATTCAATGGGATTTTACAAAATGACGAATAAAACGCGACAGAAACTGTATTTCGCAACACTTTTTGTTTCTGGAACATCAACTAACATCACTAATCACTTGGTGAGTTCCACAGTTTTGAAAACGAACATTATTGGCTGTTTTAATGACATTTTCGGACATGCCCATTGACTCCAATGTTAAATGGGTCCATGGCCAATTCTTTTATAGTCAAAAACTCGAGAGAGGAACCATTGTCAAATAAATGTTGTCCACCACTCTTGTTCATCCAAAACAAACTACAATATAGACTCAAAGTGTTAAATACCGGAATTATCCTTTAAGTTAGACATAACCCGGTGTTATTTTAACGCACACTTTAATACACTGTCATCACTTATTGATAATGGTAATTGGGTGATGAGTTATTGTACAGTGTCTGAACTGCTTTCTGCTCTTGATTCAGTCAGACATCATGGATGTGAATCAGATCTTCAAGGATCTCGCAGTCATGATCCATGACCAAGGTGACATGATCGGTGGGTTAGACTAGCTCTCTCTCTTCATTTTTCTGCACAGGTTCAGTCGTTCACACATGTTAAAGCCTGCTTTCCTTGTGTCATCATACACAGATAGCATTGAAGCGAACGTGGAGAGCGCTGAGGTGCATGTGGAGCGAGGGGCCGAGCAGATCCAACACGCCGCTTACTATCAGGTTTGACCATCACACCGTCACACACTTGTGGCAGATGCAATGTTAACGTCTCAGTGCTGGTAGAGACTGTTCATAATTGTGTGTTTTTTCCTTTTAAGAGAAAATCCCGCAAGAGGATGTGTATTCTGGCTCTTGTCATGTCGCTAGTGGCAACCATCTTTGCTATAATCATTTGGCAAGCAATCAGATAAGATGAGCGCTGAAGCTGACAGAAGTACTGGATCCTGTTGTGTGTGTGTGTGTGTGTGTGTGTGTGTGTGTGTGTGTGTGTGTGTGTGTGTGTGTGTGTGTGTGTATCTGTGAAAGAGAGAGTGTGTGTGTGTGTGTGTGTGTGTGTGTGTGTGTGTGTGTGTGTGTGTGTGTGTGTGTGTATTTCTGTGTGTATCTGTGAGAGTGTGTGTGTGTGTGTGTGTGTGTGTGTGTATTTCTGTGTGTATCTGTGAGTGTGTGTGTGTGTGTGTGTGTGTGTGTGAAATGTAAATTGTGTGTATATCTGCACTCATGTGTTACACACTGATAGTAAGAGAATAGTTTCTATAGAATATGTTTGTCTGTGAATTATCTGGAGCAAATACAGTACAGCATTAAAACAAGAATTCAGTTTGCATGAATGTAATTTCTTTTACAACTTGTATTTTGTTGCAGGTCTTGGTAATTTTTTCTCTGAAATTATGCAAAATACATACTCTTAAGAAATATTTATTTCTTTAAATTAACTAAAAGAAACTGTTTTAATGTTGTGTATGATTTGATGCACAGTGCTTTGATTCGCACAAGTAAATGTATTTCTTGGTAGTACATAATAAAGATCAAATAAGTTTTAATACATTGTTCTTCAGCTCTCATCTACTTTGTATTTCAGATCAGAGAAAGAAATGTTGTTGATGATCCTGCTTAAGACTTTACACTCCAAAAGTGCAATTATAAAGTAGAAACGAAATAAATAAACAGTTAATTATACAATATACCATTCAGAAGTTTGGGGTCAGAAATATACTTTTATTCACCAAGATGCGGATCTTTTGAACTTTCTCGTCATCAAAGAATCCTGAAAAATAAAATGTATGACGTTTTCCACAAAAATCTGAAGCAGCACAACTGTGTTCAACACTGATAATAATCATAACTGTGTCTGATCATCAGATCATCATATTATACTGATTTCTGGAGGATCATGTGACACTGAAGACTGGAGTAATTCAGCTTTGATCACAGGAATAAATTACACTTTACTGTATATTCTCATAGAAAACTGATGATTTACACTGGAATAATATCTCACTGTTTTTAAATAAGTGCAGCTTTGGTGAGCAGAAGAGACTCTTTCAGAAATCTCACTTTTGAAAAGTAGTGCAGGTTATATTCTTCAAATATAGATTTTACTTGTAATGTTTTTATTTCCACGGCCTCCATCAGCTTTATGATAATACAAGATAAATAATAATACATAATGTATTGGTCCTATATTCTTAGGAATAAACTGATTTAAGTGGGACAGCAAAGCACCATATAACTGTTCATCCACCAGGTGGCGCACAATAAACATCAGTGTTCCTCAAAGGTCACCGATGCTGATGAATACTCATGCTCTGTTGCTCAGGTCTGCTTCAGCATCACAAATCATAATAATAACTGAAGTTAATGCCGAGTTTGAAGAGCCTGTTGAAGTTATCCTCGAGTGGTTCTTGTGCGTCATTAATAATATGCATGATCAGAAGTCCGAACACCCCCACTGTCCTCCACTGATTAACACCACTGACCCACACACACCTCACACACACACACACACACACACCACACACACCTTACGCTCCACACACACCTCACACACATACCTCACACACCACACACACCTCACACACACACACCACACACACCTCACGCACCACACACACGCCACACACACCTCACACACACACACACACACCACACGCGCCACACACACCTCACACTCCACACACACCTCACACACACGCCACACATACCTCACACACCACACACACCTCACGCACCACACACACGCCACACACCTCACACTCCACACACACCTGCCACACATACCTCACACACACACACACACACACCTCACACACACACACGTCACACCACACACACCTCACACTCTGCACTCTGGGGCCGTCTTGATTATGATTGCCGCGGCTGAAGTGTGTGTAGAGGGAGTGTGTAGGAGTTGGAGACTCTGCATTGTTTCTTAGCTCCTCAGTTTGAACATCACAAGTGCACACATTTCCTTAATCTCATGTAAAATTATGTTCATTTGACCACTGAGCAGTTTCACCAGGAAGGATCCCTGTTGGTCCTGGAGCAACGTTTATCAGCCGTCAGATTTCAGGAATAGGGAATTGGTTTGGCTTAGGCTCTTCTGTGTCTCATTTCACACAGTTATAAAATAACATCATTGTGTCTTTACAGTTTTTTTCTTACAATTGCTTACACACTAAAATTTAACTTTTCCCACAATTAGCAAAACCCAAGGAGCAAAACACAAGGCTAGATTTGCACAACTGTAAGAAACACTAAACACTAAACACACTTGTATACATCAGACACAGAAGTATATCATGATGTCACTTCCTTGCAATTCCAAAGCACTGACTGTCAAATTACCACACCTATGAGCCGATCTGTTACACACAGCCGTCAGGTGCACACACACATGATTGCTAAATTGTAGACACACCAATAAGGTTTAAGCACTGTACAAATGCAGCAGGTATAGGTTCACCTGCCTTCAACCAAAATGGAAGGAGTCAGAAGAAGAGTGAGGGTGAGAGGAGTAAACCGAGGAGGAGGAAGAGGTCGAGGAAGAGCTGAAGCAGGAGGAGAACGTGCACAAAGAAGAAGAGGACCAAACTTTTCAAATGACATTCGTGCAGAGGTGGAAAGAGTACTGAAAATCTGTACACAAGTACAAGCACCGTTACATTGCTGAAATAATACTCAATTACAAGTAAAAGTACTGGTGTCAAAAAAGTACTTAAGTAAAAGTACAAATTACTCTTCTCAAAAACTATTTAGAGTACTAGTTACTAGTTTACTAGTTACTAGTTACTTTTTAGCCGGCGATAGTTGATATATTACCAATAAATATTCAATCAAATCATAGATGTATGTAGAAAATAGCTACTTTTACAGTAACACATTTTTACCTTATTGTCGAAGGACATTAAATAGTGGTCATGATACTGGAATTTCTAAGTTCAATAAGTACAATGCAGTTAGACAGACTATGTTATTTGTACAAATCATACAAATGCCTCATTCCGAAACATTTCTAACATACATTTACATTGTAAAAAAAATTAAAGATCCACCTTTGATTGTTGAAAGTTTTCCTGGTGCATTTCACTTACACGCAATGCGATTTCCTATAGCATTTTCAAAACTTTTGACAACGTTTAATTCAAGAGCATGTAGAGATTGGAGCTGGGCGTCATTTGAGTCTGCAGTGAGAACCATTTGGCGAGATTCGCAATTACACATGACATGACACAGTCCTAGAGCGCACTCTCAATATCTGAGTCCAGTTTATTCGTAGGCCTGTCTGAGAGCTCGCGTCCAGTTTTCTGAGATTACATGAATGTGCCCTCGCGTGACAATATTGCGCTCGCGACATTTGCCATTAAAGGGGTCATGACATGGGTTTTTTTATTTTATTATTATGTTCCCTTAGGTGTACTTATAGTATTACTATAGTTTTTTTTACAAAAAACTTTTAAAATGTAGTGATTTATGACCTTTTCCCTGTTTCTCATCCTCTGATTCACACAGTCTGTTTTGGGGGTGTTTCCCCTTTAAGAGTTCAGAGTTAACGCCCAGTGTTATGATTGGCTAACGTCAGTGCCTATGCAGCAATTATTAACGCCCCCAGCCAGAACGTTTGCGGATTCAGCGTAACTGTTTAATAGCGGGTGATGCGTGCGAAGCGATGGCTCTTGCAATGATAAAACCTTATTATGTTTGAGCCGGAATCAGAGGAAAATGAACCATGACCACAACAACGAGGACTGGATCAGCCCGTGTCCACATGGAAAGTGAAACTATTTTGAATTAATAAAAAAATTGTAACCCGAGACACTTGAAAACGGATTATTGTTGCCTAATTATCCTATAGCTTAATTTGCTAACAGTTTAACATTATTTAACTAATTCCAATGAAATGATAGGGTGTACCACCAAAAATGCACAGGCCATCTTTGAAGATGCAGCATTGATAAAGGCAACATTTTTAATTTTCTATCACATGTAGGCCTAACGTACTAGACAGGCGACATATTTTCAAGATTCTCTTATACAAATGTGTTTATATTAGCCAGTGATAAAAAGTAAGTTTGCAACGTCGTTTTGAGCCCAGAATAGTCGGCACGGACTTATCTTTGAGCAACAGTTTTCTAGCAAAGCCAGCATCATATTGGGATTTTTTCTCAAAACAGTCATCCTTATAATGTATAGAGCAAACACTTACATTAACACTGCCGTGACTGGGACGTCCGCAAAAAATAAAGTCCATCCATTTTTCCCTGACGACTGGATCTTTCGCAGCGTATTCAAAGATGTTGTTTGTCCACAGCCAGGAACAGCACATCTGCGTGGCATCGTCATTTCCCTGTACACAGACCCACTCGCTGTCCGTCGACTGAACACTTGTGAGGCGCGCGGGCGCGACGATGATACGAAATGAGCGTAGTTGTCTTGCGCTTAAAGCGTAGTTGTCTTGCGCTTAAAGCGTAGTTGTCTTGCGCTTAAAGCGTAGTTGTCTTGTTCTGGAGGCGGTCGTATGCAAACGCTGGTACGTCACTTCGTACCGTGACGTCACTTCTTACCATGGATCCAGAACGAGCTGTATTTAGAGCTTGATTAAATAAATGATTTGTTTATAATGGTGAGGAAGTCTTAAGCTATGAAACTTGCAGGACGTTTTAATGGTACAAAGACCTCTTATATACCAAAAGATCAAGGCAAATTTGGTTTCTCATGTCATGACCCCTTTAAAATATGCCATAGAAACCTGCAGGTATGAATAAAATGATGCACAATACCTGCAATCCCGCGCTGAGGGGAGGGTGTCAAACTCGCTGTCGGAGAGATGAGAGAATGAGAACGCGCAGCTGGTATCGGTATAGCCTATATACTTCAGAAAATTAGTATTGTCAGATATTTCAGTATCGAAATGTATCTATGTAGTTTGTTGTTTCTCCAAACTTTCAGTCCAGCCATTAATCACTCTGAGCTACTTGCCTCCTTCACTTATGATCAGCTCTTAAAAACCTCCGACTGTGGCGTCTTTTTTCAGTCCAAGTATCAGGGTTTTTATTGGTCCGTTTACAATCAGATATTTTTATTGGCTACCGAAATGCCGGTCAAAGATTTGAATATCAATTCAAATTGTACTCAGTAACGAAATATGATTTTACAAGTAGCGAAATAGATTACTTAGCTTGATATCTACTTGAGTACAAGTAGAATTACAGATTTAAAAATATACTCAAAAAAGTACAAGTACCCGAAAAAACGACTTAATTACAGTAACGTGAGTAGTTGTAATTCGTTACTTCCACCTCTGCATTCATGCAACACAACCATGTTGTGAACCATGGATTGACGCGGAGGGAGGCTGGACTGAGAGTTCAGACAAATCTTAGCAGATATATATACAGTGGCATCTGTCATAAGGACTTTTCGACAAGAAAACCGGTAAAAGAAGATCTGTCTACAGTTACAGTAATCAGCCGCTAATTGTATGCACCATATCAGCACTTGTGATACCCCTTCCTGTGACATAACTACAGTAATGGCGCTTTTCCATTACACAGTACCAGCTCGCCTCGCCTCGACTCGACTCGACTCGACTCGCCTTTGTTTGGTTTTCCACTGTGTAAAAGTTGTACCGGTACCTGCTTCCAGGTACTTTTTTTCGTATCACCTCCGGCGAGGTTCTGAGCGAGCCGAGGCGAGCTGAGGCGATACTAAAACGTGACACATGGGAGACTGCTGATTGGTCAGCGAGAATCGTCACTATTCACTGCGCAATCATTGCACACGCCAGACGGAGTGTCCTGAATAACCCCGACATTTTTAAATAGTTTTGCCAGAGATTGCGTGATATACCCATTACTAAATATTATGTAAAACAGCATACACTCGATTTCCTCCATTGTCCTGTGTGTGTGGGTAGCGGGTGTGTGTCGCGTCGCTATGACGACCAGGTACTATTGTGGAGGTACTATATGCAATGGAAAACGGAGCGAAACGCGAGCCGAGCCGAGCCAAGACGAGGCGAGTCGAGTCGAGCTGGTACTGGTAATGGAAAAGCGCCATTGGTTAGCCTACATGTATTATTCTCTACATAGGATTGAGGGTCGGGAACGACAAGGAGGAAGGGGCCCATATTCATGCAAGAACAAGAGAGGGAGATAACAAACGTGGTTTTGGCCAATAATGCTATCAGACTCCGAGAACTACATGCAAACATTATCGGTGACCATGCCATTTTCAATAATGTCCATCAGGCCTCAGTCAACACTGGCACGCATCCGGAGAAGACATCAGGTTCAAATGAAATAACTTTATCGAGTGCCTTTTGAGCAGAATTCAGAGAGTCGAACGGCTGCGGCATGAGTATGTGGAGGTTTGCACTGTTCACTTTAGCACTGTGATGTTGCATACTACACACATGACTTTTACATTGACCGTATACTAGACCTATCCTGAACTACACAATCTTGTCTTTCACTGTATCTCAGAGAGTTTTGCAGATGGATGCTGAGGAAATCCTGCATGAATTCATATATATTGATGAGGCAGGGTTCAACCTCACACAAGCAAGAAGGAGAGGCAGAAACATCACTGGCCACAGGGCTATAATCAATGTCCCAGGGCAACGTGGGGGTAACATAACCCATTTCACAACAGGGGGTTCTCCTCCGTCATGCCAAACACTCCTCACATTCTCGCATTTGTGGACCGATTGCACCACATCGTCACACCAGGTAATGAAATGCACCAGATACAATACACTGTCATCTGGGACAATGTGCCATTCCACCGCTCTGCTTTGGTCCAGAACTGGTTTCAACACCATCCACAGTTGACAGTACTATACCTTCCACCATACTCTCCGTTTCTCAACCCTATGGAAGAGTTTTTCTCTGCATGGCGGTGGCAGGTTTACGATCTCCAGCCCCAGGCTCCGGTACCCCTCATCCAGGCCATGGAGGACGCCTGTGACCAAGTCGACGCCGTAGCTGTGCAAGGATGGATTTAACGTTCAAGACGGTTCTTCCCGCGTTGTCTTGATAATGAGGATATTGCTTGTGATGTTGATGAAATTCTCTGGCCAGATCCAGCTAGGCGAAGATATGATGTATAGTATGTTTACTGTAGTATTTTCTGTACAATATTGTCAGTTTTTTCAGATTATTTTTTGTTTGTAGTTGTTGTTATTTACTTTACAGTTTTTTACAATCGCTGTGACAGTTTTTTCAATACATTTAACAAGTTTCCTAAACTCTTAACACGGTTAGCACAACATCAGTCTTACAATTAACACATTTCTTGTTGCTTTGACACAAAATGCATACAGTTAACACAAATTTAAAATGCTTAAACTTCTTTTACACACAAGCTCAACCAATACCAAAACAATGTAATTTTACTGCCAATTTTATTTTTTATTTTTTAGTATTTTCTGTACAATATTGTCAGTTTTTTCTGATTATTTTTTATGTTTGCAGTCGTTGTTATTTACTTTAATTGTAACCTGTACTGGATACAGTATTTTATGTTTGTCTGTTGTTTGCTGAGCTAACTGTTATGCACACTACTGTAGTAGCATGACAACTGGGACATGTTTTGTTGTGATTCTCCATGTTGACTGATTTGGGTATATGGAGAGAAATACATGATATTTTCCTCAGTCTGCAGCATTGGTCTTGTGTAGTGTTTGGTGAACTATTGTATAGTTGCACTTTCTCTGTGTACTTCATTTACAGTACTCTAATCATTGAGAATTAGACCCGCTAAAAGTGTTTTAGGTTAGCAACAGCAGTGTGTGACTGGTTAAAAAAGATTGAAGTCATTTGAATTTGTGTGTTTCGTATGGTAACAAAATAGTGTTTTTATTAAGTTGTGTATAGTTTTGACAAAAGTGTTCCATTTTGCAAATGATCTGAAATGTTGTGCTACTTTGGTGTAGGGCTGTGTTAATTGTGTGTAGTGTTTTGACAAACCGGGCCCTGTTTTCAAAATTGTGCTTAAGCAATTGAAAAAAAACTGTAAGAGAACACATACCCCTTTTCCACCAAAGCATTGTGAGAACCGGTGTCTACTCGTGAAGAGTTCTTTGTGTTTCGACCGGTTCTCGGCCAGGAAAATTGGTTCCAGAGCGGCACCAACTCTTTGCTGGACTAGAACCGTTCTTTTACCATGTCATGCTCACGTCTGGGGCTGGGGGGGGGGAGGGGTTATTGTGACCAGCAACACGACGGGAAAGGTTGTGACCGCCATTGTTAAAAACACAAATGTGCTCTAAACGTCTTCTTCTGACCCCAATATAGGATCACTAGGCCAGGAGAAACATTTGCAGAAAGACGATGTAGTCCGGCATTGTCATCATGAGAGAGAGAGAGAGAGAGAGAGAGAGAGAGAGAGAGAGAGAGAGAGAGAGAGAGAGAGGGTAAGTCACTTCTCTACCTCGACTGCTGTTTTGTTTGTCATATTCCTTTTTCATATGAGACTATACTTTTCCCTTTAATCTTTTTCATTTCCTGCTCCAGAGATTATTTTAGCACAAAACATGAGAACAAAGGAAATGTGAGTCGGTGGTCCTGAAATTTGTGTGTGTGTGTGTGTGTGTGTGTGTTTGATTAGATTATTGCAGATTTTTAAATCAATGTTACATTAAATGAGACAAAGTAAAATTTAAATTATTATACAGCTTTTATTCTAGGCTTATCGTACCATTTCCCCCCTCAATTGCTAGTAAAACTACTCGGTTACTATCGTAACCTCAGTTCCCTGAGATAGGGAACGAGTATTGCGTAGCTATACGCAGTGGGGAAACTCCTTTTCCTCGATTTACTGAAGCTTATATGTAAAACGCATTTGCAGCTGCACAGCGAGCACATAGAGCATCTGACTGCTCATAGGCTGTGCTGCAGCAACTGCACATCCAATGGCGTGGGCGCCTCGGACATGCGACCAATGAGCTAGCCCTACGTCATACACCTATAACCGCCTGAAACTATGAGCGTCTGCGAGCGAATTGGAGTGCGTAGCCTCGCTTTATAGTGTTTATGACCCAAGTCGACACATCGGGGATGGCTTGCCAGGCAAGCACCCGTGTGGCTAGGGTTCGACACACTGATTGGGATGGGTCGCCTAACATATGGGGACCTAATACACTTATATTGTGATTTGTGCACATACTGAGTGCTGGACTGACTGTACAAGCTTTTGCCTGAGGGGAAGTCAGTGTTACAACAGGGAAGGGGCCACCTGGTGGAGGGGGATCGTAAACCT
>NC_136885.1:1440519-1575837 GCF_949152265.1 Phoxinus phoxinus
GATCTTGTATTTGCTGTTTGTTAATAGTTTAGTTTTTGTCACGTGTTATCTAGTTAGTTATCCCTCGTTTGTATTGCCTCTGTTTTGCCCCCTCGTGGGTTTTGTTTTCTGTTTTTGTCTTTAATGAACCCCTGTTTGAGTTATCTGCTGTCTGCGATTGGGTTCATCCTACCAACCTCATAACAATTAGCAGCGTGTGCTAGCGTATCAACAATTAGGGTAGAGAACCGAAATCATAACCTAAACCAGCATAAAACTGTCTAACTAGTATAACTTCACAGTAAGGTTAAAAGCTAAATGTATCTTAGAGCAAAAGTGTGTTGATCTTGAGGGGTTTCGCTGACTGAGGACGTACACACAGTTTAATCCAAAGACGACACTTGTCAGGATTTGACCGGTTTTGGGAAGGGAAAAACGGACACCCGCCTCCAACCTCTCTGGGAAACGCGTATCTGTGTTACAAATGCCCCAGGCACAACGCTTAACCATATTTCTGATAAAACTACGACGGTAATAGCCTGCCGAGACCAAACATATGAGACGCCGGTGTTAAAGTCACTGGAGTGCTGTGAAAAAGTGTCGGAGCTCGTTCTTGCTGCGCTGTGATTGGTCAATCTACATTCTAGGGCGTAGCTTAGCCAAAGGTGAATTGACCTATCGGTAAGCTCCGCCTACCTTAGTTACTGTTGCTAACTCAGACAAACAAACAGAGTTGCTAACTGTCTTACTTAGAAAAACTCGTCCTAAGATGTTTTTGACACATTTTGGACACAGAAGGACCATCTCTCGCCGAGGAGCATCAAGTGGGACTCAAATATGGAGGAATATATAAAAGATTTAAAATAAATATGGTGGGTAATTTGTGAGGAGGGTTTACAGATCAAGCGGGAGAAGCTCATGTTACGATCTCAGATGAACATCATCCAGGATCAACACTGTTCATAAGATTACATTAACTTACATCTGACCAGTTTATATGCAGAGGCGCAGAGACGTAGACCTTCGTTTATGTGTGTGACCCACACTGTACATGACGTGACAACAGCTAATTAGCTTAGTACGTTAGCATGGAGTCACATCAGTGATACGATCAATAAACCGGCTTCAGTCGTGATATGATCAATAAACCGGCTTCAGTCGTGATATGATCAATAAACCGGCTTCAGTCGTGATATGATCAATAAACCGGCTTCAGTCGTGATATGATCAATAAACCGGCTTCAGTCGTGATATGATCAATAAACCGGCTTCAGTCGTGATATGATCAATAAACCGGCTTCAGTCGTGATATGATCAATAAACCGGCTTCAGTCGTGATATGATCAATAAACCGGCTTCACACGCGATATGATCAATAAACCAGCTTCAGTCGCGATATGATCAATAAACCGGCTTCAGTCGCGATATGATCAATAAACCGGCTTCAGTCGTGATATGATCAATAAACCAGCTTCAGTCGCGATATGATCAATAAACCGGCTTCAGTCGCGATATGATCAATAAACCGGCTTCAGTCGCGATATGATCAATAAACCGGCTTCAGTCGCGATATGATCAACAAACCGGCTTCAGTCGCGATATGATCAATAAACCGGCTTCAGTCGCGATATGATCAATAAACCGGCTTCAGTCGCGATATGATCAATAAACCGGCTTCAGTCGTGATATGATCAATAAACCGGCTTCAGTCGCGATATGATCAATAAACCAGCTTCAGTCGCGATATGATCAATAAACCGGCTTCAGTCGCGATATGATCAATAAACCGGCTTCAGTCGCGATATGATCAATAAACCGGCTTCACACGCGATATGATCAATAAACCAGCTTCAGTCGCGATATGATCAATAAACCGGCTTCAGTCGCGATATGATCAATAAACCGGCTTCAGTCGCGATATGATCAATAAACCGGCTTCAGTCGTGATACGATCAATAAACCGGCTTCAGTCGTGATATGATCAATAAACCGGCTTCAGTCGTGATATGATCAATAAACCGGCTTCAGTCGTGATATGATCAATAAACCGGCTTCACACGCGATATGATCAATAAACCGGCTTCAGTCGTGATATGATCAATAAACCGGCTTCAGTCGCGATATGATCAATAAACCGGCTTCAGTCGCGATATGATCAACAAACCGGCTTCAGTCGCGATATGATCAATAAACCGGCTTCAGTCGCGATATGATCAACAAACCGGCTTCAGTCGTGATACGATCAATAAACCGGCTTCAGTCGCGATATGATCAATAAACCGGCTTCAGTCGCGATATGATCAATAAACCGGCTTCAGTCGTGATATGATCAATACACCACCGGCTTCAGTCGTGATATGATCAATAAACCGGCTTCAGTCGTGATATGATCAATAAACCGGCTTCAGTCGCGATATGATCAATAAACCGGCTTCAGTCGCGATATGATCAACAAACCGGCTTCAGTCGCGATATGATCAATAAACCGGCTTCAGTCGCGATATGATCAATAAACCGCCTTCAGTCGTGATATGATCAACAAACCGGCTTCAGTCGTGATATGATCAATAAACCGGCTTCGGTCGTGATATGATCAATAAACCGGCTTCAGTCGTGATATGATCAATAAACCGGCTTCAGTCGCGATATGATCAATAAACCGGCTTCAGTCGCGATATGATCAATAAACCGCCTTCAGTCGTGATATGATCAACAAACCGCCTTCAGTCGTGATATGATCAATAAACCGGCTTCAGTCGTGATATGATCAATAAACCGGCTTCAGTCGCGATATGATCAATAAACCGGCTTCAGTCGCGATATGATCAATAAACCGGCTTCAGTCGCGATATGATCAATAAACCGGCTTCAGTCGTGATATGATCAACAAACCGGCTTCAGTCGTGATATGATCAATAAACCGGCTTCAGTCGTGATATGATCAATAAACCGGCTTCAGTCGTGATATGATCAATAAACCGGCTTCAGTCGCGATATGATCAATAAACCGGCTTCAGTCGCGATATGATCAATAAACCGGCTTCAGTCGCGATATGATCAATAAACCGGCTTCAGTCGCGATATGATCAATAAACCGGCTTCAGTCGTGATATGATCAACAAACCGCCTTGAGTCGTGATATGATCAATAAACCGGCTTCAGTCGCGATATGATCAACAAACCGGCTTCAGTCGTGATATGATCAATAAACCGGCTTCAGTCGCGATATGATCAACAAACCGGCTTCAGTCGCGATATGATCAATAAACCGGCTTCAGTCGCGATATGATCAATAAACCGGCTTCAGTCGCGATATGATCAATAAACCGGCTTCAGTCGCGATATGATCAATAAACCGGCTTCAGTCGTGATATGATCAATAAACCGGCTTCAGTCGCGATATGATCAATAAACCGGCTTCAGTCGCGATATGATCAATAAACCGGCTTCAGTCGCGATATGATCAATAAACCGGCTTCAGTCGTAATGCGCAGATAATTGGTGCGTTTGCTCAAATCTTATCACACTGGTGAACGCGCTGGTGATCGCGCTGGTGATCGCGCTGGTGAATCGCGCTGGTGAACGCGCGCACAGTTCGGTGATTTAATGCATGAATTCCCTCAGGATCCTGGATCAGTGTCACAAGAACCCAACGCACATCGCTTTACCATCAAACCCACGAGAGCTCCAGATCTTCCAATGTTTCTCTACGGCTCTGAAACCTAAACCAGTCCCTCGTGCAACTGATACTCGTCTGCCATTGGCTAATCTGTGTTCGAGGGGAGGGGCTTACCGATAGGTCAATTGCGTCTGCCGGCAACTTCTGTCCAGTTCTTACTTCATCGCCATACCTGTTATAAGAGAAAGCATGTAGTACATACTTTCACCTTCAGCTAAAATGCAGAAAGAGAGGGCAACAAAGCGACTAGCAGAGTCAACGGCCGACCACTCTCAACCGGAAGAGAGTCTCGGCCAGGTCTTCAAATAAGATTATCTCAACTCTGTCAGGACTCACCACTACTACATGGAAGCATCTACATCTGGTGTGTTTGTTTGGGTTTATTGTTTAAATTGTTTCTCAGAAATCACGTACTGCACCTTTAAAGCTACTAAAGTGATTTGGTCAAGAGCAGTGAGTGATTTTCTCTTTGCCTTTAATTAACTTTAATGACAGACAGGAGCAAGTATATTAGGCTGCTGTCACTTTAAGACCTGACGCACCTGACACGGATCTGACACGAATCCCATTTTCTCCCAGCCCTTTACGTTAATTTAAGAGTTTTTAACTAATTTAAGCGTGTGCTTGCGAGGACACTGTGCACGCGTGTCAGATGTGTGTCACATTGAGCCGCATGAGTTTGTGTGTCTGATCCATAGACAGTATATAAACTGGACACAGCGACCCCATAGGTTTCAACGGAGAAAAGTGAAGCCCATTAGAAGCACTCACTTCTGATCGCCAGGCGAACTGCGCAGACTCAAACTGAGCTTGACGACGTAGATGTGACGTGAGTCTGACAGCTGTCAGTCTTCTAGTAGCTGTGCCGAGAGAAATCTGAATCATTCCCTTCTGAATCTCAGAGACGGAGAGCGTGAGCATTAGCTGTCCATGAGCTAGCAGCGGGAGCAACTTTATCACTCTCTATGGGCTTCTCTCTTGACTTTATGCTCCACGTTCCCCCGATTGCCTGTGAGCTTCTCCGCCGGTCTATACGGTAATTTCTTGACTTGTGCGACAGAGTCGCGTGGTTATGACGCAATCGTTAGCCTATTTTTACAAAAACTGCTTCTACGGGGCCATAACGTAAGGTACAAGGTAATGGAGCCTTTTATACATTGTCGAGTTTCTTTAGAAATAAATAATGGACAAATGGAGTCTTTGGACGCCTCAGATGTAAAGTTATTCGCTGTCATAGTGACGCCAAAATGAATGGGAGTCGATGGAATGCTAACAGCAGGTGATGCTATGCTACAATGGCGGCTCCCGGGGAAGCTGTATGGATGCCAGGAAAAAAGCGGTAGCTGCGTTAATCGCGATAAATAGATAAGGTCCCATTAGTTAACATCATATAATGCATTAATTAACATTAACTAACAAACAGTGATACATTTGTTACAGTATTTGTTAATCTTTGTTAGGTCTAATGTATAGTTAATAAAAAATACTGTTAATTTTTAGGCTAGTTTGTGTTAGCTCAGGTCCATAAGTACCTGTAAATGTCACAAATAATTAGCTAAGTTTATTAAATGCTTTAGAATAAATTTTCATGTTAGTTCACGTTGACTAATGTTAAAAAATAAACTTGTAAAGTGTTACCAATATTTATAACGTGTTAAACTGAAAATATTAATTGCAAAGAAAAAACATGTTATTTTTGACAGCCTTCATTCTCTGCTACATAATAATAGTAAAAGTGATTGAGCAATGTCATATACTCGGCTTTTCTGTATTTCAGCTGCTTTAATTCATGCCATCATACTAAAATTAAAAAAAAAAAAATGTTTCAAAAGTATTCACAACTTAGATCTCAAGCATTTCAAGAATTGCGTTTCCAAAACTGTGCGCAGTGTGTGTGTGTGTGTGCAGGCTCGGGTTTCTCTCTCTCTCTGTGGTGTGTGTGTGTGTGTGTGTGTGTGTGTGTGTGTGTGTCTGTGTGTGTGCGTGCGTGTGTGTGTTCACAGCAGATCACATCTCAGAGAGAGAGAGAGAGAGAGAGAGAGAGAGAGAGAGGAATATACAGCGAGTTGAAGAAGAGTTGATTCTTCTTTCCCATCATGGATCCTTTGACTAATTTCCCAGAGAATAACGCGACCGAGTCTCTGGAATATCCACTGTGCTCAGAATGGAAGGAAAATCCCGAAGGATCAATGTTTCATCTCGCTCATATCCTGCTGGTTTTGGGGTTCATGGGGGGCAGTGGCTTTTATGGATTACTCTACATGTTCTGCTTCTTATCGCTGGGGTTTTTGTGCTGCTCGATCTGGTCGTGGTCCGACCCGTGCACGAGCGACTCGTTCTCGTGGACCTTCGCGCTCTTCGCCTTCAGTCTCGCGCAGCTCGTGCACGTGTCCTACCGACTGAGAAAAGTCACTTTCGAGAAGGAGTTCCAGGATCTCTACGATTACATGTTCAAAAAGCTGGGGGTGTCCTTAATTCACTTTGGGAAGATCGTTGAGTGTTGTGAGGGCGATATCCACACTATAGATAGAGAACAATGCTTCGCCATAGAGGGCAAAACCCCGATCGACAAACTCTCCGTTCTGCTCTCAGGCAGGTGAGTATTAAAGGAGTAGTTCACTTTAAAATGAAAATTAGCCCATGATTTACTCACCCCCAAATCATCCTAGGTGTAGATATGACTTTCTTCTTTCAGACGAATACAAACGGAGTTATATTAATAAACACCCTGACGCTTGTGCATCTATCCATGATAAAAGTGCATCTATCCATCATAAAAGTGCATCTATCCATGATAATAGTGCATCTATCCATCATAAAAGTGCATCTGATCTGTCCATCATAAAAGTGCATCTATCCATCATAAAAGTGCATCTATCCATGATAATAGTGCATCTATCCATCATAAAAGTGCATCTATCCATGATAATAGTGCATCTATCCATCATAAAAGTGCATCTGATCTGTCCATCATAAAAGTGCATCTATCCATCATAAAAGTGCATCTATCCATGATAATAGTGCATCTATCCATCATAAAAGTGCATCTATCCATCATAAAAGTGCATCTATCCATCATAAAAGTGCATCTATCCATAATAAAAGTGCATCTGTCCATCATAAAAGTGCATCTATCCATCATAAAAGTGCATCTATCCATCATAAAAGTGCATCTATTCATAATAAAAGTGCATATATTCATAATAAAAGTGCATCTGTCCATCATAAAAGTGCATCTATCCATCATAAAAGTGCATCTATCCATCATAAAAGTGCATCTATCCATAATAAAAGTGCATCTGTCCATCATAAAAGTGCATCTATCCATCATAAAAGTGCATCTATCCATCATAAAAGTGCATCTATCCATAATAAAAGTGCATCTGTCCATCATAAAAGTGCATCTATCCATCATAAAAGTGCATCTATCCATCATAAAAGTGCATCTATTCATAATAAAAGTGCATATATTCATAATAAAAGTGCATCTGTCCATCATAAAAGTGCATCTATTCATTATAAAAGTGCATCTATTCATAATAAAAGTGCATCTATCCATAATAAAAGTGCTCTACATGGCTCCGGGGGTTGATAAAGGCCTTCTGAAGCGAAGCCATGCGTTTGTGTAAGAAAAATATCCATATTTAACACGTTACAAAGTATAATTCTAGCTTCCAGACAAATTAACATACAGTCTACTTTACGCTTAAAGTGTACGTCGCATTACTCGCATGTGCTTTAGACTTAAGTGGAATCCGTATGTTCGTTTCGCAGGTAACTAGTTATTTTACTTAATAAAGTTTTAAATATGCATATTTTTCTTACACAAATGCATGGACCTCAAAACAGAAACAGGCATTCACTGCCATTATAAAGCTTGGAAAAAACAGGATTTTTTTTAAATGTAACTCTGCTTGTATTCGTCTCAAAGAAGAATGTCATATGCACCTAGGGTGACTTGAGGGAGAGTAAATCATGGGCTAATTTTATTTTTAAAGTGAACTACTCCTTTAAGATACTTCTGACGTGTATGGGTGTTTGATATTGACAAAAAATTATATCTTCATATTTTCTGGGATTTTATCGATTACAATAATTAGACTATATTTTGCTGAGTGTGTTTATTGCATTGGTACTTTGCCAGGTTTAGGACTGCTGTGAACAGAGATCCTTAAGTTTGTGATATTCTTCATATTGTGTGCGGTGGTCCAACACTATGTTGCTGTCTAGGAAATGAAATCAGTATCAACAACATTCATCTTTGCAATGCACAGAAGCATTTCCACAGTCTGTTTAATGCCACTCAGAGGGACATGAATGCATTTAATCTGCAGTTACACAACATGCATACATAATGTTTTGATGTTTTAAACATAAAACATTGAATATTGATACATTAAAATGATTTAAACAAAAACAAAAAATACTATAAAAGTGAAATTAAAACCACCAGTAGATGGCAGCAAGTCACTGTTAATGAGTGAGTCATTAAGTTTCAACTGATTCATTCAAACCACGGAACGAATTAGTCTTAATGAGTGAGTCATTGAATCGTTCATTCAGTAATGAAACACAGAGACGCAAAACAATAGGTTACTATCATGAACCAGGTTCTCTGAAACATCGAGTGGAGAGATCCACCTATGGGAAGGGCATCCGTACCTGACCTCTGCAGAAGCATCCAATTGCACCAAGTCTGGCTAGACAGACAGAAGCGCGCAGCCAATGCCAGGGAAGGCCCCGCCCCCTTACCTAGAGGCATATAACGCCTGAAAGCGCTGCGATTCTCCAGTAAGTATATTCGCTTCTTGTGCGGCAAGCGGGGCAAATTTAAACGGCATATCCTTCACCTCAAGGCCCGTGAGACCGTGCTTAAAGTCGAGCGGGTCGCTCCAGTTGTGCCTCGTGCTTCGCACACGCTGAAAGGACCGGGAAAAGTTGTTTCCTAGGACCGGGAGGGGGTCCCAACACTTTACCGTCATAAATGTCCCTCTCCTGGTCGGTGGCGCTCTGTGGAGCCGGCCACTCAATGTTGAGGCGAGCGGCCACTCGCTCACACACTTCCAGGAGGATGGACTGAGGCAAGGCCGCGTGGGCGTTGGCCTGGGGAACGCCATAGGGCGGGATGGCCTCGTCGTCCTCTGAGACCACAAGAAGGGCTGCGTCATCTTCGTCGCCGTAACCGGTCGGTTCGTCGACAAGCGTGAGGTTGCCCGCGAAGATGTCCTCTTCGGGGAATGCAGGATTGGGCTGGTCAGCCCAAATAAGTGAGGTAGCGCCCCGGGAGTCACCCGGTAGTGTGTCGTCGTCACCGTGTCCCCCATCCGAGTCAGAAAGAGAGTAAACTAAAAGCTTCTTGGGCAGCATAAGGCAATGACTGCATTTCTCTGGGTTCTCTGAGGCTTCTTGAGCGTGTTTGAGGCCCAAGCAGACCCCGCAGAACGACTGCAGGTCCTTAGCGGTGATGAGGGCACCACACGCGGCCGGGCAGGCCTGTGATAGGCTGTTCCCCGGAGAAGCGGTAGATTTAGACAAGACGGTGAAGAACTCGGAAAAATCCGTGGCGGGCAGCCGTCGAAGGAGGAGCAGATGAGAACGGCGGGAGCGCGGGCAGTTCCGGATGCAGAACACAGCTGATCAGGCTGAAAAAACGACTGTCACATCTGGCGAAGGTGAGCAGCGATATGTCCTCGTGAACACAGCGTAGATCCAACCGAACTGTGTAAGTGCAGAGATCGCGAGAAGCGAATGTCAACTGGAGAATAGCAGCGCTTGCATGCGTTATATGCCTCTAGGTAAGGGGGCGGGGCCTTCCCTGGCATTGGCTGCGCGCTTCTGTCTGTCTAGCCAGACCTGGTGCAATTGGATGCTTCTGCAGAGGACGGGTACGGATGCCCTCCCCAACACGAGAGGATGAAAGAGAACAGTCCTGTGTCTTTGTTTGGAACTATTTTCGCTGGTGAAATAGAGCAAAAACAGGCGATATTGTGTCTAGAACGTAAGTCACTTAATATTAACTTGTTTAATGAACTGTTGGATAAAATTAACATCACATTAATCATGCTGATACTATTTGGAGAAAAAACGGCACTCTTTTTGTGATATTGAATAACTATATTAAATTATATAAATATATACAGAGGTATTTTTGCCCCCTTATCTTGAATACTGGGTGCATTTAAATGCATTTTAATAGACTAAATCGCACAGTGAAAGCGTGCACTCTAAATGCGCAAGCACGAACTAGACTACATCATGTAGTGTATGCGTGTTTCTGTAAAGTATACATACTCGATAATGTCACATCGCTCATCGTTAAAACAACTATCAGCATATTATAGTAGACGATATATATTGCATATCTCTCTCTACAATAGGATCCGGGTGACGGTGAACGGGGAGTTTTTGCACTTCATCCATCCGTTTCAGTTCCTGGACTCCCCAGAGTGGGATTCCCTCAGACCCTCAGAAGAAGGATGTTTCCAGGTGAATGATTATTAAAGAGCTCATATTACGCGTTCCCACTGTGTGGTTTGTAACGGGCCGTGCTGTGTTGTTCAGGTGACGCTGCGCGCGGACACGCGCTCCAGGTTCGTGTCGTGGCGAAGGAAGAAGCTGTACCTGCTGTTCGCGCGCCACCGCTACATCGCCAAGATCTTCGCACTGCTCGTGCGCAACGACATCGCGGAGAAACTCTTCTCTCTGAACGACAGGGCTTTCGACGAGCGCGGGTTCCGCTATGATCTGCGGTTACCGAGCTTCTGTCACGCGCCAGAGCCGGGAGGAGAAAACACGAGTCGAGTGCTGGAAGAGAGTGAAGCCAGACCGGCGGAGAGAGACTCATGAGAAGCGCGCGCGCCACATTTCTATGGTCTTAATCGATGGTCATGACTAATTTCGGTCATGCATTGTTTTTTTTTGTTTTTTAATCTTGAATGCACTTGTGATGTTTTCCCAAAAAAATCTTGTCCTTGTTGTTTATTGTTTAGATAGATTCTCAGAAATCACGTACTGCACCTTTAAAGCTACAAAAGTGATTCAGTCAAGTGCAGTGAGTGATTTTCTCTTTGTCTTTTGTACTTTAATTAACATGACACAGACAGCAGCAAGTATACTAGGCTGCTGTCACTTTAAGGCCTGCCGCACCTGACACGCATCCGATTATCTCTTTATTAAGGAATGAATAATTTTTTTTTAAGAAAAGAATTGTAAATATGTCATTCTGGTGATCAAAAATGAGTTTTATGGGATGCACTTGGGATGTTTTCCCTAAAAAATGTTGTCCTTGTTTTATTTATTTGTATGATCAGAAATCAAAGTTAAAACCATCACGAGAATCAACTGTGCTGAAGGAGAAGTGGTTGCGTGTTGTGTCTGCATTTGTGCAAACACTGTGTTTGGATGGATGAGAGATTCACTTTCAGCATTTAGCTGAATATATAAGCACTCATATTAATTTCCTGGTGAGTGTGTGGGGGTTAGTGTGTGTAAGTTATATGAGATAAACCTATTAAATAGTCTATTGAGGAAAAGCAGACGCCCTCTAGCGGTGGAGTCGCGTGCACGCGCAGAGGAGTGGCCGGCCGCTTGGTTTGTGCCCATTTTAAGTCAATGCCTGTCATTGCGCTCCTCTCTCACACACACAGAAACACACTGTTATCTTCTGCTGGACATTCCTCCAGACCGCGCACATTACAGCCTCAACCGACAACTCCGGTGAGTAGACAATATTATAATGAATAGTCTATATTTAACGGATTTTAAAGTGCCATCTTCTTTTAACTGAAGCTGTGTGAGATTCACGAGTACAGCAGAAAGACCATGTGTGTTTCTGTAGAAAGTTTCCTGGAGGTCACTGACTGAC
Organism: Phoxinus phoxinus; assembly: GCF_949152265.1. Taxonomy (NCBI): domain Eukaryota; kingdom Metazoa; phylum Chordata; class Actinopteri; order Cypriniformes; family Leuciscidae; genus Phoxinus; species Phoxinus phoxinus. The sequence goes on from NC_136885.1 coordinate 1,452,042, forward strand.
TGCATTGCTCGGTTGGCAAATCTCCAGTTCTGTGCGCGTTCTCGGTTTGAGACTTTTCCGTGTTTTCACGTCAATAATTATTGCGCAGCGCAGACTGACATTTAGCATTTACAAGTGTGTTATTCACGTAAGATAAATGTTGGCGAAGTTGAATCAATTTACATCAAGCAACGAGAACAATTTATCATGAAACACACACTCTTGTATAATATTCATTACTTCAATCAGCTCATTGTTTCTGCCTTAAATTAGGCTATTACATTGTTTAAATTAATACATTTTTAGCTAACTGTGATTTTGTACATTTCTGAAATACATAACTTAGACAGTTTCCTCTGATAATAGAAACTGTAAATTGTAAAGTGGACTCATGCATTCATGCTTTGAAATGACGTGTTGTGAAAAAACTAAGCGCGATACAAATAAATGTGAATTGAATAAAAGTAGCACCTAAACCCTCTTCTGTAAGGAACCAGTCGTGTTTTTTTGCTTTATGAATGTGTCAGTTGTAAATGCACGCATTTATGCATATATGTGTGTTATTCACGTAAGATAAATGTTTGCGAAGTTGAATGAATTTAGATCAAGCCACGAGAACCATTTGACATGAAACGCACATTTGTGTGTAATGCACCATAAAACCACTTCTGTAAGGATCATTCTGTCGTGTTTTGTGCTTTATGCATGTGTGGGTTGTAACAGTTGTCCTGCATCTCCTCTTCAGCTCGAGAGAATGTCCGTGTCTCTGTCCTACACTTCATCTCCACTGCTCTCCAGCGTGCCCGCGCTCCCCGGTGACGTGAACGCCACGTCATGCCAGGACTGGGACCAGTCTCATCACCTGCTGTTCCACCTGGCCCACCTGAGCCTCGGAGCGGGTCTGCTGATCCCCACCACCCTCACACTGCACATGATCCTGCTCAGACTGCTGCTGATCACGGGTACAGCGCGCGCTCTCGTGCACACAGCCACAACACTGCAGTTTCAACTGCGCGCTCCCGTGCATACGACCCTACGTTCTGAAGTTACAACATTGCGTTTTATTAACATGAAAATTACAAATGCCATTCAAATGTACTGAAACAATTTAGTTATTTAGAAGTAAAATATGGTAAAAGGGATAGTTCATCCAAAAATGAAAATTAGCCCATGGTTTACTCACCGTCAAGTCATCCGAGGTGTATATGACATTCTTCTTTCAGACGAACACAAGCAGAGTTATATTAAAAAATGTCCAGACTCTTCCAAGCTTTATAATGGCAGTGAATGGTCGTTTCTGTTTTGAAGTCCGTAAAAGTGCATCTATCCATCATAAAAGTGCATCTATTCATGATAAAAGTGCATCTATTCATGATAAAAGTGCATCTATTCATGATAAAAGTGCATCTGTCCATCATAAAAGTGCATCTATTCATGATAAAAGTGTATCTATTCATGATAAAAGTGCATATGTCCATCATAAAAGTGCATCTATTCATGATAAAAGTGCATCTGTCAATCATAAAAGTGCATCTATTCATGATAAAAGTGCATCTGTCCATCATAAAAGTGCATCTATCCATCATAAAAGTGCATCTATTCATGATAAAAGTGCATCTATCCATCATAAAAGTGCATCTATTCATGATAAAAGTGCATCTATTCATGATAATAGTGCATCTATCCATCATAAAAGTGCATCTATCCATCATAAAAGTGCATCTATCCATCATAAAAGTGCATCTATCCATCATAAAAGTGCATCTATCCATGATAAAAGTGCGTCTGTCCATCATAAAAGTGCATCTATTCATGATAAAAGTGCATCTATTCATGATAAAAGTGCATATGTCCATCATAAAAGTGCATCTATTCATGATAAAAGTGCATCTGTCAATCATAAAAGTGCATCTATTCATGATAAAAGTGCATATGTCCATCATAAAAGTGCATCTATTCATGATAAAAGTGCATCTGTCAATCATAAAAGTGCATCTATTCATGATAAAAGTGCATCTATCCATCATAAAAGTGCATCTATTCATGATAAAAGTGCATTTATCCATCATAAAAGTGCATCTATCCATCATAAAAGTGCATCTATCCATCATAAAAGTGCATCTATCCATGATAAAAGTGCGTCTGTCCATCATAAAAGTGCATCTATTCATGATAAAAGTGCATCTGTCCATCATAAAAGTGCATCTATTCATGATAAAAGTGCATCTATTCATGATAAAAGTGCATCTATCCATCATAAAAGTGCATCTATTCATGATAAAAGTGCATCTATTCATGATAAAAGTGAATCTATCCATCATAAAAGTGCATCTATTCATGATAAAAGTGCATCTATCCATCATAATAGTGCATCTATCCATCATAAAAGTGCATCTATCCATCATAAAAGTGCATCTGTCCATCATAAAAGTGCATCTATCCATCATAAAAGTGCATCTATCCATCATAAAAGTGCATCTATCCATCATAAAAGTGCATCTATCCATCATAAAAGTGCATCTATCCATGATAAAAGTGCATCTATCCATCATAAAAGTGTATCTATTCATGATAATAGTGCATCTATCCATCATAAAGTGATGGGTTGTGTAAGAAAAATATCCATATTTAACGTTACAAAGTAAAATTCTAGCTTCCGCCCAAATGAACATACGCAGTCTACTGAAACAATTTTATTATTTAGAAATAAAATATAGTAAAGGCGCGTTCACACCAAGGACGATAACGATAAAAATACGATGAAAATCGTTCTCAAAATGAAAGAATAGCAGAGTTCACACCACAGCTATAACGATAACAATATAGAGAAACAATATCGTTGGGATCACTTTCAGAACTATTTTTTTCCCCAGCTGTCAAATGATAAAACACTGACAGCCAATCAGTATTCATTCTAATATAGGGGCTCGCGCATTTAAAATGACAGATGACATTGTGGGAAAATTAATCGTCGAGGTCCAGAAAAATCCACCACTGTTTGACAAGTCAAGCCCTTTTCAAGAAAAAGGATATGGAAATATTAATACAGAAGTATTAGCTCAGGGGCCGTATTCACAAAGAATTTTAAGGCTAAAAGTAGCTCCTAACAGGCGAATTTAGGAGCAACTCCTAAAAATAGTGGGCGCAATTGTGTAATACACTCTGTAGACCCCATATTATTCGACAGTTCTTTTTCGACAAAGTTTTCCTTTAGACATTCGCCAACTCCAAAGAAACAAAGCCAGCTTTATGGATATTGCCGGTGTGCCCGGAGTGGTCGGTGCTATAGACGGGACACATATTAAAATAATGCACGTCAGGATGAGGACGTGTTTGTGAATAGAAAGAAAACCCACTCAATACCCAGATTGTGTTCGATGCAAACTTCACAATTCTCGATGTTGTATCCCAGTGCCGCATTTCCCTTTTATTACATTTTTTTTTTTCAGCACCAACTGGGCCAGCAGCAGTGACTGATCCTGCGTCCAGTTGGGCTTTCTTTTCCGTTTTGGCGAGTTCATAATCTACCGTCATTCAACTATTACATTACTTCAATAGGAGCAACATTTCCTTGCTTTAAGTAGTCTATTTAGGCTAATAGGATGTCAATTAACCAAGCAAGTGTTAATGCAAGTGTCGTTTTTCATTATTAGGCAAGTGGCGGTTTTCATTAGGGTATTAGGCTACCTTGATTTAATTTAATTCACAACTTTTCTCTCTCTCTCTCTCTCTCTCTCTCTCTCCCTCTCTCTCACTCACTCACTCTCTCTCTCTCTCTCTCTCTCTCTCTCTCTCTCTCTCTCTCTCTCTCTCTCTCTCTCTCTCAGAATTACACTTCACTGGGACCTGCACAAACATGTCATTATATATGCATTTCGATGACATCATTATTATTATTTTGTGTAGGACACAGACATATTTAGATGTCGTAATTCCATGATTTGGTGCGTCTGTGTTATGTTCCGCATGATGGCCCTGTCATCTAACAACCAATCACCGTGATCATTGCGAGGAAGCTCGTGCATGAGAATTGACGTCATCCATAGCAACGAAGACTCACTCTTAGTTTAGGAGTTTTTCCTTACTAAGAGTAGGTCTGAAAGGCGTTGTGAATAACTTTTAAGAGAACACTCCTAGCTAAAATCTTTTAGTGCGATTTAGGAGTACTCCTAGTGGTAAGATAAAATTCTTTGTGAATACGGCCCCAGGTATCCGGCGCTCATTTCCACAACATTGTCTTGCTTTCACGTGGTTGCAGTGAAAAAGATTAACGTTAGGTGTTGTTTTTATTCCACTATATTGACTAAATTCACTAGATTATTAGCTCGGTTACACTTGCTTCACTCAAAACACAGCTTACTGAGGACATTGTAAATGCAACAAGAACAACAAAAACATGTTCAATGACGTTGTACACACGGGAAAACGCAAAATTAGTAATTGTTTTTTATCGTTCTTGGTGTGAACGGCCCTTAAGACGTTTAGATATGATTCCAGCTCGCTGCAGAACATTATAGTTCCATAAGGTGTGTTGAAGGTAATTTCTTTTACAGTTTTTCTCAGTCGCTTTGGTGCATTTCTCACATCACTATTTACATTTGCACAACAGTTAGTTCAACCTCCACATCATTTAGTCATTTGTGCACATCATAGTAGCAGTTTCTCATTCCTTCGAACAAATTGCAAATGCTTTTGGACATGCATCAATTGCTTTCATACAACTCTCTGCTGTTTTCTAACATTATCATTTACTTATGTCATGTCAGTCAAAATTAACTATACTTGTGAATGCTGAATAGTCATTCCATATAAAACTAATAGTCCTCCTTTCATTGCTTGAGTCATTACATACAAAAATGTTGAACTAGTTGTCAAAATCTGTCAAGCAAATTTTACAAAAAACATTTAATCTTTTTTTTTCCTGAAAATGTCTCCTAAATTGAACAATTTATCTTAGGTGAATCTCAACTTTCACTGATGTGAAGGGGTGTGTGAAGCATTACTAGTTGCAACCAATGATAAGCCACTTCTCTACAATCACTGTCAGAGCTGAATCCCATAAACCCCCACTTTACAAGCATATATGAACCAAGCAGGACATAGTGTGTACCATTTCTACAATACTGTGACACAGAAATGGAAGGCCAGCCTCGTGGAAGAGGGGTGCGGGTGAGAGTGAGGGTGCGGGTGCAGGACGGGGACGGGGCAGGGGAAGGGGAAGAAGAGGATAAGTACATAGGCGGATCCCTGATGAAATCAGGGGTACAATTGTGGTACAAATGTTAGGGGTACAACAGGGGTACAAATGTTGTCACGGCCTCACAATGAAACATCTGCTGACTTTGTTAGACACTCTTTACAGGGACATAATCCCTGAGAATGAGAGGGGTCTAACTGGAGACCATCTGAGCAAGCATGTTGTTGTTTTGGATTGCATTGCAAGAGATGATATTCGCTGTGATGCGGATGAAATTATGTGGCCAGACAGAGAGGAACGTCTGGATGTGCATGAATGATTGCAGTACTATGTATGTTGTATGTTCAGTTCCAATATGTACTGCAATATTGTTTACAGTTGTGCACAGCTCTACCCAAAGGGAGTTTATGTTTGTTGTAAATAAGGGTGTATTTTTTCTTTTGCACAATGCTGTGAACAAATTAGAATTGCAAAGAGCATATGCAGTAAAAATGTGAAACATTCAGTGTCTTGTAGTTACCTCACTAAATACAGTAATGTGTAACTTTACTGTATTTTTCAAATGGCTGTGCAAATAGTATATAGTGCTGTCTTGAGCATTTTCAGGTAGTGTCACCAATATCTGACTTTTTTGCATTGGAAAACATTTACAGAGTAAACTGTCATAATGAAAACATGACAAAGCCATTTGACTATCTTGTTCATAAGCAATGGTGTCAAGACTTTTCATCTTGATGACACTGACACTTTCATTGACATGAATACTTGCTTTTGAGGAATGAGCGATCCATTTTGAGCAAGTGACACGCTTTTGCAGGTTATCAACTAGGTTTTGCAGTTTGTACTAATTGTTTTGAGAACTGCATTAACTGTTGTGCAAATGTAAATAGTGATGTGAGAAATGCACCAAAGCGACTGAGAAAAACTGTAAAGGTGTAGTGTGTGATTTTTAGCAGCATCTAGTGGTGAGGTTGTGAATTGCACCCAACAGAAGTTACGGTGGCCGTCAGGAAGTGATGTCGTCATCTGAGACAGCAGAGAGAATCCAGTTAAGAAATTAGGTTTCTTTACAAAGATAAATTAAGAAATTATGTGTACTTTATTATTTAGTAGAACGATTTGTTATTGCGAATATTATTGTCACTTGTTCATCATAGTGTCAGTGTTTTATTCGCTGACTTTAGCTCGCTTCTTTACACGAAGAACAACATAGTGACGAAACGCGTTTGTCCATTCAGGGCCACCGTAGAAACATGTCGATGTAAGGTGACCCTGAAATTGAAATAGGTCTACTACAATTACAAAAACTACAATTGTAATAATAATAAAGCTTTGAATATTTTAAAAAAATATATATACTAATAAAAATTACAAAAGCACATAAAATTGAAGATATAAAAAACAGCTGATTAAAAAAGTTAATAAATACCAAACCATATAAATTACACTAATAAATCTATGATTTTGAAAAGATTGATCAATTTTGACATTCTATTATATTTTGCACCAAATTATTAAAACCACTAGAATCTTAGAATGACAAGAGTCTGAAAAATCACACAAAAACAATAATAAATGGTTATGTCATCAGTTATAATTTAAAATTATATGAAAATCTGCAAAGAATATTTTAACATTTTTTAATATATTAACATATTTAATATATAACATACTGTATATAATATTTTGAAAGTCTAAATGAATGTTACAAAACGAAATTCATTTGTACTAGAAAGAAAAAAAGTATGTCCTGTTAATTAAAAAAAAAGTGTAATTCCTATGCAAGAGTTGCAGTTTTAAGCAGGTTTGATCAGGTATAATCAGGTTTGATCAGGTTTGTGCAGGTTTGATCAGGTTTGATCAGGATTAAGCAGGTTTGATCAGGTTTGTGCACTCTCTCTGTCAATGAACTCCAATTTGAAACGCGTTAGAAACTGATCTGTAACTCCACGAAACTGCAGTCAAACAGGCAAACATACCCACGGGCATAAAGCTTGAGATCGCATCTTTCAAATGAAGTAATTTATATAAAAAACAAATATTCTCAGCTTCTGTAATCTGTATGAAAAGAGAGCGATTCCAGTCGAGCTCATTAGGAGCTCATTGACTTTAATTCGTTCACGCCTACTGACGGAGCGCGCTATTCACAAGATAATGTGTTAAGCCGTCTATGCAAAACAGGGAAACGCCCCCAAGCAAATGCTTTAAGTTTCATCATTCAGTCACCTGCGCGTTGGGAAGATGGCACGATACAATATTCTTCAACTTTTTTAAAAGGAATGGAGCTTCATCACTACAGTACGCCTGCAACTCGGAGTGCGCTTAGCAACACATTCAGAAATCAGAAAGAGTAAGTACATATTTACATATTTAAAGGTCCCATGACATGGGGTTATTATATTATTTTATAATGTTTCCTGGGTTGCCCTTATAATGTTAGTATGTTTTTTAGATCAAAAATAGTCATAATTTAGAAATAAAAGGCATTTTTCCTAGCCCAGTTTTAGCCTCTGATTTGAACGCTCTGTTTGAAGGGGCGTGTCTGTGTGAGACTTCAGTTTAACCGCCCACTGCTGTGATTGGCTGACATGCTTGCATATGAAATAGCTACTTATTACATGTGAAACTCTCTCGAATACTTTTACTACAGTTATTATACGTTTTTACTATTACAGCTATCGAGATTAACAAATCGTCAGAAGTTTTTAAAGTATTTAGATCTATTCCCATCACATAAAATGTTGCCGTGATGAGCATTGCGCAAGCAGATGACAGTCTGTTGTTGATCGCGAGAATGAAGATCTTATCATTGCAACGCAGTTTCTGCACTCTCTCTGCTTTCACCAATAAAAACACGATGATGTAAATACAGTAAGAGCTTCATGTGCAGTGTAACGTGCGTCATTGATTTCATAACGAGTTTGGCAAGTGTCCAGATAAACTCGATCGCGCTGTGTCCATGAGAAAATGAGCTAGGAAGTAACGTTAGGAACGCGCGCGCGCGATTCCTACAAAGATTGTTCCTTGATCGCTTTATGTTTTTAAGTTAATTTATTCACAATTTAAATACGATTATTTTCATCCTACTAAAAGAAACGATGTGAAGTTGATATTTTAGTCACTGCTTGACTTACTGAGGCATAAACAGCAGTATTGAACGATTTGAGAGAAAGATTACCTGTCTGAACTTGAACAATTACACATCAGAAAGTGTTGCTTGGTAACGTTAGCTCGATCGATTTATTTCCAGACGTTCGTCGAGGCCAGCTCTGTATTATTGGCCCAAGTTGAGGAAACAGTCGTCGGTGAAATGTTTGCCGCAGACATGCAAAACTTTGGGGAGTTGTGTCGGCGCATTTCCAGAGGAAATGAAATGAATCCACTGGTTCTTCTGGGGCTTGGATGAAGGAACTAAAAAAAGGCTTCGGTGTTCATTTGTACATCCAATTATTGAGCCATTATTATGCTTCGCTCGCTCAAAAGCCATGATATCTCCCGTGGACAAACTAAAATCGCGCATGCGTTCCTACTTCCTAGCTCATTTTCTCATGGACTGGAAATATTCTCTGGGCGGGCAAAGCAGAGAAAGGGGAGGTAACATTTCCTCCGTATGACGTCATACGGAGGAGATTCAAGATCAGCCCGATTGAGTTTCCACTTTCTCAAAGGCAGAGAAAGAGAGCAAAAGCTCGATTTACACCGATTGAAATTTCTAGAAATTTGGGGACCATATAAAGGCTAGGGGAACTCATATTAATGTTAAAAAACCTCAAAAAGTGAAAATTTCATGTCATGGGACCTTTAAGTAATATGGAAAACATGTCGATTTTACTGGTTTTCTAAGGCCAAATTAGAACCTGGAATTGATATTTTTCCCGCAGTGGTGAATGAGAAGAGCCATTAATATTATTAATAAACTATTGTTTTCTAAGTCGGCTAAAAACATCTCCATCTCCGCTGTTAAGCAGATGCGCTTTTAGAGAGAAATGCTCCTTTCATACGCATTTCATAATCAGAATGTATTAGCTTTCGATTCGAATTTGTTCGTTTTAAAGTGGACATTTAAGCTTTATTTAGTTTCTTATTTATTTAATTATATATTTAGCTTCAGTTCTCGCGCTCCAGTTCACGGAGATCATGAAAGTGCGCCTGATTGTTTTATTTTATTTTACAAAAGCACAACGTTTTCTTGTTATTGTGAGTTTACACAAATAAAAGTTGCGGATAATGTATTATTATTTTCTGTATGACCAGAAATGATAAAAGTATTTTAAGTTGTTTCCACTGTTGATAGGAAAATGCAAGTGTTCGCGTCCGCGGCTCCGTGCCACGCGCTCCACACTCCACACCACAAACCGTTGGATATGCGTCAAAATCTTGTGTTTATTTGTGATAATCTTAGCACTGTATTATTATTGTCTAACCCGTATTCAGTCGCCTACTGAGATGAGTAAAAATCGACTGAATACGTTGAAATAAAATGTCTTTGTATAAGCAACATATTAAACTGCAAATTAACATTTATGCCCTAATATATATTATAAAAGACGATATGTTACAGACGAAATATGAAAGACAACATTTCGTTTTGGATAGATTATAAAGTTTTTACTGCCACATCAAAACCTAATTTACAAGGTGCAAACAAAATCTTAAAAGGTCAATATAAGCCTTCTCTTTAAATTATTTTTGTGCTTTATTAGTGACAAATTTGGGGAGAGGATAGCCTACATAATCCAAAACTTTCTGAAAATACGAATGAGAATTAACTGCACAATTACTAGAAATGTTTACCTTGGATATTATACAATTTGTAAGCATACACAGTTTGTGGAAAAATTCACTTTTTTTTCAAGATGTTTCCAACTCTGAACCAATTCTGTAGTAATATATATATATGTATGTGTGTGTATATGTGTATATATATATATATATATATGTGTGTGTGTGTGTGTGTGTGTGTGTGTATATATATATATATATATATATATATATATATATGTGTGTGTGTGTGTGTGTGTGTATGTGTGTGTATGTATATATATATATATATATATATATATATATGTGTGTGTGTGTGTGTGTGTGTGTGTGTGTGTGTATGTATATATATATATATATATATATATATATATGTGTGTGTGTGTGTGTGTGTGTTGTCTTTGCATCTTGTGGCTCAGTGACACCTATGAATTGCTCATTAGTATGCAGCATTAGCAGTTCTTTGTCTTCTCCAGGTGGGAATGAGGACATTATTCATGACCTTGTTGGATCATTCACGCCCACCTGCATATCGCCTTTCCAAACAAAAAGTGTCTTACAAAATTTAAATCAATCTATTGTTTAATGTGAACGATTAGCCCGGATGATTTTCAGATCATTTTGAAGTAAACACTTTAGCCGACAAGATCCATTAGTCAAAAGTATTGTGGGAATATGTGAAGTTGGTCGTTTGTGGTCTTATATCAGAACATTTAAGTTTGAGTTTTTTGAATAACCACGCATAAATAATATTCTCTCAAAAATGCAAACATGTACATACATGTTACTCACATATTATGATAGCCATGTTCATGCTAAATAGAGTGTAATTACACCTTTGCCATTAACATGTTTATAAGCAACTGAAAAAAATACAAATATCAGGTCATGTCAAAACATCTCAAGGACCCCAAAAACACCTTGGTCCCCAGAGGGTTAAGCAGGTTTGATCAGGTTAAGCAGGTTTGAGGAGGTTTGATCAGATTTGTGCAGGTTTGAGCAGGTTTGATCAGGTTTGAGCAGGTTTGAGCAGGTTTGATCAGGTTAAGCAGGTTTGATCAGGTTTGATCAGGTTTGAGCAGGTTTAAGCAGGTTTGAGCAGGTCTGATCAGGTTAAGCAGGTTTGAGCAGGTTTGATCAGGTTTGATCAGGTTTGATCAGGATTAAGCAGATTTGAGCAGGTTAAGCAGGTTTGAGCAGGTTTAAGCAGGTTTGATCAGGTTAAGCAGGTTTGATCAGGTTTGTGCAGGTTTGAGCAGGTTTAAGCAGGTTTGATCAGGTTAAGCAGGTTTGAGGAGGTTTGATCAGGTTAAGCAGGTTTGATCAGGTTTGATCAGGATTAAGCAGGTTTGAGCAGGTTAAGCAGGTTTGAGCAGGTTAAGCAGGTTTGAGCAGGTTAAGCAGGTTTGAGCAGGTTTAAGCAGGTTTGTGCAGGTTTGATCAGGTTAAGCAGGTTTGAGGAGGTTTGATCAGGTTTGTGCAGGTTTAAGCAGGTTTAAGCAGGTTTAAGCAGGTTTGATCAGGTTTGTGCAGGTTTGATCAGGTTTGTGCAGGTTTGATTAGATTTGATCAGGATTAAGCAGGTTTGTGCAGGTTTGATCAGGTTTAATCAGGATTAAGCAGGTTTGAGCAGGTTTGATCAGGTTAAGCAGGTTTGTGCAGGTTTGATCAGGATTAAGCAGGTTTGAGCAGGTTTGATCAGGATTAAGCAGGTTTGATCAGAATTAAGCAGGTTTGATCAGGTTTGTTCAGGTTTGATCAGGTTTGATCAGAATTAAGCAGGTTTGATCAGAATTAAGCAGGTTTGATCAGGTTTGATCAGAATTAAGCAGGTTTGATCAGAATTAAGCAGGTTTGATCAGGATTAAGCAGGTTTGAGCAGGTTTGAGCAGGTTTGATCAGGTTAAGCAGGTTTGATCAGGTTTGAGCATGCAGGTTTGAGCAGGTTTGATCAGGATTAAGCAGGTTTGAGCAGGTTTGAGCAGGTTTGATCAGGTTTGAGCAGGTTTGATCAGGATTAAGCAGGTTTGAGCAGGTTTGAGCAGGTTTGAGCAGGTTTGAGCAGGTTTGAGCAGGTTTGATCAGGTTAAGCAGGTTTGATCAGGATTAAGCAGGTTTGAGCAGGTTTGATCAGGATTAAGCAGGTTTGATCAGGTTTGAGCATGCAGGTTTGAGCAGGTTTGATCAGGATTAAGCAGGTTTGATCAGGTTTGAACAGGTTTGATCAGGCTTTCTCAGAGCAGGTGTGGAGAGGTTGAGATGTTGCTCTGATCCTGTATATCTGTGATCTCAGGCTGTTCTCTGCTCATCGCCTGGGCCGCGCTGTACAGATGCACTCTGGACGTGATGGTGTGGAACGTGGTGTTCCTGCTGGTCAACTTCATGCACTTCTTCTTTCTGCTTTATAAACGCAGACCGGTGAGTTCAGGCTGGATATCACACACTCTTCTTTATCCTGTCACATTATATTGATTAATAAATTAGGTATTATTCGAAAGCTTTAACCCTCAGTATTCATCCTGTTAACACTGTTTTGAAAAAAATGATTTATAAATTTTTAATATCAGTTTACATTACCAAATATTCCTTTTGCCATTAATTGTAATAATCCAGTGAAATTGTGTATGCACAAGCAGATATAAAAAGATATAAAGTTATTTATAAAGATATAAATGACTGGCTTAAAACCATTTTTTTATTCGTGAAATTCTAACGTGTCTAAGACTTTGCACAGTACTGTATTTTGTATAAAGTAATAGCCTATATGTTTAATACGGTACATTTTCGAATATGTCACCGTTAATGGAAAGCATTAGAGGTGTGTGATATATATTGTCTTTGATAGTACTGTAATTATTGTTTAACGATGTCTGACATTAGTGAGAGTGCATGCTTTCACTGTCGTTAGAATTACTCCACAGTTCCAGATATACAGGGATTTCCCCAATGAGATAAAAAATGTATCCGCCTCAAGTTTTTAATACGTATTTTTTTAATTTATGTGCATCATGGCGTTTCCATCCCGTATTTTTTTAATGCTATATACCAAAATGCTCATAAAAACCCAGACAGCAACATAGTGTCGCCAGATCCGGCCCGTGTCGAATCCACGTCGTGCACCAGATGTGGGAATGTTGCTGTCTGGGAATATGTGGATAGAAACAGAGCTAATGTCTCTCTTCATGAGTGCAAATTGCAACTTCTGTGCTAGATAGTGGCTGGATAGTAATATATTTATAATATAACAATATATTGTGTCATTATATATTACAAAAATGCATCAATATGTATCGTGGATAGTGACAATATGTATTGTACTCTACACCCAAAATGAAAGTTTTCAGAGTTTTAGTGTCAGTACTACATTAAACTACTATATATAATGTTGAATATAATGTATAATAATACAATGGGGGAATATTTGTGGGTCCTGATAATGCCAAATGTCTGATGTTACCAGTAAAAAGTGGCCGACATTATATTAAATATATCTAGTCAGAGTTCAAGCATGTCCGTCTAACATAATTCTGTGTTGTCTGTTGGTGTCTGATAATTCTGTTTTCAGCTTCAGGATCATGAATATTGTTATTCTGGTGTCTCTATTGTCCTGCATTGGGTTTCCAGCACCAAGTCCAAGACTATTCATTTACACAGACAATGTAATATCAAATTTAGCATTGTAATCAACAGTACATTTTTTGTTAACCTTTTATCATATGTCTTGGAGTATGGCAATAATATGGTGTCGTGAGTTCAGTGTCGAGATATGCATGGAATCGTGACGTGAGGGGATCGTAGAGCTCTACTGGATAGTCATGTTCCCTGTGGATTCATTCTGCTAAACTCAACATGTTCGTCTGTGCTGTTTAACTCCAGATTAAGATCGACCGGGAGCTGAAGTCGGTGTACAAGCGCATGTTCGAGCCGCTACACGTACGAGAAGCTCTGTTTCAGAGACTCACCGGCCAGTTCTGCACCATCCAGACCCTGAAGAAGAGCCAGATCTACGCAGCCGAAGACAAGACGTCTGTGGACGAGCGGCTCAGCATTCTCCTCAAGGGGAAGTACGTGCTTTACGCCACTGCGAGTGTAGATTATAATACTGTGTGTTGCATGACTTATGACCACGTTTCATACTCGACACAGGATGAAGGTTTCGTACCGCGGTCATTTCTTGCATAATATTTACACCAATGCCTTCATCGACTCTCCGGAGTTCAGGTCGACTCAGCTGAACAGGGGTGAGAGGTTTCAGGTAAGAGTGATATTTAAACATAATATTCATTGAATATGTGCTTCTTGTTATTACCACAGCATTTGGCATAGTTACAGGCAAACCAAACACTATTCAGACACCATGATATCGTTTTTGATATGTCTCTACTAGTGTGTGCAGGACACTATAGTTATTTTCTGTAAGTGAGGAGAGCAGAATAAAGTAAACTGTGAGATATTATTGTCATGAATTGCGTGGAAGCAAAGGCGGTAGTCGGATCTAAATGCAAGTAGTAGACTTTAATAACTCAGAACAGGAAAAAACAAGGAACCGGAACGTACATACATGCAATAACTGACCAGGAACAAGAGAGAACACAGAGTTTAACAACTTAACTCAGAGAACAACGAGAGGGACCATACAAACTAACATGGCAACACCTGAAACAAGGGAACTACTAATTAACACGACTAGGGATAACAGAATACAATTAACAAGGCAGAGAAACAAGGTACAAACTGAATGAAAAAAACGAAGACAGTGAAACCACAAACCAGAAACATGACACAAACACCGTTACAATTATACCCAGATATTCTTCTCCACACAGGGACTACCAGTGACATTTATACACATCTGAGAGCAGAAATGATTGACACTTTGAGCTGGTCATAATGAAGCATTGCTTGGTCACTGGTGGAGCTAAACTGGTATTATCTAATTGTGTAGTTAAATTTAACAGCTGACAGATATTCAACATAATTCATGTGTGTGTGTGTGTGTGTGTGTGTGTGTGTGTGTGTGTGTGTGTGTGTGTGTGTGTGTGTGTGTGTGTGACAGTCTAACAGAAGGATGGACAAAACCTGTGTGTGTGTGTGTGTTTGTGTGTGTGTGTGTGTGTGTGTGTGTGTGTGTGTGTGACAGTCTAACAGAAGGATGGACAAAACCTGTCAAATATCAACTGAGTTCATAACTCTGAGTTCTTGTCATGTTTTATTACCGTTTTCTGAACTGTAGCGAATAAACTGTGATTATGTGAGAAATGTTGAAGGTGTCTGAATAAATTTGGTTTGAATCTACTATATATCAATATTGCATTATATATGTACTGTAAAAGAACCCAGACAGCAACATAGTGTCGGCCCAGATCCGGCCCACATCTGGTATGCGTGGGATCCACATGTTCCTGATGTGGACCGACACTATGTTGCTGTCTGGGAAGGACGATGTCACATTCCTGACATTTCTGGGGCCTCATTTATAAAACTTTGCGTAGGATTTGCATCAGAAGTGGCGTACGGATGAAACATAGGACGTGCGTACGCACAGAAATATTCAGATTTATAAAACCGTGCGCACGCACATCCTACGCAGTTTTCCCTTAATAAATCACAATCAATTCTAAATGTAGCGCAGCTTTTGCGGCTTTATGTCACGCCCATAGTTGCCCATCTCCCTAATTGTCTATTTATCTGTCTATCTAATTGCATCTATAACTGCTCCGCCAGATGAGAATATCAGTTTTGTACATTATTTTGTTCTGTTTACCATATTATTTATGAGGATGCACTGTAAAAAAACTGCGCTGTAAAATAACAGTAATCTACTGGCAGCTGTGGTTGCCAGCAAAGTACTGTTAATTTACAGCCCTCTACCGTTATTATACAGCTCTCCTTTTTTACAGCATGTTACTGTAAAAATACAATGGAAGGTAACTTGTATCATTTGGGAAACCGATTGCTTCAAACAGTTCAAGTTTAACAACGAGTATTTAAACTGATAGTATTGTGAACTTCATTTGAGTCCACTGAAAATGAATATCTTTTAATATAATACTGCAAACATCTAATGTGTAATCGTGAATTAATTAAAAACATGACATTAACTAAAATCTTTGCAGTTAGCATTTAGCGAACAGTAGCACACATGTATGTGCTAAAGTATTTAGCAACGAGATTGTCACTGCATCAGCAACTACACAGTTCCTGCGTTTAAATAAAGCACCGGGCAGCATAACATCAGTGTTAGTCTGTTCATCTTTGACTGAAGCACAGGCTCTACTCTCCAGCACAATGGTGACCCACAAAACTCATTAATTAAACTAACAGATCTCTCCTGTATCATCTTGTGCAAAACACATAAAACACTTCAGTTTAATATTTACTCTCTTTATCAGTTATTGACTTCGCAAAACTTTTTTCTATGAACTTTTACTAATATTTCAGTGAAATTAACTTATTTTGTTTAGTAAACCTGACTGTTAAATTTTACAGAATATTGCTGTTTTTCCTTGATTTTACGGTAATCTACTGGCAGCTGTGGTTGCCAGTAAAATGCTGTTTTTCTACAGTTTTATGCTGTAAATTAATTTACAGTTGATTACCGTTAAATTACACTTCACTCTGTTTTTTTTTATTTGACACATTTAACCCTTTAAACCCCACTGCAAAATCTTCAGTTTTAAATGAACACTTGTATGTCCACACTACAGGGTGTTGGAGTAACACTAAGGCCACATTTACACATAGCCGGGTATTTAGAGAAACGAATATTTCTCCCCCTCCGTTTTCAATAATAACATCGTGCACACAACCCGCATAAATACGCCGTCGAGCGCCTTTATAACTATGCTAAACCTATGGGCGGCAGTGTAGGGAGAAGGATAAAGCCATGCAAGCCAATCAGAATCCTCAGAATCGACAAGAGAGAACCTAAAACCCCGTTTCTCCCAGTTGACACGACAACATATAACCGGCGTTTTCAGAAATCTCCACTTTGGCCGGAGTTTTTAGAAATGATCGTTTTCTGGGATAAAAACGGCGTTTTCGTGTAAATGACAGGCCAAAACGCAGAGAAATATCTGCGTTTTC
The DNA here is from genome assembly GCF_949152265.1 of Phoxinus phoxinus. NCBI lineage: Eukaryota > Metazoa > Chordata > Actinopteri > Cypriniformes > Leuciscidae > Phoxinus > Phoxinus phoxinus. Next base: position 1,469,065 of record NC_136885.1, read on the forward strand.
CCATCGTGTAAACGGGGCCTGAAGCAGTGTTGAAGTTAATTATATAATTCAGTGATTAATTAACTGATGATTGAGCATTAGTGATGAACACCTGACAAGGACAGAGAAACAACAAGAAGATAAAAAAGTGAAACACAAGAACTACAACTTACTTCAGCCACAGAAGACATGAAATCTCTGAAGATCTCAGCAGAGAAGGATTAAACAACTCTAAAAAATAGCATTACCAGCTTCACTTATTATTAACCAGATTGACTTAATTATTTTTTTCATACGTCTACTGAAATTCCTATTGAGAATTAACAGAGGTTTAGATGTTGTTTTGTTTCATTTGACATTACCATTATGGAGATCAGTGTTTGCTTTAGTTGGGCTCCTGACCCTTGACTTTAACTTTAGTTTTTATTTGGCTGCTTTAACTGTGTATGTATAAAACACATTTGTTGTGGCAGAAGCAAAGCCAACAACACTGAGATCAGGTGTTACTGGTTATGTTTTGAATATTACGTCATCACATAATGTTTGTCTCTCTGATCTCAATCAGTATCTAATTACTTATCAAAAATGTGTTTTTTAACACAGTTTAATTTAATATTACTACACTGTGAAACTAACGCAAAAGACAAAGCAGTGCTATGCAATCGGTTGTGAAGGATTTTTAAACTCATAATTCATAAAAAAATGTTGAACTATGGTTTCTGTTAGACAAACACAGACATCAAGAATCAGCCAATGAATCTCAACAATGGTGACAATCAACAAAAAAGATAACATAAAATCTGAACATCACAGAATACGCTACTAAAAGTCAATACAAAACCAACAGCAAAAATAAAAGCAAAAAGTACAAATTAAAGAAAATAACCAGACAATTCAGCTGCATAATTTATTCATGCTGCAATGCATGCTGGGAGTGGTGGCAGATTTTTTTGTACTATGCTGGTACCCAACATGCATTGCAGCATAAAACTTCTGATTGTCACCATTGTTGAGATTCATACTCCGATTCTTGATGTCTGTATGTGTGTCTAGCTGATCTGAAAATTCAAAATGTTCTTAGTATAAACTTTTTAAAATCCGTCATATTTTCTAAATGCCAAATTTCAGAAAAATATCATTCTGTAAAATCACAATAACACCAAAATCAAAAATATAAAACATCAATAATATTATTAGACAACAAATGAGATGAATTGGGCCACTATATGATGATTGAGACCATTATCAAACAGCCATAATCATATGATACTGTATTCTTTCAGTTTTTTCGCCATAGCAAATGTATTTTTAAGACACAGCCACCGCAGCCAAAGAAAAACTAATGTTCAAAGGTCAAGAGCCCAACTAAAGCAAACACTGATCACCATCATGGTAACATCAAATGAAAATAAAATGACATTAAACCTCTGCCACCTTTCAATAAGTCCTTCTGTAGATGTAAATAAAGTCAGGTTAGTAATAAGTGAATCTGGTAATGCTTTTTGTGGAGTTGTTTAAAGGGTAACTAAACCCCTGGTCAGAGCCTGACTCCACCCACTGGCAATATTTGAAAAATGCTGGAAAAGTGGGCAGAGCCCAACGGACGAACCGAGGGCGGGGCTGAGCGGGTGATTGACAGACCCGCAGTGACGCAGTGATTGACAGCTGCTGTCAGACTCGCTAAGATGGAGAGTGACTGGAGTGACGCAAGTAGCTTTGCAACAGAGCGGTCATTTAAAGTCGAGGACTTTTCTCCCCCATCTTCCCCTGAAGTGGAGGAATTGTCTGTGGACACAGAGCTAAAAGCAAATCAATTCGAGCCGCTAGCTCAAACTGCGGTGTCGCATCGCATTAACTCCCGCATCGCGATCGGCATCCGACGATGCTAGCGAAGCAGCCGGGCAAGAGAGAATGGGTCCAGTATCTGAGTGGATTATTATTACTATTGACCTCCGTTAAGTATATTTTGCCGCTATGTGAAAAAAAATATCCAGCAAAACGCGCCGGCGGTGGTGGAGTCCATGCAGGAAGAGCAGCGTTTGGCACACAAGTGCATGTAAACACTGGCGCCTAATTTCCAAGTCTGGTGGAAAGTTATGCAGTCCAGCAGTGCTGTTGCAACCGGCAACACTACACCTATACCAGCCTAACCACTATACTAAATACAGATAAAGCTGATGCTAAAAATCTACACTATTCTAACTGATGCAATACTATGCTACTAACTAACTATGCTAAATAACTACCTAGGCTACACGAAATAATCTAAATAACTATATAAATGCTATGCTAACTAGATGCTAAAATACGCAATCCTGATCGTTTTCAATACTCGTAATTCCAATTTCCAACTCCTGACTAGCTACAGTGGTTTTGACGGAACCAGATGCTTTATACTAGGGGCTGCCAGGGGCGTGGCAGAGTAGCGTCACAGAGTACCCTATGTCAGAGAGTACCCCTACTTCAGGAGATTCCGTTTAACCTGAAGAGGGCAGCACTCAGACGTTTTTACACCATATATTTAAAAATTAAAACACTTTATACTCAAATGTTAAAAAAAGTACTCGAATCAATGAACAGCATTTATGAAGCTCCATTCTTACAGATCATTAACTAAAAAAAGTTGGTTTAGTGTTTAGTTACCCTTTAATCCTCCTCTGCTAAGATCTTTTGCTAAGATTTTTTTGTTCCTCTTGTTCTGATAGAGGAGTGATTCTGATAGTTAACAGCAGGTGTTCCTCAGTGTCTCAATTAACATAGAAAATTAACTGAATTAACTATGAAATTATTCACTCAGTCAAGTAGACTGTATTAGTGAACTAGGCAATAGTGAATGAGGGTATAGGGTGTGATTTTGGAACACAGCCTCTTAGTGTCGACTTTGAGCGCTGTTAATTCACAGTATATTCCTGTAGGCTAGTTTCTCGAAAACGACAAATATCACCCAGAAGGCTTTTTTTTTACGGTATATTACTGTTTTAATGAAAAACAGTATGTTACTGTAAAATTTGGCCGTTTTTTTACTGAATTTTTTTACAGTGTGCCAATATTATTGCAGAACATATTTCACTTTTCTTTTTGCAAATATGTGTTAATTTGCATTTCTGTTGTAATTTTCGTTTGATTTTGTTTGTTTCACACTGCAGATCGAGAACGGGTGTTCGTGTAAGCTGTTAATTGTAAGACTTGCTTTGTGAAGTCTTCATGTTATTTATGAGAGGCAGTATTGCCATTTCTTTTACACAACGGTCTACAGTTTCACACACTTTCACGTGTTTCTTCCATCGCCGACGGTGTCGCCATTTCTCATTTCACACGTTTTTGTGCGTACACCTGGGTCAGAGCTTGGGTGGAGGACCGCACATTTTCCCGTGAAGTTTGCTTTTTATAAATACCAATTATTGCGTAGAGAGCGGCGTACGCCTTCTTTTGTGCGTACGCAACGTTTATAAATGAGGCCCCTGGTCATTTTGAGGAAGAGCAAACTAATACCAGGGTTCGTACAGAGACTGTAAAATAAAATTCCAGGACTCTCAAGGACTTTTCAAGCACTACTTTTTTGGTTTTGCAGGACAGATCAGAGATCTCACTTGTTAAATAATATCTTTATTATCTTTCAAATTCTGAAAAAAGGTAAATGGATAAATAAAAATAAACGCATAAAACAAAATGGCACAAATAAAGTGCAGCACAAGCAATAACAGTGGGAACTTTAACCATTGAAAGGGCACTATGACAAAGATATTGCTTTATTATTCAAACTGATTTTTTTCTCATGAATATATGATTGACCTGAAGAATAAAAGCTGTATCACTTGGATATTTATGAGCAATATCACACTCATAATCATGCGAAATGGCTCTATATCAATATCAGACGGGTTGCAGCGTTAATTTAGTGTGAAAAGATTGTTTTATCAATAAAATGAAACACTAATTTCACATATATTTTCTTTGAATAACTCAAGCACTTTTCAAGTACCTTTTTTATAAATATAGCTGTTTTCAAGGGTTTTCCAAGACTTCAATTTCAAAAAGTCAAATTCAAACACTTAAGCACCTTGCACGAACCCTGTACACACTCTTTATAATGATCACGTGACTATCCAGGTGACGATCAGTGCTGAGGAGAACTGCAAGCTCCTGTGCTGGTCGAGGGAGCGTCTGACGTACTTTCTGGAGTCCGAGTCGTTCCTGAACGAGGTTTTCCGCTACCTCATCGGCAAAGACATCACCAACAAGCTCTACTCGCTCAATGACCCAACGCTGAGCGACAAGGTTATACAGATGTTTTTAAATGTTTTTTAAAGAAGTAAAAAATACAGTAAAAATTTTACAATAGTAAAACAGCTGTTTTCAATGTGAATATACAGTAAAGTGTAATTTATTCCTGTGATCAAAGCTGAATTTTCAGCATCATTACTCCAGTCTTCAGTGTCACATGATCCTCCAGAAATCAGTATATTATGATGATTTGATGCTCAAGAAACATTTATGATCAATTATTGAGTGCAATCACACCAGCTGCTCGTTATATACCCGCGCTGCGAGGATGAACAGCTAATGCAAATGATTGCACGCCAATGTGTATTGGCTTGTTTTAAGTTTCACTCGAAGTAGATTGGCCTCTCTAGCGAGATTCCTATTCGTCGGTCTCGACGTGGCGTTGACTGACCGACCGAAGAGGAATCTCGCTAGAGAGGCCAATCTACTTCGAGTGAAACTTAAAGGGACAATAAGTATCTTTTTAGGTATTTTATTATCTAAAATAAATATTTGTATTCATAAATATGTCCTCAATGGTGTACAAATACCTCGGCCAATTATCTGACTTATCCTTATAAATGAAGAATTTATTATCTTTATATACATGGGACGGGTAGGTCCACGGAGGCTTCCATGTAGTTACGCCATCTTGCAAAACTATAATAGCAGAGAGGGACAAAAAGTACTAAGCCAACGCGTTTCCACAACGCGTTTTCGTTTAGAGCCAGCCAGTCACGTGACGTGACTGAAGCCAGCAGAAACGCAGGTGCAGAGCAGTGAGAGGCGCTTGAAACTGCACCGGCAAGTTTAAAAGTCTGGATTGCATTGTTATTATGGACCATACATATGCCGCACCACAGGAGAAGAAAACATCGTCGCCAAAAAAGTCAAAAATAGAACGTAAAAGGAAACGTGACCATAGATTACAGAAAACAAGAGTTAATGTGGCTAATTTTATATAGCTCTCCTTTTTCAAAAACAATCTATTAGCTCAAGTTGTGAATATTTTCCTACGTGCATAGAACTGTACAGACAATGAAAAATCATTGCTATTGCTAGACATAAATTGTACAAACCTCGGTCGCTTCTCTTCTCTGCCTTTGTAAACTTTCAATTCTATCAAGATCGTCTCTCGTAGCTGCCGGGCATCTTTGTCGTGGTATTGACTCTCGCTCTCCTCCTCTTTCTCGTCGTCCACTTCCTCGCCTAGATCCCACTGATCCACTGCCTCTCTGTCCTCTACCTCTACCTCTTCCTCTCCCTATTGTTGAATCATCTGATGATGATATCTAACAATCAACATAATTCAGAAAGTATAACGATTAAAGAAGGCATAGGGTGCGATTTGCCGGGGGGATGCGTGGGATTTCCCCCTTTCTGGTCAATGTATCCCTGCCTCTGCTTAATTATTTTTATCCCCGGTCGGGATAAATTTATCCTCCCCTCAAAGTGATCATAGTGTTAACGTTACTACACTAGTGGCGAGACGGATCACAAAACTTATCATGGATCCGTGGTTTGATTAAAGTCAATTTTATTTTAAAATGATTACTCACTCACTCTTGAGCGTCTGGCGCAAGTGATTTCAATGTTAAGTCAATGTAAAGACGCGTTTATGCGCATCTAGAGGTCCTGCGGCGCGGTGTTTAGCGAATGAGGCGAATTGCTATCACAAATAATGTCTTTTCTATCATTTCACTGTAGCTCAGCATCGCGATGTAAAGTTAATTTTATTGCATGATCACAGTTCATATGTGTGGGAAAAGATAAGCTATTAGAGTAAAAATATTGCGTTAGGCTACTTCAGTTAATAAGAAAAAAGATTTTACAATTCCTGCAAATGCAGTGATGAAGTTCATGTTCTCATGATTTATTTTTATGAATAAAAATGTTTCAAAACACCCCCCCCTCTGTTTTTTTCACAAATCGCACCCTGGGCATAACTGTTAATTACAATATTTCATGTTTTTCACAGTCAGTAATTCATACTGTAACATTACTGTAACACACCTGTTCACCTAAAGGAAAACTCCACGAAGTGCTATTAGAAGACATCCTGTCAAAACGTTTTGGTACATATCGCCTACCCTAGATGCAACGCGCATTTGAAAAAGCGAGGCGCTGGAGAGCAAAATTTGTTTGAATGCAAAATACAAATTTACCACACGATGGGAGTAATTCCTACATATTGTCCCTCTAAAACAAGCCAAAACACATTGGCGTGCAATCATTTGCATTAGCTGTTCATCCTCGCAGCGAGGGTATATAACGAGCAGCTGGTGTGATTGCACTTAAGCTTTTTGCTTCGGAGCCAAGCACTTCAATGCTTTCTTCAAACATGTCAAGTCAGCTTTGTGAAACGAGACGAGCCTCTTCAGGACCTCTCCACTTTGGTGCGGGCGTGACAGCACAGCAGCGCGATCGGTCTTCTCTTCTCTCTTTCTTTTTTGTTTTTTGAATTGAGCAAAAACAAAAAACTGTTGTCACAGCTGGTAAGGTGCGCAGTGAAAGCGCTCATGTAAGACCAGCGAGAGAGGAGTCCCTTGCGTCTCTGCCACGATCTAACCCTCCTCAGAGGGTTACTTTAGGCAGTGATGCGGGTGACCTAAGGACCACAGTGAGCGTGCTTCCTTCGGGAAACCAATCCCCTAGGAACCCTCATTCCTCCCATGCTTCGCAGCCAGTAGAGCTGCCGACGGAACGTGCTGGACCATCCACGAGGTGTGTACCAGTCGCTTCCTTCGGCGCTCTCCGCGATGATCAGATGTCGATCGATGCATCGGAGGGTGGGTCAGACTTCTCAGCTTATGACGATTCGACGCCACTGCCCCATTCGGGTGTGTTAGCGGTGCCCGAGACGGAACCGGAGATGATGGACATGCTTTCCCGGGCCGCCAACAGGATCGGGATCGGGCTCGTGTGGAACCCTCCACCGTGTCCCGAGCCCTCAAGGCTGGACGACTGGTATCTCGCAGTGGCGCAAGCTGGTTCTCAGCAAGATTCTGGTTCCCCCCCCCCCCCCGACCCCCACCCCCCACCCCCCAGTGCCTTTCTTCCTGGAGGTGCATGAGGAGCTCCTCCCCCCTCACCTCCCTTGATGGCGGGGCGGCTAACAGTGCGTTCACACCGCCGGCGGCATGAGCGTAAAAGTGGCCGGAAGCCATTCATTTTCAATGAGAGCTCCGGCGAGGGTGGCGCGTCTTGGACAGCGAGAGCGGCGAGTACTCCTGCGTCTGCCCCTGCTCCCGCGCTGCAGCAGCAGCCTCCACCCAAACGGCGCCATGGAGCCAGTCGCAGGCAGCCCGCCCCGACCGCCCAGGACCCCGCCAAGAAGACCGGCAAAGCCAGGGGTAAGCGGCCCTAGGACGGGCAACCCAGAGATGGAAGGGACTGCTCTCCAGGAGACGATGAACGCATTGCTTCCTCCCCCGGAAGAGAATCATTTGTTAAAGTTAATTTTTGTTTCGCCGCTGGCCTTAAAACCAGCAGTACCCAAATTTTCAATAAAAAAGCAGTTTCATTCCTCTCTGGGTCTGAAGAGGGCCCGGAGAGCAGTGGGGGGAGAGAATCCTCACCACTCTCATCCACCTCTTCTATCGCCAGCGGGCAGCATTGTGCGAGTCTAGAACGCAACCAAGCCGCTTCCTGCACCTTCTGCCCCATGGAACCAGGTAAGTGTTGCACAGCACACTCAGACTCCGCTACGGGCCGCCTCCCAAGCCGAGTCCCTGTGTTCCACCTCACTGCCCCACTCCGGGTACGCCTACAGCCCCTTTAGTCCCGCTTGTACGGTCTCTGCGAGCCTGGTTAGCGCTCCCCAGTCCGTCTCGCTGGCTCATTCCGACCATCAGGCTCGGCTATGCGATTCAGTTCGCTCGGTGTCCACCCAAGTTTGGGGCCATCCACTCCACTACTGTGAGAGCAGCCGATACCCATGTCTTGCGCACAGAGATCGCAGTCCTACTGCCGAAGGACGCGATAGAGCTGGTCCCTCTAGCCGATAGGTCAGGGCACTATAGTCCCAACTTCATTGTACCCAAGAAAGGTGGTGGGTTACGACCGATCTTGGATCTGCGAGTTTTGAATCGGAGCCTCCACAAGCTACCGTCCAGAATGCTCACGCAGAGGCGCATTTTCGAATGCATCTGTCCTTGAGATTGGTTTGCAGCGATCGACCTAAAGGACGCGTACTTTCGTGTCTCGATTCTTCCTCGACACAGGCCGTTTCTGCGCTTTGCGTTTGAGGGTCGAGCATATCAGTACAAGGTCCTGCCCTTTGGGCTGTCCCTGTCTCCCCATGTCTTCACGAAAGTCACTGAGGGGGCCCTTGTTTCCATGAGAGAACTATCATACTCCTCAACTATCTCGACGACTGGTTCATACTAGCACACTCTCGAGATCAGTTGAGCAAACACAGGGACCTTGTGCTCAGGCACCTCAGTCAGCTGGGCCTTATGGTCAACTGGGTAAAGAGCTAACTTGCCCCCGTGCAGAGGATCTCTTTTCCCGGTATGTAGTTGGATTCGGTCGCACAGACAGCGCGCCTCACAGAGCAGCACACTCAGCTCAGGCTCCTGGTGCTTTCCTGTAGCTCAGTGGGAAGAGCATTGCGTTAACAACGCAAGGTTGTGGGTTCGATCACAGGGGATTGCACATACCTATGTATAAATGTATAGGATAATGCAATGTAAGTCGCTTTGGATAAAAGCGTCTGCCAAATGCATAAATGTAAATGTAAATATGGCAGCAACAGCAGCGGTAACCCCGCTCGGCTGATCCATATGAGGCCGTTTCAGCACTGGCTTCACAGCCGTGTCCCGAGATGGGCGTGGCATCACGGCACTCACCGGATGGCAATCACATCGACGCCCATGGTCAGATCCCTCATTCCTGCGGGTAGGAGTGCCCTTGGAACAGGTGTCCAGGCATGCTGTGGTATTCACAGGCTGGGGTGCCACGTACAATGGGCATGCAGTGTTAGGGGTGCAACTGCATTGGCACATCAACTGCCTCGAGTTGCTAGCAGTACATCTCGCTCTGAGCCGCTTAAAGAGGCCGCTACAGGGCAGAGACGTGCTGGTCCGTACGGACAACACTGTGACCGTTGGTTACATCAACCGACAAGGTGGTCTATGCTCCCGTCGCATGTCGCAACTCGCCCGCCATCTCCTCCTCTGGAGTCAGAAGCATCTGAGGTCGCTTCGAGCCATGTATGTCCCCGGTGTGCTCAACCGTGTGGCCGATGAGCTATCACGAGCTGTGCTCCCGGGAGAATGGCGACTCCACCCCCAGGTGGATAATAACGGCTAGGACCGTTATTATTTAGCATATACATAAATTGTCTGGATTTTAATATTGATAATACAAGGTTTCACTTTTATGCAGATGATACAATTATATATTGTTCTGATTCTTCTAAGCAACAATCTGTGGCTCTCTTACAGTCTGCTTTCGATAAAATCCAAAATAGGTTTTGTGCATTGAAGCTGGTCCTAAATGAGAAAAAAACTAAATGTATGTTATTTTCAAACTCTAAAATTTCTACTGAGAATTCAATCTCTCTTTTGACTTTTCAGGGTAATCTGATTACATCAGTATCGGAGTACAAATACCTTGGTATCATTATCGATAACACATTACGCTTTGGGTCACATATTAAATATCTGAGGGAAAAACTTAAGAAAAAATTAGGATTTTATTTTAGAAACAAATCATGTTTTTCATTTAATGTGAGAAAGAAACTAGTGTCTGCTACCTTTTTACCAGTTCTCGACTATGGGGATGTAGTATATCAGCATGCTCCCTCTTACCTTCTTGTCTCTCTGGATGCTTTGTACCATGGTGCTTTGAGATTTATAACTGACTGCAGATTTTCGACACACCATTGTGACCTATATAAAATGGTTGGTTGGTCGTCGTTGAGTATTAGAAGAAAAAAGCACTGGTACCAATTGATTTACAAAGCTATATTGGGTTATCTACCCCCTTATCTTTGTTGTCTTATTAATCAGAAGTCATCTGGAAATTACTCATTACGTTCTAAATCGACCTACAATTTGTGTGTGCCTTTTGCTAGAACCGAGATGGGTAAAACCTCTTTTAAATATGCCGCAGCATCGGATTGGAATCTTCTCCAGACTGAGATGAAGTTAAAAGATTTAGTATCTTGTGGTCAATTTAAATATTTATTGGATAATCATCAGAGTAAATTGGTTGTGTGTAAATGTTTGTAACCAGATGCATTTTATATATATATATTTTAATTTTTATTTATGTAATGAGATTTGTTTGTGTGTTGTAAATTTTTGTAAATTGTCTATGTAAACTTAGCTGCCTATCTTGGCCAGGACACTCCCGAAAAAGAGATTTTAATCTCAGTGAGTTTTCTTCCTGGTAAAATAAAGGTTATAAAGGTGGTTCAGCTGATCTGGAGAGAGTTCGAGGAGGCTCAGGTAGTCCTGTTTGCCTCCTCAGAGACCTCCCTCTGCCAGCTGTTTTACTCCCTGACCGAGGAAACACTCGGCACTGACGCACTGGCACACAGCTGGCCCGGGGCCTCCGCAAATATGCGTTTTCCCCAGTGAGCCTACTTGCACAGACCTTGTGCAAAGTCAGGGAGAACGAGGAGCAGGTCCTTCTGGTGGCTCCCTATTGGCCCACCCGGACTTGGTTCCCAGAACTCATGCTCCTCCCTCCCTGGCCCATTCCTGTGAGGAAGGTGAAGGCTGTCTCCCTCCACCTTCAATGGAAATGCTGCCGCTATTTCAGCTTATAACAACAACATAGATGGCAAAACAGTTGGAAAGCATGACCTGGTCGTCAGGTTCCTTAGGGGGGCGAGACGATTAAATCCTCCTCGACCCCCCTCCATACCCTCTTGGGACCTTTCCCTGGTGCTTCGAGCACTTCAGGATGCTCCCTTTGAGCTCTGCAGTCAGCAGACCTAAAGCTTCTTCCCATGAAGACTCTGCTGCTGATTGCACTGGCCTCTGTCAAGAGGGTAGGGGACTTGCAGGCATTTTCGGTCGACGAATCATGCCTGAAGTTCGGGCCGGGTGACAACCACATTGTACTGAGACCCCGGCTCTGAGCATATATGTGGACAGAACTCAAAGCATCAGGACCTCAGACCAGCTCTTTGTCTTTTACGGAGGCCAGCAGAAGGGAAAGGCTGTCTCCAAGCAGAGGATGGCCCACTGGATAGTGGATGCCATCGCCTTGGCTTACCAAGCACAAGGCGTGCCCTGCCTGCTCAGGTTGCATGCCCACTCCACGAGAGGCGTTGCATCCTCCTGGGCGCTGGCACGTGGCTCCTCGCTGTGGGCTGGGCAACACCTAACACGTTCGCTAGATACTATAGACTACGTGTAGAGCCGGTCTCCTCCCGTCTTCTCACCCTAAACGGGTAGAAGCACTGAGAGGCCCGGCTCTGTAGGCTTGCTACACCCTACTGTGCACCCTTATTGCTCCCTTATAGTGAAAAACCTGTCGAGTCCTCCAAACACACTCGGCCCGGACTTGGCGGTGCGTCCGGTGCCAGGCCTTTATCCTCTAAATTCTTGAGAACCGGATCTAGGCTGGGTCCCATATGTGTGACCCTACGGGGATCCCATATGTGCATATTCTCCACGGCTGCTCCTAACGGAAGCCCGTGTCTTTCCCTTGGGCTAAGTCACCCACTACTCATATGCAGTACAACCCTCGGGTTAGTCCATATGTGTATCCCAACATAAACTCCTTCAAAGAATGTGGCTTCCGCAGCGTTCCCCTCCCTCAGATCGGGCACGCTTACCCAGTGTTATCCAATAATCTCACTGTATGGGTTATCACGGAACAACAGTGACAGATACACTCTGTGTAAGCCCTCTCCTATCGTCCTTCCAGGCAAGAAGGTGTAGAGGCTTACACAGGGCGCTGGAGGGGGTGCATCAGCTGTGGCCCTTTGGCATGGATTCCTATTCGTTGGTCTCAACGTGGCGTCGACTGACCGACTGAAGAGGAACGTCTCGTCGCCACATCTGCTGCTGCCCACCGGGGCGGCCAAATTTTTCAGGCTTGGCTCCTCAGCAAAAAACTGAAGTGCAATCACCACCAGCTGCTTGTTATATACCTGCGCTGCGAGGCTGAACAGCTAATGCAAATGACTGCACCCCAATGTGTATTGGCTTGTTTTAAGTTTCACTCGAAGTAGATTGGCCTCTCTAGCGAGATTCCTATTCGTCGGTCTCGACGTGGCGTCTCCGTTCCCTCCCTCAGGGAATGAGGGTTACCATATGTAACCGAGACGTTATTATCAGTGTTGAAAACAGTTCTATTCAGTAAGGATGCATTAAACTGATCAAAAGACATTTGTAATGTTAAAAAATATTTCTAAGATAAATTAATGTATTTTATATACAGTACATAATATATAAATATATGATTTATGAAGCATCATGTAACACTGAAGACTGGAGTAATGATGCTGAATATGTATCACAGAAATAAATGACATTTTACAATATATCAAAATGGACACACTTGACTTTCTCTCGTTCCTGGGGAAAGTTCCTGCGGTGGAAACGCGGCTGATGTTGCTGTCTGGATTTATGTGTGTGTGTCAGCTGGGATTAACTGAAGTGATGCTGATTGTGCCGTAGGCTGTGAAGAAGATGGACCGCCAGCCGAGCCTGTGCTCTCAGCTCTCCATGATGCAGATGAGGAACAGTATGGCGAGCACCAGCGACACCGACGACGTGCTCAACCAGATCCTGAGAGGGGGATCCACCGGATCCTCTCTGCGTAAGTCTCTCACGCTACAGGAGCATCACTAACCGCTGGATTTCAAGCACTAACCACTAGGGTTGGGAATCGAAAATCAATTCCAATTCTGGAATCAAATACTTGAAGTCAGGAATCGATACTTGTAATAAAATTACAATTTCGATTCCTCTTATTGATTCCTTTGTGAGCATTTAATATGATTTTAAACCATTCAAGCGTGAGACGACTGTGTTCTGTGCTGCAGATGTGTATCAGTATATTGGATTTGTGCAGCTCTTAAAGTGACAGCCCTAATATTCCTGATGCCGTCTCTATAATAACACTAATATTCCTGCTGCCGTCTCTATAATAACACTAATATTCCTGCTGTCGTCTCTATCTCTGTCATAAACCTTTCTAACGTTCATTCTTCATCTCTATCTGCTCCAGTGTGAGCTCACAGACACTAAACTTGTGGAACGGACTACTTGCACTGAGCTGCGTGACACAATACATCTCAATAATTTCCGGTTATGTATATTTTCAATGTACTTGTAGTCATCGAGTTCAATAAACACAAACTAAAAGGAGTGTCTGCAAGAAGATATTCTGATGATTACTGTGTACAGAATTTTACAAACTCAAGCCGATCATCTAAACTAGTGTGAGATCAGTATAAACATTTATTTAGTTGTATTAAATATTTTAATCACTATTCTGTTATTTTTCATTGCTCAAAATACTTCATTAATATTCAAAGTAGTTGACTGCCATTCACGCTGTGTGTGTTACTGTTTAAGATGAATTAAAAATATTAACATCATTACATTTATTTAAGGCACGTACCGCGCATTAATTAATTAAACTATTTTAAAAGACTGGAATAAAAGCACCAGCGCACACGAGCAATCCTTTTTTATTAGTCAAATTCATTTAAAAATGTAAACTGAACAAGTATGAAATATGATCAGTAAGAGAAGAACACTGTTAATGAGAAGACGAGCACTGAAAAGATGCAGGATAGTGGGGAAATATACTTATTTATTATTCAGATTGCACAGTTGTAAAGAAAATATATTTATAGGAACTTTTCAGCAGGCTCAAGATAATTCATGTTAATGCAGAGAACATGATTATTTATTTTATTCAATTGGCAGCCATAAAACTGTGATGTAGAAGCTGAGGCAGTTAGATCCATTTGCAGAAGTTTATTAATACAGGATACAAAAACGAGGAACGCTGACATAAACTCAGGCTGATGATAAAAGGTAACTCAGGCAGACATAAGAGGAATAGTCAGGCTGGCATTAGTAGAAGGGCAGTCCAATAATCAAAGTGAAACACAGGCAAAGGTCAGGGCAGGCAGCGAAGGTTCATGAAAACATAAGAGAGTCCAGGGTCCAGATCGAGGGTCCAGAGATAAGAGGGAAACGTATGACATCGGCAAATCAATACTTCACAGAGAACAAAAGAGAGAGAGAGCAGTCCATATAAAGGGAGGATAAGGATGAACAGGTGATAATGCTGAAGATGACAAGGGAATTCGGCAGGGCTGGACGGTGATGAGTGCAGAAAGGGGAGATGGGAGATGAAGTCTTAATACTCAGGAGAGAGGGATCGAATGATGCCAGAAAGAGGCGTTGTCGAGCGTTCTGTGACCAAGCTTCAGACGGAAGTCTCGGGTTGAGAGCCACACCCACTGGCCGGGACGATACTGAGGGCCGCCACGCCTTCTCCGATCCGCATAATGCTGGTCTACTGCTGGGAGGTCAGATGGTTCTCCTGACCACGGGAATAGAGGAGGCTGGAACCCTAAAACACATTGAAATGGAGTCAATCCCGTGGCCGGCTTAAGCAGGGAGTTCTGAGCATACTCTGCCCAGACCAGAAAGCGGCTCCAGTCCTGCTGATTTTGGTGACAATAAGTCCACAGGAAGCGAGTGAGGTCTTGGTTAAGCCTTTCAACCTGCCCGTTGGCCTGAGGATGGTATCCAGAGGTGAGGCTGACGTTAATATTGAGCTTCGAGCAAAGTTCCTTCCAAACACGAGAAGTAAACTGCGGACCTCGATCAGTGCTGATGTCCTCGGGAAGTCCAAAGAGGCGGAAAACATGATTAACGAGTGCCTCCGCGGTCTGAAGAGCTGTGGGAAGGCCAGCCAATGGGATGAAACGGCATGATTTAGAGAAGCGATCGACTACTGAGAGGATAGTAGTAAATCCTTGAGACCGCGGCAGATCCATGACAAAATCTATGGCGATGTGGGACCAAGGACGTTGTGGTACTGGCAGAGGCGAAGGTGAAGTGGATCAAAGTGAAGACCACCAATAGCGATTAGAGACCAACTGAGTGGTGGCTGCAATACCCGGATGTCCAGCGCAGGGAGTACAATACACCCATTGGAGTACTCGGTTACGGAGTTCGAGGGGGACATAAAGGTGATCTGTTGGGCATTCAGGTGGAACTGGATGTCTTTGCTGAGACGCAGTGATTTCAGAGATTATGTCCCACTGTACGGGTGCAACAATGAGGGTCGAAGGCAGGATGGGTTCTGGTTTAGAAGGCTCGCTGGGGCTGTCGAATTGATGAGATAGGGCGTCTGCCTTTCCGTTCTTCGAGCCCGGTCGGTAGGTGATTTTAAAGTCAAATCTGGAAAAGAAAAGGGACCATCGAGCCTGGCGAGCGTTCAGATGTTTGGCAGATCTGATATACTCCACAGATTTCTGTGGTCAGTGAGCACTGTGAAAGGCTGACGTGCACCCTCTAACCAATGTCTCCATTCTTCAAAGGCTGCCTTCATAGCCAGGAGTTCCCGATCGCCCACATCATAATTGCGTTCAGCTGTATTGAGCTTACGTGAGTGGAAAGCACACAGATACATTTTAGTGGGACTACCGTGGCGTTGAGACAGGATGGAGCAGGGATGTGAGTGGAGCCACAATCATACTGAAATTCCGTATGAATTTTTTGCCAAACAGGAAATCCTCAGGTGGCCGGCTTGTCCGCAATACATACACAGATGGTTATGTCGTCTTCTCTCACGTTCAGCGGCGGAGATGTGAGTATAACCGATCTGCATAGGTTCGGGTTCCGAGCTGGTGTAGGACTCGATATTCAAACTGGATCTGAATGGTGTGCGTCGAGCCCGGATCAGGTTGTCGAGACGAATGACGAGTTCCATGATTTGATTGAGGTTTTTTCCATCATCACGGCATGCCAACTCTCCCTGAAGGTCTGCATTTAATACCTTTCGATACAGAAGCTTAAGCGGTTCCTTGGTGAGAGAGGTTAGTTTGACCAACTGCTGTCGTTGTGTGGCCAGCTCAGATACTTGAGATGAAACCTCGTTGGCGAGGCGGTGAAAGTCTGCTGGATCTTGTGTTGGTGAAGTATTCTGTGATGTAGAAGCTGAGGCAGTTAGATCCATTTGCAGAAGTTTATTAATACAGGATACAAAAACGAGGAACGCTGACATAAACTCAGGCTGATTATAAAAGAAAACTCAGGCAGACATAAGAGGAATACTCAGGCTGGCATTAGTAGAAGGGCAGTCCAATGATCAAAGTGAAACACAGGCAAAGGTCAGGGCAGGCGGCGAAGGTTCATGAAAACATAAGAGAGTCCAGGGTCCAGATCGAGGGTCCAGAGATAACAGGAAAACGTATGACATCGGCAAATCAATACTTCACAGAGAACAAAAGAGAGAGAGCAGTCCATATAAAGGGAGGATAAGGATGAACAGGTGATAATGCTGAAGATGACAAGGGAATTCGGCAGGGCTGGACGGTGATGAGTGCAGAAAGGGGAGATAGGAGATGAAGTCTTAATACTCAGGAGAGAGGGATCGAATGACGCCAGAAGGAGGCGTTGTCGAGCGTTCTGTGACAAAAACATATTCAATTCAATTCACATTTATTTGTATCGCGCTTTTCACAATACATTTCGTTTCAAAATAGCTTTACAGAAAATGCATATTACAAAGAGTCCATATTACAATTTACAGTGATCTGTTATCAGAGGTGATTGTCTAAGTTATGTATTTCAGAAATTTACAAAATCATAGTTAGCTAAAAATGTATTAATTTAAACAATGTAATAATTTAATGCAGAAAAAATGAGCTCATTGATGTAATGAATAATTGTTTGTTAACAAATGATTATGGCATATAGAAAAATGTATCATTGGTGCATGTTGATTCAGACATTAATAATCTGCGTTTCATGTGTGTGTGCGCTGAACGCTGTCGCCGGAAACCCCCGAGATGTAATAAGCAGTGGTTAAATTGGCTTTTATAGGGAGGGGGAGCCCTTATTTACGGGAATGGTCAACATTCAAATTCATGCTGTAAAACGACTTGTGTGTTGTGTTTTTACTTTTCGAGTATTAATGTGTAATGTAGAGTTGAGTATAGTTATAACAAGGAGAAATAATTTACAATTCACTTACTTCATTATTATTTTTTGCGCAGGTTTTTATAGCTAAAAACCGTGAAAAAGAGGTCCTACTAGGGGGGTTCGTGGGCATGCCCCCCCGAGAAAATTTAGATTTACCTGAGCTCAACGTGTGAATTTTAAGGTGTTTTGAAGGCCAAAGAAAATGGACAACAGGAGCTTTAAAAGCATGTCAATCAAATTCTAAAACATGAGAATCAGTTTAAATGTCGCAATGAATTATCCACACTATAAAATGGAAATGCAGAATGTTTATGCTTATTGTTGACTATACACAATCACATATTCAAAACGGGAATGGCCTTAAATAAGAAATTATTCAAGGATTATTTTGCATAGATGTGTTACATTTCAAACAAACGCCAATGCAATAATTCTGTGTTCGGAGGCATATATGAGCAATTAGTAGGCCTATGCGCATCAAATATCAATTTCATCTACTTTTTCTTTCCTAAATGAATCATTATTTGTGGACTAATCTGTTCATTTAATCAATGGTTCAATTGCTCACTCATAAAGACAGTTACTTGTCGCCGCCTTCTGGCTTAATGATGGAAGTTGCGCAAACACGAACAAGCGGAGTGATGCAAACAGGGAAAAGTCGAACACATTCGAGGTAACGTTATACAAATATATTTATAGAATAATAATGGCAATATATTTAATATGGTGCTCGTGCTGTTAAATTAAGCTTGTAGTTTCCACTGTCTTTGATCAAACTGATTATTTCTGTCGGTCATTTAAAACTTCTATCGAAAAACAGCTGTTTATAGCCTACTTGCATTTTATCTCGCACTATATGACCATAAACTGAAGTGAAGCGTCGCGTTGGGATTCGCGCACGGCTCGCGCTCCTGTAAATCCCGCTTGCTTTGATTGGACTCAAACATTTTGACATTGACGAGCGGTGTTTGAGTGCTGAAGCAGCTCAGATGAGAAGGTCAGTTATCGTGGCGATGGGCGAATCAGCACCAAGTTAGAGTTAATATTAGCCAATTATTTCACAACTTTCATTATATAGCCTACACTCAACAAAATGTATATATTTGGTGCTCAAGGAAACGGAGCTGAGCTCCGGCAGGGTGTGTTGTGGACCTGAGGAGGCGGAGCTGCGCTCCGGTGCGCTCCGGCCCAATTTAACCTCTGGTAATAAGTATAATGCAGAAGTAGTTGTGCAAGTAGTCCATTGCTCGACACACTGGTGTGATTGGAGTGTATTAATCTGCTGTGGGCGAATCGCTGACGTTTCTCCTCCTGTTCCTCCTCTAGCGGTGACCTCAGATCGGGCCTGATGGGCTGTAAGATGCTTTCTTTTATATCTCAGTCTTTCTCTTCCTCAACCCCAACAAAACATGACCCAGGTGTCATTTTGAACATAACCAAAGTAGATTAACTCCCTTCTAGTGCTCAGAACATGTGACTTCTGATAACCAGACCTGTTCTGAGTTAACCTTTAACACACCACAAACTGCATTTGATTTCCCAATAACATCATGCCACAGTTTTCACCTGAATTCATCTGGTCATGATATAATGAGCAGTGAGCACTACACGGTACACTCACTTCAACAGCGGCCGGTGAGTGTGTTATATGTAAATAGGTAGTGTTGGCGCACATTTAAGTAGTTTTGCATGCGTGTTTCGGGCGTGCTGTTTCCTTGTGGCTTAAAATAATAAAATACGGTAAAAAAAATTAACTTTTTAAAAAATCTGAAATTAAAGTCGGATATGCCAATCCATTTATTAACATAACGAAAAATGAAACCTTTCTTCAATAATAAACTCAACTTAAGTCAGTCTCCATGATTACACGCTGTGCCTCACGGTCAAAAACCATGCACCTCGCTGAGCGCCACACCTGGACTAATTAACCCCTTAAGTAGACTTGTGGCAGAACACAGCGCCAACGCATCACAATACAGAATGGCTCCAACACAACCGGCCCCTAATTGTTCATGGCACTACAACACATAACAATTATAAACATATACATGTATGGAGACATTAATACAACAAAAATACATCTTACAATAAAAAAAAAACAAAAAACAAAACAAAAAATAAACCCCTCTTTGGTGTGTTTGTTAATTTTACATTGACTGTTCTACCAATAGGCCTAATTTTGTCACTGGTCTTTTGTCACATTTTGTTTTGTTCCACTTTTGTCTTTCCTGTAGAGTAACAAGATACTCTTTTGTCCACCTTTTCCAGAATAAATCTGAAAGATACTGAGCCTGTTTCCACCTTCGTCTTACGTACTGGTCCTTTTGATCAAACAGGCCTAGAGGCAAAACTGGTTTCCTTTTCAAAGTAAGAAGATGGTTAGGTGTCAGTGGCTCTAAATCATTAGGATCCTCAGAAACTCTCGTAATTGGTCGGCCATTCAAGATTGCTTCGGCTTCGCATAAGACTGTGACTAAGGTTTCATCAGTTAAAGCCTGTAGATGTAAAACAGATACTAAGACCTTCCTGACCAGTCTGATCCTGCTTTCCCAAGCACCGCCATGATGTGAAGCTGTAGGTGGGTTGAATGTCCACTTGATGTTGTCATGTATTAAAGCTTTCTCAATTGATTCGTTGTTTAACTCTGCAATTGCTCTTTTTAGCTCCTTCTCTGCTCCTGTGAAATTTGTGCCATTGTCTGAGCGAGAGTGTGCTACGGGTCCTCTTCGGCATATGAATCGACGAATGGCACTGATGCAAGAGTCTGTGTCTAATGAGTGTGCCACTTCTAAATGAACTACCCTGCTGGCCATGCATGTAAAGATAACCCCATAACGTTTCACATAGGAACGTCCTTGTTTTACCTCAATGGGCCCAAAATAGTCCACTCCCACGTTAGTAAATGGAGGTAAGTCTGGAGTAATCCTTTCTTTGGGGAGATCAGCCATTTTTTTATCACACATTTTTCATTTGTGACGTTTGCAAAAAGCACAACTTTTTTCCTTGCTGCTGCATTGGCATGAGTGATCCCGAACTTTTTTCTAAATTTGGAGAGGAAGTAATTTCACCCACCATGCCTCGTCTGTTCATGAACATTTTTAAGAATTAACATGGAGATGTACTGATCTTTACACAGGATGACTGGGTGTTTGCTCTCTTCGGGCATTGCAGTCCTGGACAATCTTCCACCTACTCTTAAATGTCCATCCTCTAGAACAGGATTCAGCTTGTAGATAGGGCTACACCTTTTTACAGGTTTTTCTGTCTTTAGTGCACAAATCTCTTTGTCAAATCTTTCTCTCTGACAGAACTGAAGGATAGCGTTTTCTGCTGCTAATACTGTAGATCCTCAGTTGATACACTGTCTCGTTCCAACAACTTTCTGGCTTCCAACATTTTCTTGTCAACATAACAAAGATCAGCCATTTCAACCTTCACAAGTTGCTTCCTTCTTTGTCTCAACTCCAATAGAGTCTTCTTGACCTTGAGTAACCATGCCACTGCAACCTTCAACCTTTTCCAGTCAGAGAAATATGTGATGAGTTGATTGGTTGCATTATTCTCTTGAATAGTTATTGTGTTTGTAGAGATCTCCAGTTTGACCTCTGGATCATCCTCTTCCATTGTGGACTCTACTTCATACTGTAACCATGTTTCTCTTGCTTTCCACAGAAATTCTGGACTTGACAGGCACGTTTTGCTGTTCAGAAGCTTATGGTCTGTCAGTCCTCTAGATGCGTCATCTGCAGGATTTTGTTTTGTGTGAACATACCGCCACTGTACTGGGTCTGAAGCTTCGCTAATGATGGCTATTGTGTTGGCCACAAATGTTCGAAATCTTTTGTTTTCATTGCTGATGTACTTCAAGACTGTACTACTATCAGTCCAGAAACAGGATCCTGGCAAAGAAAGCTGTAACTCTGATTTTACCATCTTGTCCACCTGAACAGCCAAAACAGCAGCAGTGTGTTCCAAACGAGGGATGGTTACGGGTTTAAGAGGTTCTACTCGGGCCTTTCTAAGAAGAAGGGAAACATGTACATGACCTGCTTTGTTCTGTAACCTCAGGTATGTTACTGCGCCATATCCCCTTTCGCTGGCATCAGCAAAGTGGTGCAACTGGGCATGGACTGGTGTTCCAAAGTCGTGTGGTTTCAAGCACCTACTCACTCTGAACTCTGAGATCTCTTTCAGGTCACTCAACCAATTTATCCATTGTTTTAAGGCTTGTGGAATTTCTTCATCCCAGCCATAGTTCCTTCTGCACAACACTTGTAAAATGTGCTTGGCTGGAAGAAGGACTGGCGCAAGGTACCCTAAGGGATCGTACACTGAACTAATGACTGATAGAATCCCTCGTCGTGTTTGCATCCATTCTTTGCAGTTTATACGAAAGTTAAATTTGTAATTTTCCATACACCAATGTAGCCCCAGTGCCCTTTCCACCGGGAGTTGGTCTATGTCCAAATTGAGTTCACTCACACTTTTAGAGTGTTATTTCTCAGGAATTGTTTGAAGGACTTTGCGACTGTTACTGATCCATTGTGTAAGACGAAAGCCTCCTTTCTTGCAAAGTTCAGCCAGGTCATGGACAATTTGACAAATCCGCTTTCTGCACAGATGGTGAGCTTTTCAGAAGGTCGTCCACGTAGAAATTTCTATGTACCGTGTCAATCACTTCATCCGAAAATCTGTTTCCATTGTCGTCTGCAGTCTTCCTTAAAGCATAACATGCACAACTAGGCGACGACACTGCTCCAAAGAGATGTACAGTCATTCTGTACTCTTCAACTTGCTTACACAGATCTCCATTAGGCCACCACAGGAGCCTTAGAAAGTCTTTGCCCTCCTCAGCCACTTTGACTTGATAGAACATAGACTTCACATCAGACATAAAAGCAACTGGTTCTTGTCTGAATCGTAGAAACACTCCTATTAAGGAACTTGTGAGGTTCAGACCCTGCAGAAGCTCCTTTAAACTTAGCTCCGCAGTCGAAGACAACTCGCAACTTGCCTTTGGGTGATACACTCCATGATGAGAAATATAGAACAGGTTATCTTCTATAAAACGTAATTCATCCTGTGGTACTATTTCTGCATAGCCACTGCTGATGACATTCTCAAGAAAGCTTGCGTATTCTTGGTGGAACTTCTCATTTCTTTCCATTTTTCTTCTTAGTCCAATGAGGCGCTGTTGAGCAATACAACGATTGTTTGGCAGTGTTACCTCCTGGGCTTTGAATGGCAGCTTTAAACTGTAATGTCCGTCCTTTAATTTTACAGATTGATCCATTATTTCAACGAATCTTGCCTCCTGCCTTGACATTTCTTCTTTGTTGTCTGCAAATTTTTCATTTAAGTCACTTTGGTACTGCTTCTCCAATAGCAGTTGAAGCGATTCTACAGATAATCTGTTTACAGCAACAGTATGACAGTCATTGTCATTCATGTTGTCTTTGCAATCCTTTCCTAAGCCATTGACCACCCACCCTAATAGGGTTTTAACCGCAAAAGGACTCTCACCTTGGCTATTCACAATTTCCCATGGTTCCAGCAACTTTGAAGCATTAGTACCTATTAATAACTCCACGTTAGCATCAATTTCAGGGATTTCAATGTGCTCAAGGTAAGGCCACTGTGTAAGGTCCTCTTGTTTTATGATATTTACTGTATTTACTGGCATCGTTTTCTGTGTGTAAACATTTGGAAGACTGTAGTACCTTGTTCCATTAAGGCTAGCTATTTCAAGTCCATTCACAATGTATGTTGACACTGATGTCTTTGGGCTCATCGTTAGCAAACATATTTTTGACTTTGTCCCAGTGAGATTAAGCCTACGCATAAGAGCTTCAGAGCAGAATGTGGATGTTGAGCCATTGTCCAGAAAAGCATAGGTCCGAATCACCTTGTTGCCTTTTTGTGCTTTTACCTGAACTGGCAGGATGGAGAGCATTCCATTGCTACCGGCCCCGGTCTGGCTCCCAAATGTCTGAGCTGACACAAGCGTATGGTTTACAGCTGGTTTTGGTTAATTGGGGTAGATGCCACTGATGTTCATTGATTTGTCCACTTGTTTGACGTGAATGTGTAAAGCTGTTGGATGGCTCTGTTTGCATTTTTCACAGATTTTACGCTTATCGCAATTTTTGCTCAAATGCCCAGTGTTGAGACACCCTAAGCATGCTCCTTTTTCCTTTTAGAAGTTGATTTTTTCACAATGTTTGTTTTTGGCAAATCGTTGACATTCATCCAGACTGTGATCTTGTAAACAGAGTAAACAATTAAGGTAAGCCCTTAATTGATTCTGATATTGCTGTCCCTCTACTTACCTTCTTGTGTGTCCTTGTGTTATACTTTGCTAAGTTACGTTTGTAGCAAAGTTGTCTCGCTTCAACTTAGACTTTGCTGTATACACATCCCTTTTAACCTGCTTTTCTCTTTCAGTAGTTTGAATATCACCAAAAATAGGATCAGACAAGATTTTGACTTGATATTCCACAAAGTGTACAACATCATTAAAGTTAGGTCTGCGGTTGTGTTTCTACCGAATATCACAATATCACATGCAGAACTTCTAAATTTTTCCCTCAATTTTAAAAGGAAGTTTCGAAACAACAATTTTGAGGTTGGCAGACATGTCCAGCTCTCTCATGTCCTTTAAATCTGACATTGCATTATTGCATCCACGTAAAAATAATGCATAGTCCTGTAGTAACGAAACACTTTCAGCCTTCACCACAGGCCAGTTGAGAACCTTTTCCATGTATGCTGTTGTGATCTCATTACCGAAGTGTTCCTGTAGGAGGGCTTTAGCTGTTTCAAAGCCTCTCTCCGCATTCATATGTAAACAGCTTTGTACAAGGTCGTGTGGGTGCCCTCTGGTGTACCTTTCTAAAAAAAATACATGCAATCACCTTTAGATGCTCCTCTACACAGTGCCTAAAAGCTTGCATGAACTTCAGTGGGTCACCTTCAAAAACAGGCATATTTGTCTTGGTGGCAGTTGGCTTGCTTTATGTTGTTGTATGAGCAGCTCGGATATTTCATTTTGCCTTTGCACAATCTGACGTGTAGAATTGTCATCAACTGCATGTGCAACATTTTTAGTGGATCCTGCAACTGCCACGGGTAAGCCCTTTCTCATCAATCTGGTAGACTGCTCAAACTTTGTATCAGGAATGTCAGGTCTTTCTTTCGAGTTTTGCTTTTCAACATAAGATCCCATTTTATCCTGATCTGAAAATGCTTCCAGTATTGCCAACTCTGCATCTGAGGCTTCAATCTCAGCATCCATTTCCACTTGTTCCATTCTTTTGCGTATTGATTCCGCCTAATAAACTTAAGTCAAGTCAGTCTCCATGATTACACGCTGTGCCTCATGGTCAAAAACCATGCACCTCGCTGAGCGCCACACCTGCACTAATTAACCCCTGTCTTAATTAAACTTGTGGCAGAACACAGCGCCAACCCATCACAATACAGAATGGCTCCAACACAACCGGCCCCTAATTGTTCATGGCACTACAACACATAACAATTATAAACATATACATGTATGGAGACATTAATACAACAAAAAGACATCTTACTTTTTGAAGTAAGATGAAACCTTTTTACACAAATCTTCTCCACTTGCCTGCAATGCAAGGCTATGCATTTGCAGCGTTCTCTGATCTCCCGCGCTCACATGCGTATGAATGGAAGTCAACAGAACAAGACGTGTAGTGTGATATATAACATGCACAGTGTATTTAACAGAGTGGTCATTTTATTGTTTGAGTGATTTTTATTCACATTACTGTGATGATATTGTTGAGCTGTGGAAACAGTTAATACCCTTAAGAGAATGATTTTGCCTCCATATGACTTTATAAAACATTACACTTGAATCTTAATATGTAACCAGATACTGTTATTATGAAATAACGTTGAACATTGACAACTAGTGTTGTGTTTCTCTCTCTCTCTCTCCAGAGAAAAATCCTCTGCCAAAAGCATCCACGACTATGAAGCCAATAGAAGAAGGAATGGAAGATAATGTTTTCGAGTCTGAATCCCACAACACTCGCCCGAGAGAAGACGTGTAAAGCGTTTCATCGCCTCACACTCTCAGACTTTTGTGCTACACTGTACGCTCTATAGAAATTAATTGAAATTGCATTGAAAAGGAAAATAATTCAGGCTCACGCTCAACTACACTCTTCTGGATAGAGAGATCCTGATCAAATGAGAGTTGTTCTAGTATTTCAGAATTAACATTGGATACTAACACATTTAATATAATATAGTCCTGAACATTTTTAATTAAACTGCTGACAACATTTTGGAGAACAGAAATATCTTTACAATTTATATAGCAGACCTATTATGACCTTCTACAAAGTCTTGCTGTAGTTTTCAGGCTCGACTAGAACAGGTTTTCCTGCTTGAATGTTGATTATTTTCCTCATATTCTCCATTGTTGCGGCTCCTCTCTTCCCAGTCTGTCAGTAACGCTCCGTTTACTTCCTGTCTCTATGAAGCTCCTCCTCCTGAAAAGCACACTGTGGGCTGGAGCAGTGTGTTGTGATTGGTCGAGCGCTTCGAGTGTGTTTGGGAAAATGTCCCATCCCTTACCATAACTGCCAGTTTAACAAACTACTAACTAACTCAACCAGGCCCCGCCCCTTTATTCTGCGCATGAATTATTATAATGAGGAATATTGTGACGTGTTCGTTCCCGGAAGAAACTCGAGACTACAGCGGAGGCGTTTCAGGAGTTCAGGAACACTGACACTGATATAGAGAAGAACTGGAGCTTCTCATGATCACACAGCAACACTACACACTAACTTTCTAAAAGATTATTGCAAGGCACAGCTGTACTAATGTACATGTATGACTCCTTCCATCAGTAAGATTTACATTTCTCTGATATACAGTACCATGTCATGTTTTCTGTGTGACGCGTTATTAGTCAATATTATGTTAAATTGAATTGTATTTGAATTGTAAACACTTGCAAATACGTGGATTTTCTCACAGCAGTTTAAATTAGTGCATTTGAATTTATCGTATAATGAACTAAATGAAGAGTGGGTCACATAGGGTTAAGCGGTGATGAAGTGTTATAGGGTTTATTGAATGTCTGGTTTAAAGGTTTTTCTGTGATAATTGTAATGTGACGTGTGTGTTGTTAAAGTCATAGAGATTCTTGCAAACACTTTTTTAAATTAAAGTTTGACACTATGGACGTTTCGTTATTTCAAGGAACAGAAACAAAATAATTCAAAGAAACACTGCTTATATTCAAGCAGAAGATGATTTATTGTTAATTGTTCTCATTTTAAGAAAATTGTAATATTATATTTTATTGTTTCTGATTCTTATTGATGAACATCAGATATACTGTAATAACTCCTGTGTTCACTGTGCTGTCAAAATAATGACCTTATAGAAAATATGAAGCCTTGCACACCAGAATCATTCATAGATGCGTCGGATAAAAGTCCAATATGAACTCGAAACATTTATTAATCTCACACACTATTCACAATTACATCATATCAAATATTATTAGCTCAGGTTAGCCCTTCCTCAGGCTTAGTGCACGAGGACGGTTGATTGTCCGGAACAGTGCTAAGCTGATAAAGTTTTGCAATGTTAAAGTCGTCATGAAAGGAAAGTTGAACCGCTGCTGTCAGCGTTTTCTGTGCCTCTGATAAAGTGATAATGATTCATGTCTTCATGTCACTCCGCAAGTAGTCCATTCATTTGTCACGATGGAACTTCATTCAAAGCAGAGCTTGCGTCTGTCTCTGCACGCGAGACCGGAGGAGAGAACAGAGAAGTAAGTTGGTAAATGTCATTTCATTGTAAGTTCATTCTTTATGTGCGATGTCATGTGTATTGTCTATTATGATATTGTAATTGTTGTAACGATATACGAGGCACTGTGAGCTGACAACACGTCTCTCGTGCTTCACTGCGTGTGCTGCGTTATGTTCCCAAATGAGTTTTTGTCTTATATTTATATCATATTATGTTGTTATCATACAATATCACATCAGCAAGAATACCGTTTTCCCGTACACAATTGCAAATATTTATTTTATATAATAGTTAAACGAACAATAAATTAACATTACGAGTTAGGCTACATTTTATAAACAATATCGTCAATATTGTTTGTTTTCCCTTTATTTCGCCGACGAGAATTTCAAAATGAAACCGTAGCAGAGTCTCAATGCAACAGACAGCGAGGATTTTTTTTTTTTGACTGAAATCCGCGTTTTGAACGAATCAATTTAATGATTCAATGAACGAATGAATCATCCGTTTGAACGAATCGGTTGAATGAATGACTCCCTCAACTCGCTTATTACAGTTTTTCTCCATTGGTTTGGCTCAGTTCTTGAAACAGAAATTACATTCTCAAAAAAACATGGACAAACCTCCAAACCACTTGGCAATTGTTCACAACAGAATTAAATTTCTCATTCATTTCATCAAATTGCAAATGTCTAAGTACATGTCTCAATGCCTCAGTACATCTTTGCAAATGATTAAGTACAGGTAGCCTACATTTAGCACAATTTCCAAGTGAATAGATCTTGTTGATCTAAACTGATTGTTGATTCTCAGTCTAATGGTTGTTCGCTCCAAAACGTGTCAGCTTAATTTCATTGTATAAGTCATCATATGCACAACAGTCTGTTCAATTGTCAATGTTTACCTATTCATTTTGTGTGTGTGTGTGTGTGTGTGTGTGTGTGTGTGTGTGTGCGTGTCTCCTACAGTAATATCTTACCTCAATGGGATGTTACTGTATGATACTAAAAATGACAAGAAAAACATTGGAGAAAATAAACTATGGAATAGTTTATTTTAAATAAATAAACTATGGAATAGTTTATTTTCTACAGTATTGATGATACAGCTACAGTAGTATTCCAGTCACTGTGCAGTGATGCATTAGAATTGTGGTAAAGTTACTGTAAGTAAAACAACAATACAATTACATAGGTAACTCATTCTGTAAGGAATACATAAGGTATAGGCTACAATACGAATGGAGTGTTGTCCTTTGAATTCTACTGTATGTCTAGGATTGGACGACAACCTTGCACGGGTGGCAGAGGAAAACTTCTCAATGAACAACAAGAACAAGAGATCTGTAACATGGTGATGGCAAATAATGCCATCACATTAAGACAGATCCGTGCTGAAATCCTACAAGACAATGCCATATTCCAAAATGTCAAGTCTATAAGCATCTCCACAATAGATCGGATATTGAAGAAGCATCAGATGACAATGAAGCAAATTTACAGGGTACCATTTGAGAGGAACTCTGATAGAGTGAAAGAGCTGCGGTACCAGTATGTACATGTAAGTCAGTTACTGGTTGTCCATCATTATAACTTTTTACAGTCATTGATGATTTTCCCCCTCCCCTTTCTGTCAAATACCCCCTGTAGTACCTCATAAGGGTACATGTACCCCAGGTTTGGAACCACTGGAGTAGTGGCCAGTAACTTGTGGAGAACATAGAACATTCCTATGTAATTGTCTGTAACTGTAGTGTATGAGTCTTCTGTATGACTGATTTTATATTTTCTTTTTTTACGCTATTGTAGAGAATAATGGCATTGGAAGGAAATTCACATCCTCGTGTTTGTGGATGAAGCTGGCTTCAACCTGGCCAAGGGCCAAAGACGTGGCCGTAATATTATTGGCCACCGGGCCACGGTGGATGTCCCAGGCCAGCAAGTGGGCAATATAACTATGTGTGCTGCCATATCTGAGAATGGTGTGGCCACTCACATCCCCAGTCTTGGCCCATACAATACACAGAAGCTCCTCATCTTCTTGGACCGCCTTCATTTTGATTTGATCCCTGAAAATGAGAGAGGACTCGTAGGGCCTCACCTACCACAATATGTCATTGTATGGGACAATGTGAATTTCCACCGTGGCCAGCTCATCGGGGCCTGGTTCACTACTCATCCAAGGATGGTCATGGTGTTCCTACCACCTTACTCTCATTTACATTTACATTTATTCATTTAGCTGACGCTTTTATCCAAAGCGACTTACAAATGAGAGCAATAGAAGCAATTAAACTAACAGTAGGACAACAGTATGTAAGTGTTATGAACCTTTGCAGTTCAATCTAACGCAGGTTTTTTAAATATTTTTTTTATAAAGATAGAATAGAGGAGAAAGAGTTAGTGTTACTGGATCAAGTGCTTTTGAAAAAGATAGGTCTTCAGCAGTTTTTTAAAAATGGCTCTGGCTGAGTTAGGCAGACCATTCCACCAGCAGGAAGAAGTCATGGTAAAGGTCCGAGAAAGAGATTTTGTGCCTCTTTGTGATGGCACCAGAAGACACCGTCCGCTTGCAGAGCGCAAGTTTCTGGATGGCACATAAGTTTGAAGTAATGAGTTTAGGTACAGGGGAGCAGTGCCAGTGGTTGTTCTGTAGGCAAACTTCAATGACTTGAATTTGATGCGAGCGGCAACTGGCAACCAGTGCAATTCTTTGAGAGGTCACCAGGAGAGGTCTACTTCAGTAGAGTAGCTTGGGTGATCCTGAGAGCTGAGGGCTTCTCCTTCGGGGAACCAACCCCCTAGGGCCCCTCCCTCTCTAGCGCATCACAAGCTGTGCAGCTTCTGGATGGGATTGCTGGTCCTTCAAAAAAAAAAAAAAAAAAAAAGGAGGAACCTAGCGTTTCATTCAAGGCTCCAGCTGAGGGCAGATGTCGATTGCTACATCGGAGAGAGGGGCTGTTTCGTTCTGGAAATGAGGATGATGCTAAGTTCCCACTGTAATAGTGTGTGTGCTTATGCTGAATCAGATTCAGAGCGGACAGCCATGCTTTCCCGGGTCTTTCTCGGACGTGCATTGAAAACTTAGCAGTATGGAGCTATATTGGTGCCAAAAATATGGAACGCCAAAAGTGCCAAATTCTGCATAAAGTTTTCACCTCTCTCACTACCCTCGATGGTGGGGTGGCTGTGCCTCTGGCAGGCAACCTCTACCCTGCATGCGAGGCCAAGGCACTCTTATTGCACAAGGTTAGTTCTGAGCCGGGGTTGAGCTGCGCTTGTCAACTGACCGTGTTCAAGTCACAGCGCTGGCCCTCGATCAGACGATGTCCACCTTGGTGGTCCAGAAGCCCCCCTGGCTGTCCTTGTAGAGGTGTGAGAGCTCGTCAAAGTACGCTTTCTCGATGCTCCATCTCATAAGGTGGCCTTTTCAGCGACACTGTTGAGAACTGGCCCAGCAGTTCTCCACAGTCAGCAGCAGACTGAACCGCTTCCCCTGACGTACCACCAGAGTACCTCGTGGGCTGCCCCTCAGTCTACTCGTCGCCAAGGGTGTCATCCCCTGCAAAAAAGAGAACTCCGGCACAGCCTGCTCTACTGTGTCCGCTGCAGGAGGATGACACAACCCGTCTCAACCACTGTTTAAGTGGTCAGTGAAACAATCCCTGGAGACGGGTGACCCAGAGATGGGTGGAGCTGCTCTCTCCCAGTAGAGGGCTGGGAAACTAATATTTTGAGTCAAAATTCTGTTCCACCACTGGAGTCACAGTGGTTCCCAAGTTCTCCAAAAAAAAAAAAAGAGCTGTTCCTCTATCTCTGGGTCTGAAGAGGGTCTGGAGAGTAGTGGGAGGAGAAAATCCTCACCACCTTCATCCGCCTCTTCTGTCGCCAGCGGGCAGCGCAGTGTGTGGTTCGAGAACGCAACCAAGCCGCCTCCTGCACCTCCTGCCTCGTGGAACCAGGTAAGTGCTGCACAGCACACTTAGACCACGCTACGGGCCGCCTCCCCAAGAGAGCCTCCCGGGCCGCGTCCCTGTGTTCCACCTAGCTGCCCCACTCCGGGTACGCCTACGGTCCCTTTGGTCCCGCTTGTACGGTCTTTGCGAGCCTGGTTAGCGCTCCCCAGTCCGTCTCGCTGGCTCATTTGAACCGTCAGGCTCGGCTATGCGATTCATTTCGCCCGGCGTCCCCCCAAGTTTCGGGCCATCCACTCCACTACAGTGAGAGCAGCCGATGCTTATGTCTTGCGTGCGGAGATCGCAGTCCTACTGGCGAAGGACGCGATAGAGCCGGTCCCTCCAGCCGATATGAGGTCAGGACACTACAGTCCCTACTTCATTGTACCCAAGAAAGGTGGTGGGTTACGACCGATCTTGGATCTGCGAGTTTTGAATCGGAGCCTCCACAAGCTACCGTTCAAAATGCTCACGCAGAGACGCATTTTCGGATGCATCCGTCGCCAAGATTGTTTTGCAGCGATCGACCTGAAGGACGCGTACTTTCATGTCTCGATTCTTCCTCGACACAGGCCGTTTCTGCGCTTTGCGTTCGAGGGTCGAGCATATCAGTACAAGGTCCTGCCCTTCGGGCTGTCCCTGTCTCCCCGTGTCTTCACGAAAGTCACGGAGGGGGCCCTTGTTCCCATGAGAGACTATCTCGACGACTGGCTCATACTAGCACACTCTCGACATCAGTTATGCGAACACAGGGACCTCGTGCTCAGGCACCTCAGCCAGTTGGGCCTTCAGGTCAACTGGGAAAAGAGCAAACTCGCCCACGTGCAGAGGATCTCTTTTCTCGGTATGGAGTTGGATTCGGTCGCACAGACAGCGCGCCTCACAGAGCAGCGCACCCAGTCGATGCTGAACTGCTTGAACACGTTCAAAGGCAGGACGGCGGTCCCACTGAAACTTTTTCAGAGGCTCCTGGGGCATATGGCAGCGGCAGCAGCGGTAACCCCGGTCGGGCTGCTTCATATGAGACCGCTTCAGCACTGGCTTCACGGCCGAGTCCCGAGATGGGCGTGGCATCACGGCACTCACCGGGTGGCAATCACACCAGCGTGCCGCCAGACCTTCAGCCCGTGGTCAGATCCCTCGTTCCTACGGGCAGGAGTCCCCTTGGAACAGGTGTCCAGGCATGCTGTGGTATTTACAGATACCTCTGCCACCGGCTGGGGCGCCACGTACAACGGGCATGCAGTATCAGGGGTGTGGACGGCTCCCCAACTGCATTGGCATATCAACTGCCTCGAGTTGCTAGCAGTACATCTCGCTCAGGACAGAGACGTGCTGGTCCGTACGGACAACACAGCGACCGTTGCGTACATCAACCGACAAGGTGGTCTACGCTCCCGTCGCATGTCGCAACTCGCCCGCCATCTCCTCCTCTGGAGTCAGAAGCATCTGAGGTCGCTTCGAGCCATGTATGTCCCCGGTGTGCTCAACCGTGTGGCCGACGAGCTATCACGAGCTGTGCTCCCTGGAGAATGGCGACTCCACCCCCAGGCGGTTCAGCTGATTTGGAGAGAGTTCGGGGAGGCTCAGGTAGACCTGTTTGCCTCCTCAGAAACCACCCACTGCCAGCTGTTTTACTCCCTGATCGAGGGAACACTCGGCACGGACACACTGGCACACAGCTGGCCCCGGGGCCTCCGCAAATATGCGTTTCCCCCAATGAGCCTACTTGCACAGACCTTGTGCAAAGTCAGGGAGGACGAGGAGCAGGTCCTTCTGGTGGCTCCCTATTGGCCCACCCGGACTTGGTTCCCAGAACTCATGCTCCTCGTGACAGTCCCTCCCTGGCCCATTCCTCTGAGGAAGGATCTTCTGACTCAGAGACGGGGCACCCTGTGGCACCCGCGTCCAGACCTCTGGAAACTCCACCTCCGATGCGGAGGTTCTAGGTGACTTACCCCCAGAGGTACTTAACACCATCACTTCTGCAAGGGCGCCGTCCACGAGACGTGTGTACGCCTTGAAGTGGAACCTGTTCGTCGAGTGGTGCTCTTCTCGCCGAGAAGACCCCCGAAGATGTTCGATAGGGTCCGTGCTTTCCTTCTTGCAGCAAGGGTTGGAGCGAAGGCTGTCTCCCTCCACCCTCAAAGTACATGCTGCCGCTATTTCAGCTTATCACGACCACATAGATGGCAAAACCGTTGGAAAGCACGACCTGGTCGTCAGGTTCCTTAGGGGGGCGAGACGATTAAATCCTCCTCGACCCCCCTCCATACCCTCTTGGGACCTTTCCCTGGTGCTTCGAGCACTTCAGGATGCTCCCTTTGAGCCATTGCAATCAGCGGACCTAAAGCTTCTCTCCATGAAGACTTTGCTGCTGGTTGCACTGGCCTCTGTCAAGAGGGTAGGGGACCTGCAGGCATTTTCGGTCGACGAATCGTGCCTAGAGTTCGGGCTGGGTGACAACCATGTTGTACTGAGACCCCGGCCTGGCTATGTGCCCAAGGTTCCTACCACTCCCTTCAGGGACCAGGTAGTGAACCTGCAAGCGCTGCCCCTGGAGGAGGCAGACCCAGCCCTGGCTTTGCTCTGTCCCGTTCGCGCTCTGCGTATGTACGTGGACAGAACTCAAAGCGTCAGGACCTCAGACCAGCTCTTGTCTGTTACGGAGGCCAGCAGAAGGGAAAGGCTGTCTCCAAGCAGAGGATGGCCCACTGGATAGTGGATGCCATCGCCTTGGCTTACCAATCTCAAGGCGTGCCCTGCCCGCTTGGGTTGCATGCACACTCCACGAGAGGCGTTGCATCCTCCTGGGCGCTGGCACGTGACTCCTCGCTAACAGATATCTGTAGAGCTGCGGGCTGGACGACTCCTAACACGTTCGCTAGATACTATAGCCTACGTGTAGAGCCGGTCTCCTCCCCTGTTCTCACCCTAGACGGGTGGAAGCACTGAGAGGCCCGGCTCTGTCGGCTTGCTGCACCCTACTGTGCACCCTTATTCTCCAGTGTGAAAAACCTGTGAGTCCTCCAAACACCCTCGGGCCGGACTTGGCGGAGCGTCTGGTGCCAGGCCTTTATCCGCTGAATCCTTGAGAACCGGATTTAGGCTGGGTCCCATATGTGTGACCCTACGGGGATCCCATATGTGTATATTCTCCACGGCTGCTCCTAAACGGAAGCCTGTGTCTTTCCCTTGGGCTAAGTCACCCATTACTCATATGCTGTACAACCCTCGGGTTAGTCCATATGTTATCTCCACTTAACTCCTGAGAATCGGGCACACTTTCCCAGTGTTATCCAATAATCTCACTGTGTGGGTTATCACAGAACAACAGTGACAGGTTCTCTCTGTGTAAGCCTCCTCCTATCGTCCTTCCAGGCAAGAAGGTGTTGAGGCTTGCACAGGGCGCTGGATGGGGTGCAGCAGCTGTGGCGCTTTGGTAGGGATTCCTATTGGTCGGTCACGACCTACGTAGTAGTGACCGACTGATAGGGAACGTCTCGGTTACGTATGTAACCCTCGTTCCCTGAAGGAGGGAACGGAGACGTAGGTCCCGTCGCCACATCTGCTGCCACCCGCCGGGGCAGCCAGCTTATCGGCTTGGCTCCTCAGCAAAAAACTACAGTGCAATCACCAGCTGCTCGTTATATACCCGCGCTGCGAGGCTGCGCAGCTGATGCAAATGACTGCACGCCAATGTGTATTGGCTCGTTTAGTTTCACTCGAAGTAGATCGGCTCTCTAGCGAGATTCCTATTGGTCGGTCACGACCTACGTCTCCGTTCCCTCCTTCAGGGAACGAGGGTTACATACGTAACCGAGACGTTTTGAAGCATAAGTGAACAGTTTTGGGAGAGATATGAGCTTTTGCAAGTGAGCCATAGTGTTGTGCTGAACTGTAAGACTGTTTTGCCAAATGATCTTAGAGTTTTGAGAATGTTATTCCTGTTTCAAGAACTGAGCCAAACCAATAGAGAAAAACTGTAAGACAGTGACTTCTCGCCACCTACAGGCGGTTTTAGTTTCACATTTAAAGTATCCTTTAATTGGAACGTTAAAATTAGAAATCAGTTCATATTTAAATATTGAAAAAAAAAAAAAAAAAACAATCTCATAGATTTATTTATGCAATTGTAAATGCAGTGTAAATATATTAATGCCAGTTCTGATGCCGCTTCTGTACGTCACCTCTGCACTGCAAAGATGGATTTTGATCTAATGATTTAATTTGACTGGTAACAGTGGTATTGTGTTATTATTCTAAGTGTGCTGTATATTTTCCTGCTTTTTTGTCCTTTGCCAAACTCACCTATGATTGGTGGATCTCATGAGTGACAGGTTGCCCCGCCTTCGTCATCAGAGAAGAGAAGAAGAGGGAGAAAAAATAAATAAGAATAATTTATTACGTGAAAAAGCAGCAACCATTGTGGTATTTTTCTTAAAGTGCCCCTATTATGCTATTTTAAAGTTTCCTAATGTTGTTTTGGAGTCTCCTACAGGTTTACATGCATCAAAGGTAAAAAAAAAACATTTCATTTTCTCATTATATACATTTGTACATCATCACATTTTCAATGATTCTCAAACGACTCGTCAGATAAATCACTCTCTAAATCCCTCCTTTCCGCGAGCTACTCTGCTCTGATTGGCCAGACAGCTCAGTCTGTTGTGATTGGTCTACTCTGCTCTGATTGGCCAGACAGTTCAGTCTGTTGTGATTGGTCTACTCTGCTCTGATTGGTCTACTGTGATTGGTCTACTCTGCTCTGATTGGCCAGACAGCTCAGTCTGTTGTGATTGGTCTACTCTGCTCTGATTGGCCAGACAGCTCAGTCTGCTGTGATTGGTCTACTCTGCTCTGATTGGCCAGACAGCTCAGTCTGTTGTGATTGGTCTACTCTACTCTGATTGGTCAGACAGCTGAGTCTGCTGTGATTGGTCTACTCTGCTCTGATTGGCCAGACAGCTCAGTCTGCTGTGATTGGTCTACTCTGCTCTGATTGGCCAGACAGCTCAGTCTGCTGTGATTGGTCTACTCTACTCTGATTTGCCAGACAGCTCAGTCTGTTGTGATTTGTCTACTCTACTCTGATTGGCCAGACAGCTCAGTCTGTTGTGATTGGTCTACTCTGCTCTGATTGGCCAGACAGCTCAGTCTGTTGTGATTGGTCTACTCTACTCTGATTGGTCAGACAGCTCAGTCTGCTGTGATTGGTCTACTCTGCTCTGATTGGCCAGACAGCTCAGTCTGCTGTGATTGGTCTACTCTGCTCTGATTGGCCAGACAGCTCAGTCTGCTGTGATTGGTCTACTCTACTCTGATTTGCCAGACAGCTCAGTCTGTTGTGATTTGTCTACTCTACTCTGATTGGCCAGACAGCTCAGTCTGTTGTGATTGGTCTACTCTGCTCTGATTGGCCAGACAGCTCAGTCTGTTGTGATTGGTCTACTCTGCTCTGATTGGCCAGACAGCTCAGTCTGCTGTGATTGGTCTACTCTGCTCTGATTGGCCAGACAGCTCAGTCTGTTGTGATTGGTCTAACGCGTACAGCGCGTGTCAAACAAAAACGGCCATTGCCATAACGTCGTTTTGTAGGAGACTTTGTAAGTTTTCAAATCTTATACATGCACAAAAAGCAACATAACACACAGGAAAACATGAAAACGCATCATATGACCCTTTAATACATGAATACAAATGTAATACAGCTATTATTTAAAATATGTATACACTCAAGCTTCCATTGTTTTCCAAAAGTGAGCTTGAACTTTTTTTTCTCATAATTCATCTTTCATTAACGGGAGATTGACAGACGGATCGGTGCAGCTTCTGCAGTAATGCGGTCGATGTACCGGTCTGTCGTGGTGAAGAAAGAGCTAAGCCGCAAGGCAAAGCTCTCGATTTACCAGTCAATCTACGTTCCTACTCTCACCTATGGTCATGAGCTTTGGGTCATGACCGAAAGGACAAGATCCCGGATACAGGCGGCCGAAATGAGCTTTCTCCGCAGGGTGGCTGGGCGATCCCTTAGAGATAGGAGCTCGGTCACTCGGGAGGAGCTCAGAGTAGAGCCGCTGCTCCTCCACATCGAGAGGGGTCAGCTGAGGTGGCTCGGGCATCGGCTCCGGATGCCTCCTGAACGCCTTCCTGGGAAGGTGTTCCGGGCACGTCCCACCGGGAGGAGACCCCGGGGAAGACCTAGGACACGCTGGAGGGACTATGTCTTCCGGCTGGCCTGGGAACGCCTCGGTGTCCCCCCGGAAGAGCTGGAGGAAGTGTCTAGGGAGAGGGAAGTCTGGGCATCTCTGCTTAGACTACTGCCCCCGCGACCCGGCCCCGGATAAGCGGAAGAAGATGGATGGATGGATGGATAATCTTTCATTAGTCTTTGTCTCCCTCTGTGCGATGGTTAATCTATGAAGGAGAAACTGTAATTTGCTGTGAAATAAAAGGTGTTTCACTGCCGCCTCATCAGGTCTGTCAGAGGATCGTTGAAATCTAAATGAAGTCTTAATTTATAACAGTGAAGTCTTAATTTATAACAGTGAAGTCTTCATTTATAACAGTGAAGTCCCTGTATCTTCAGTCTCTGTTGATTCTGTTGACTGTGAGTCTCTGTAGTGGATCTTTATTCTCCATCAAATGATCATCAGAAGATCAGACTGTCATCTACACCTAAAATACAACACACAGACATATGCAGTATGAGATATTACGTCTGTCACATCTTTTCATAAAAAAACTAACTAGATATTCTATATTAATTCATTTTCAAACATGATCATATATATCTTCTATCAGATGCTCAAAGTCACTTTACAAAATCAAAAGCACATGAAAGGTCACTTTCACACACCGGACAGCGGACACAGAACCAGCAGAAATGACCATTACACACGACACATTTAATATCAGTCGACAACCCAAATCTCAGATTATCACACATAAGGCGTCTTTACACAGAAAAAGCGGCACAGAAACCAAATCTGAAGCGCCATAAAAATCACGAAATGTGCATTTACACAGAATGTTTATTGTTTCTCTGAAGCGGTTAAACATTAATATTTTAAAACTACAGATTTAAGTGTTATAAAATTAATTTAAAAATAATTAAATAGTAAACAAAAAAATAAAACTAGAGATAAATAAAAATACAGAATTCTACATTTCCTCTGCATGATATAGCGATGTCACGCTTTGATGTTGTCATAATTCTGTGGTACTGAAAGCTATTCTCTATTTCTTAATAAAAGTGTTGCAGATGGAACAAATGCTACAAACAACTAATAAAGTATTACACATCGCAGGATTAAAAGGATTATTTTTTTTCAAAGAGCCAGAAAGAACAATTATGCTTTACGAGTACAGGACACTTTTGCTTTATTGTCCCTTGTTGGCTGACATTTTTAATTTGGCTAAAACAATATGGAGCTAGGCCGATATGGTTAGTCTTCCGCTTCTTGATTCTCGCGCCGCGCATTTGGTTGTCATGGCAATGGCGTAGTTTAGAGCGGCACAAGTTCGCCTTCATCTACGATACCAATACTACTGATGCCTTCAATTATTATTATTAAAAAAAATAAAAAAAATAATTATCAACATTCAACTTACAGTATTAATAATTGAAAGCTATCAATCTTCACATAAGCCCATAATAAATGTCATATTGACCTGTGCCCATCTGTCTACAGGAAATACACAGAAACTGAATAAAGTTATCAAACACTTCACTGCATAAATGATAAATATAGATGAATCCTTATTAAAGCCACAAGCGTTCTTTAGTCGAGAGCAGAGAGTGATTTTCTCTGTTGTGTTCTGTGATTCTGCCGTCATGTGGATCTCACACGGGCCCGTTCTCTCACAACTCTTATCGTTCATTTAAGACTTTACTTCACTAATATAAGACTTCTCTCATGAGGATACTCAACAAAACTGATATTTTGGCATAACTGTGTGTTATTGTTCATTCAAGCGTGAAAGATAAGTCGATTCTGGCGCGTCATGTGTGTCAGCAGGACATTCACACACAGCGCTCTCTTTTGTCTGTTCGCGTTTGCATGTTTAAAAGCATTTGCATGAAGAAGAACATGATTATATAATGTAACGCTAGCCAAAGGATGACAGAAAAAAACGGATGCTGCGTTAAATATTTTGAACTATTGCGTTAATTTTTATGTGAATACGCGGAAAGACGAACGTTGTGACAATGTTTTCGTGTGTATTTGACCGTAAGCGCCACAAGCCATGAAAAAGAGGCAGCTTTATGTGGACTGTTGTGGCAAAAACAATTACTAAACTCAGCATTCCCAGGCAAAGAGACGTCAAGATCCAAATTGTATTTAAAAAAGAAAAGTAATTTATTCATGCAAGAAAATGGTTTCCTGACTCCAGCCCTGCAGCCAAGCTGCAAGGCCAGAGTCAGGAAACCATTTTCTTGCATGAATAAATTACTTTTCTTTTTTAAATACAATTTGGATCTTGACGTCTCTTTGCCTGGGAATGCTGAGTTTAGTAATTGTTTTTGCCACAACAATTTGGTGTCAGAAGTGAGGATTCCGTGAGGCAAATTCTTCTCCTGGTCCTGAGACGGAGTTGACGGAGTGAATCGCCCCGGTACCAGGTACTGGTCTTATACCTCGACGGTTTGAGAGAGAGAGCTCAACAGGTTACGAGAGAGAGAGACAACTCCTGATTTCAGGGCCAGAGAAGAATCCTCACCGGGATCAGAAAGAATCCGTGGCAGTGCATCTCAGCTCAGGTAAAAAAGACAGCCAAATTATTATTTTTCTTCTCTTTTGTTGGGTGTAGATTGATATAGGCTAACTGTGAGTGAACCATATTGGCTGAGACTGTTTCTTTGGTTGCGAGTAGAGTTTTTAAGCGGGAAATTGACCTGAGGAAGTCAAGTCAATTTTCTGAAAACTAGCTCGTAGGTGGACGGAAGAGCCACACCGTGGACGGAAGAGCCACAGCTGATTAAGTAAGTGAACGGAAGAGTCACAACTGAATACAGAGCATATTTGCTAAAACCTGTCTGATTTTGGGTTAAGAAGTCAGATCTGTTCGAAGACGTTTGAACAGATTAGTAAGACGCGCGTCGAAAGTAAAAATCCAAGAGAGGAGATTCAGCCAAAAATGGGATCATCTAACAGTAAGCTAGATCATTTTTACACACCAGTTTTTTGTTAAAAAGAAGAAATTATGGCCAGAAAACGCATGCAAGAAATTGGAAGAACAGATATTTTTTTTAACAAAAGGCTTTTTATAGTTGTGTTCAGCATCTGTGTAAAACTATGAATAGACAGAGAGTTGTTGAACTGAATTGTTGGATTACAGATAAAGAGAACAGAAAGAAACTGAAATGTAGGGATAGAAAATAGAATGTTGTTGAGAGTTGTTGAACTGAATTGTTGGATTGCAGATAAAGAGAACAGATGTAAGAAGGAAACTGAAATGTAGGGAAAGATTGAAGATTTAAGGAACATGGAATGTAGGGATTTGATAGAATTCATGGAACTATTTATGAACGCCTGTTAAGTCAAATTAAGTTGAAATAGTATGAAAAGTGAGTTTTAGATAAAAATAAGGCATTGAGTATGATTAACAGGGATTAACATGATGTAAAGAAAGGGAATGTTTCATTAAGCAGAATGGGGACATTCTATATGTCAGTGTTAATTATGATGTGAATGTGCTTTATTGTATTAATGTTAGGAAAACAAGGATATTGAAGAATAGATTTCCATATGTTTATAACAGAGTTTATAAAAGATTTGAATGTGCAGGCAGCTATGAGAGATGTCTGTGTAATTTAGGGACTGAGATATGAATGATATTGTGATTTCTGTATGAACAGTTCTGATAAATAATAATGAGACAGAAGAGAGCAAATGCTGTAAACAGCTGAAGCTAACTGATTTGCAAATGATGCTTTTGTAAAAGTTTGATTCTAATTGTAAAGAAACAATAATCATAGACATGCCAAAATGATACAAATTTGAAGAAAATTCTGTGTTAATATGGGTTAGAAAGAAAAAAAAAACAGAGTAATGTTACTATGATTTGGCATTTGGCTATTATAATTCAATTTGCAACTGAGATGGCATTAGTAGCTCTGTTTGCATTAGTGAATGGGGGATGTTTTTGAAGGCAGATAGTGAACAGAACAGTATGAAACTCAAACAGTAAAAACAAATGGTCAGAAAGAGCCTTTTGAACTCTTTAGTATGGTTAACTTGTAAAGAAAAGACCATTGTCCTTAGGAAGACAGATGGGTTATTTAGCATTTGAACTTTTAGTGTAGGTAATTATCTTCAGGAAAGATAGAGATCATTTACCCACAAACAAAGAATTTTCGAGTGAGGACAGTAAAACCCCCGAGGGAAGGGGGAATTTAGAAAACTCAGGGGAATTTAGAATTGTATTCTATTTTATTCCAGTTAGATCTAGTTTACGGGAACTGAGATTGTAAAATAATACAGAGAATGCTATTTTGATTGAATTTGCAACTGAGAGATTGTATTGCTGTTTGTTTTTCCTGAATGGGACAGAACTGCAGTGGGGGTGAATTCGGAGGCTGGCCGTGATCAAACAGTAAAGTGTTTTATTGTGGTCATTTAGCAGTAGGTTACATCCAAATGATGTGAGAGTGACGTGTATTAATGTAGTGTTAATGAAACGAAAAACTTTTCTTAACTTCTTCAGACATTGTGTGGTGTTAAGCATGTTTATCTT
This sequence comes from Phoxinus phoxinus, assembly GCF_949152265.1. Taxonomy (NCBI): domain Eukaryota; kingdom Metazoa; phylum Chordata; class Actinopteri; order Cypriniformes; family Leuciscidae; genus Phoxinus; species Phoxinus phoxinus. The sequence continues at coordinate 1,510,951 of NC_136885.1, forward strand.
CTGGAATGCATGTCTGTTTTCTTAAGGCTCGCTCATAGCAAAAACACATGCTACTGGGGAACTTCTAACACCTTAAGCCACGGGAAACTTTTCAGTCAGGAAGGCACGGAAGGTCATTTAACCATAAAAATGAAGACCCCTAGGTGTGAAAGACAATTTGGCCTAGGAGGAGGGTTAGATAGGGCAATCTATTACAGCTAGATATGGTCGTATTAGAATAAACAGAAACAGAGAGAAGATCTGAAGAAGGCTATAAAATGATTGTCTTTTAATGAAACGCTTAAAAAAAGGTTCTAGATGATCATAATTGCAGATTGATAAACTCATAGAAGAGAAAATATGGAAGTAAGATATTAAAACTATGGTAATTTAAGAACATGACAACTAAAATTTAGATGAAATTTGAAATGTTATTGAGACTCAATAATAATAATTTGTTCTCTAAAGAATAAAATAAGCTAAACAGAAGCAGTGTTGAGGAAGTAACAGTTGCTAAAAGCAAAATGCGTAAAAGGCATTTGATTAAACAAAAGTTTGTGAGTGTTGACTATGAAAGACCTACAAGCTGATGTGCTATTTGTAAATAAGATAAAGTTTATGATTTGGTTGGAAAACAATTTGATTATCTGAATTTGATGTGTGCTGAAACAGTTTCAGTGCAACAGAGACTCATTCTGAGTAGGAATTTATAATGTCTAAATTCCCAAAAGAAACCTATAAAAATCATGCTTGAATTGAAAATGCATTTAATTTATGGAAAAGATAACTCAAGCTAGGCTAGTGTTAAAATATGATAGATAAAGTCTGAAGTTAGTTTATGAAAGTGCAAAATATTAGTCCTGAATGGCTCAAAAGTCTCTCTTCTCATTCAAATGTCAGCTAAAAGCTGTTATCTGAGCATGTGTTGTAAATGTTAATGAGCTATTTAGTAAAGCACAGTGTTTCAGTTGAAAATAATAGGCACAGAGATATTTAAAGAAATAATGTTACAGGATCTTATAAATTTAGAGGACAATTTGTAAATGCTTTAGAAGTAAAACTGAATGACTTTAAAGAAAACTTTAAAATAATACTGTTTTGATTTGTTTATTTTAGAACCAGTGACTTCTTTGTCTGATTTTAGTTGCCTTAAGGGCAAGGAATTTTAGGTCATTGGACATGACAAAGGGCCATTAGTACATCGTGGTGGCTAAAGATGAAGACATATTTTGTAGATTCAAGGAAAAGATTGAGTAACGAAGGAACTAATACATAAAATAAGTTATTGTAATGTATTTATTGTTACATTTTGTCCAAATTACAGTCTTAGAAGGCTGTTGAAAAGAGCAGTTGTTTAGAGAAAAAGAGAGAGACTGCTTGAGGAAGGATTTATATTTTGTCTTTCTGTATTCGGCCAGCAAAGGAAAAGCTAAAACAAATTAATGATAATGAACAAAAAAACAACACAGCTGACTTTTGTAAAAAACAAATTAATAGACATGTTTTGAAAAAGGTTAAGAGGCCATGTAAATTAGGTAAAAGCTACAGAAAATTTAAGTTTTAAAATCTGATTTAAAATGTAAATTTTTTTAGAGAAAAGATATGAATACGAAATATGAACGGTTAATAGTCAGATGTGTGTGTTTGATGATGACTGCAGTTTTATGTCTTGATAAGTGTGAGTTTAGGTATTAGGCAGTGGAAAACATTATGTCTGAATAGTGTGCATAGATGTGTCGTTAAATTTGAGAGAAGTTGATAATTCTGAATCGATTTGGTCATTTATGATATACAGTAGATTTGAATGAATTTCTAGATCAATTTTGGATATCTTTGGTCCATCATAGATTGAAATAAAATAGGTTATAGATTTGAAAATGTTTGTAGATGACTAAGGGCCATTTGCATTTTCAGGGTATGTATGAATGTTTGTGAAACAATTAACATTTGTTGAAACACGGGAAACCTGTCAGGCAGGGAGGCCAGAGGGGCCATTTGACCATAAATAAATACCTTTGATCTTACAGATGCAAGGGACAGTGAAGCCCACGGAGGAGGGCAAATAGAGTGACAATTGTATTCAGTTTTGCAGATGACTGAGAATTGAGATTGAGTTGAGAGACAAACTATTGAGAGCAGTCCTGAAAAGCAGGATACGCAAAGAGTGCATTTGCATTTCAAATAATTTGATAAGAAGATGAGATTGTGGCTTAGAGTGAAGAATATAACATTTTGGTTAAGAGACAGAGAAAGATGTCTGGAGGACAGTGTTTAGTTTAGTGAATCAAAACCCAATTATGTTAATTTGATGCACAAGTAAGATGGTGCATCAAAAATGGGGAATATAGTTTGTGATGGTTTGGGATTTCCCAAAGCCATCTGTGTTCCCAAAGCCATTGCACAGGTGGAGCAATGGATGTTGAGATTGAGTAAATCTCAGAATGGTTTAATTGAGTAAAGCCCTGCAAGAAGCCATTCTTCTCCCTAACAAAAGTCTGTAAAGTGTGCTAATAACAAGAAATGTTTCAACAGGAAAACGCCTAGGGTGGATACAGCAGCACAGCAGACACACAGAACACATGTGACAATAACCTTAACATTTGTTTTTTCCTTTACAGAGAATGCAGACTTTTGGGCACATGGCATGAGCAAAGAAACACACACACACACACACACACACACACACACACACACACACACACACACACACACACACACACACACACACACACACACACAAACAAATGATCAGATAAGAGCCTTTCAAAACCCAGGGGGGGGCAGAAGGACCATTTGTTTTAAAACCAGCTTGATCTTGTCATACAGGAGTGAACGAACAGGGCAGACTGTGCCCAATGAAATAATGGCTATGGATGAATTTGGCTAAGCTATCCTGGCTTATTATTGTGACAGAAAGGGGAAAAGGACTAAAAGGACTACAGCCTCCATTACGTACGAGGGAGAAAGACGATTTGACCAACTAATGGTTTAGCAGAAGAATCTGTTTTGTGATGATGTTGATGATTTTATTTGATTGATTCAAACTAGGTATTGCTTTGATTGGTGAAAATGTAGAAAATCTATTAATTGATGTGTAATAAGCAAACTAGGTATTGATTTGATTGGTGAAAATGTAGAAAATCTATTAATTGATGTGTAATAAGCAAACTAGGTATTGATTTGATTGGTGAAAATAGAAAATCTATTAATTGATGTGTAATAAGCAAAAAAAGACGGTCCATAATGGAAATATTAGAGTACATTTTGAAAAACTACATTGGTTAAAGGATGAACAAAATTATGCAGACGATTCGAGTAGCGGAAGTTACAGTGAACTGTATTAATTGAGTTAAGATATGTTTTTGTTTTTCTTTGTTTTGTTTTATTCTGTTTTTGATTATCTTTTGTTTTTCTTTCTGAAGACGATGAAATGTAAAAAGTGTTAAAAGCAAGGACAGGATTTGAAATGAGGGGTTTTTGTTATAATTTTTATTATTTTGTATGTTTATTCAAATCAACCAGGGGTGTTGAATTGATATGGTTTTCATACTATGACAATCTATACAATTTCTTGTTTATACTGGAGTGAAAGAGGGTCTGATTTATCGGGAATGCGGTGACAGTGCTTGCCCATTTAGCCCTGCTTCAGTTAATATTTAATTGCTTGATACTTCAACAAGGTTCAAGTGATCAATTATACGAAAAATTGTTTGTTTTGTTCTTCTTTGGATTTACTTTATCACTGAAGTAATCATTTGTCTCACCAAGTTCTTTTAAAATGTATGTCAGTATTTCTCATTTTAACTGAAGTACAACTATTTGTATTCTCATTAATGATTTTGAAACTTTTCTGAAACTTATTTGATTTTTGTTTATTTGAATTTTGTCCATTTGACTTGCAACAATGTTTTGGACATCAATTCAATTGAATCTCTGTGCTTGGTTACACTGAATATTTTGCTGATACTATTCATGAAATGGTGTTTTAAACCAGCAGTTGTTGTTTGTTGTAATGCAATTTATTTAAATGTTTCCAGAAACAGTGTAAGAACTTGTAAAGATCTTCTCTTATCATTCCTTGACCATATTTTTAAGTACATCAATTTAAGGGCTCTTTGCCAGAGACTAATTTCAATCTGACCATATCAATCCTCTGACCAATGACAAATGAGATGTGTCTGCTTTTGCTGTTCATTGTGCTAGATGCTCTTTAATCACAGGATCCCTGCAACCCAAGTTCACATTCTGTGTCCTCCTCGGAAAGAGGAAACCGGCGTTTGTTCCAAGATTCAGTGCCGGTTCTTGTGGAGATGTGAAGTATTCGGTGGATGATTTGCATAACGGTGCAACCCAATTTGATAGAGCCTACTCCTGCAGGGCTGGATGGTGAACAAAGACTGAACAACTGACAAACTGGTAGTGAAACAAGCTTGGACGAAAAGTCTGAAGATGAAACTGTACAAAACAGAAAGATGGACTGTGTCACCTTTAGACTCCATGTGTGTGTGGCCAACGGGACCAATGGCAAATTGTAGGATTGAAAATAATCCAAGATATTTGAAATGAACAAAGACATCTGCTTTACTGTTTTTGACAACCTATTTCCATAATGACCATTTGGAGTCTGTAAAGGCACCGAGGTGCTGATCAAGGCCTATAGGCCTAAGATGTGTGTACTTTGGCGGGATGAAATTGTCAAAACATTAGTACAATGGGGAAGTTGTAATTATCTGATTGGTCAGTTTTGAATGTCTCACATTTGGGTTTTAGTCACATGGTCACGGAAGGGATAAAAGAAAGATTGAAATGAAAGTATAAATATGATGAAATGACTTAAAATTGTTGCGTTTATTAAGTTTTCAGAGAATGAAAAACAGGGAGAAATTGTAGTGGCATTTTTAATCTTTCCTAATGATTTAAAAGATTAATGCTGTATGTTCTCTGTCTGTATTCTGAGTTTTTGCTGATGTAACGTTGGTTCAGCTGGAGATGGAGGTGTGAGCCCGAGAATGATCTGTGTTTTAAGTTCCCATGCTGGGGGAAGCTGTTCCTGGTTGTATAAACGGTGGGGGTGATGGTTTCCCCTTGCATTATAAAGTAGCAGGCCAAGCTCTCTTGAGGAGAAGTGCCAGTATCTGTCTGTCTCTGACTCTGGCCTTGCAGCTTGGCTGCAGGGCTGGAGTCAGGAAACCATTTTCTTGCATGAATAAATTACTTTTCTTTTTTAAATACAATTTGGATCTTGACGTCTCTTTGCCGGGGAATGCTGAGTTTAGTAATTGTTTTTGCCACAACAGGACGCACTGGGAATGAAGCACGGGAATGATATCAGGCGCAACCGCCGCAATTCAACGAACGCCAAAAACGTATGATTTGCATTGTTATTATAAATTTGTGTGCATTATTTGTTGTTATTAGAGACTTCCGACGACCCGAGGTTGATGGTACATGTATTTATTTTTATTTTTTACACATTTTAGTAACTTTAAATGTTTGATGGAGTTTTTACACGGCACCCCTGCTCTCGCCAGAAGGTTGGGAAACGCTGGATTACGCAATGATCCAGATACAGTGAACAGCTACTCTGGTGGCGCCAATCAATCTACAATCTTTTTTTGGTGGCTGCAGCGGGTGTTGCATTTAATTTTTTCAATTCATGAACTATTGTGAATTTACATCATGTATTCAAATTAATAGTACCCACTGCAAAATAATACTAGGGGTGGCACAGGGGTGGCCAGAGTTTATACAGAGGTGGCCGTGGCCTGGGGCGCCCCTGCTGAGGAGGGTCAGACCGATATATTTTAAGTCTGCTTTAATGCGGCATTGTGTCTTTCCACAGAACTTTGAGCAGACACAGAGCCGCTTTAGAGCAGCCTTAACTCGGCGGTGTAAAGATGCCTATAGAGACAGTTAAAGAGGAAAAGCTGGAAATAACATTAATATTATTTTCACAATCAGTCACAACATTATGAGCAGAATTAAACTCATATTAAACAACGTTTAAAGTTCAGAAAACTACAGAAACTGAAGCTGAATTTAATAGTCATTATCTGATGATCTCACACACACACACACACACACACACACACACACACACACACACACACACACACACACACACACACACACACACACACACACACACACACACACACACACACACACACACACACACCACACACACACACACACACACAGTGTTGCTGAACCTGGTACAATTTACTTATACTTCTAGTAAATCAGCCATTTAAACTTTAAATGAAAATATGATGATGAAAATCGCTAAAAACTATTCTTACACTAGTGTCTCCAGTTTATAATGTGGATCATCCTTCAGATCCTTTAACAGCTTCACTCCTGAGTCTCCTAGTTTATTCCCAGACAGATTCAGATATCTCAGGTGTGAGGGGTTTGATCTCAGAGCTGAAGCCAGAGCAGCACAACCTTCTTCTGTCACACCACAACCCATCAACCTGTAGAGAACAATGACACACTTCAAGCCTATATCCAGAGATAAACATAACACTCAAAAAATAAATAACAATGCTGTCAATATGAAATATATACAAATATTCATTAGTTCCAAGTTGTTAAATTACATCAGTTAGGATTAGGGGATTCAATATACAGTTTGTACAGTATAAAACTCATTATTTCTATGGAAAGTCTCCAAAAAACATGGAAACCAAACACAGGAACCGCTGGCACAATCAGAACTCGTTACGTATTTCTGAAGGAGGAACTTCATAGAACAAGGAAGTCATCAGCCCGTTTTTAGGACAGTGAAAACAGCGGTATACAGGTAAGTACATTTTGTGGAAAAGACTTACACGCGAAACATGAATACATGTTATATTGCACACTGTAAACACAATCAAAGCTTCAAAAACACACGAAAAACGGAACCTTTAAAAGTGGTTTTCATGAGTCCTCGTAATTCAAATAGCTTAAAAAACAAAAAACAATGTTTTATTAAAAATGTACAAATGCAGAATGTTTCCTGTGATGGGCAGGTTTAGGGGGGGGGGGGCAGTGTGTGTGTGTGTGTGTGTGTGTGTTGTGCAGGTTTAGGGATAGGGGCAGTTTAAGGGGAGAGAATATACAGTTTGTACAGTATAAAAACCATTACGCCTATGGAGAGTCCTCATAATGTAGTTGCACCAACATGTGTGTGTGCATATGTATTTTATGTATTTATTAACATTTTAAGGAACACGTGTGTGTGTGTGTGTGTGTGTGTGTGTGTGTGTGTGTGTGTGTGTGTGTGTGTGTGTGTGTGTGTGTGTGTGTGTGTGTGTGTGTGTGTTAGGGCTGGGAGAAAAAAAATTGATTCACCTATCGCAATTTTTTTGTTTACAATTTTAAAAATAGATTTTTCTTATTCCAGAATCAATATTGATTCTAATTAAATTGCTTCAGTTTTGTCCTTGCTTATAGACGAGGTTGACAGAAGTTAGCCACTTTTGCTCCAACAGAGGATGAAATGTGTCGTGATCTATGAGTGTCGTAATATCCATTTCAAGTGGCCGTGTGGAAGAGCGTGAGGCTGAACGCACTGAAAAGCCCTCGCGCTGCTCATATGCTGAGAGAGAGATAAGACAGTAGAGCTGCACGATTCATCTTTACAATACTGTGATCTCCATTCAAACACACACACGATCTTCTTCACATTCCTCTGTCTATTAAACCTTTGACAAAATCATATCGCAACATTTAAATCTGTGTTGGCGCTGCCGCTGACCCGGAGAGAGATGTCATGAAACAGCTTCACAAAAGGTCTTTAAAACCTCATAATAGTTTCATTATTTCTGTGATACAATAGTTCAAGTGATCATAGAAGTACTGGGATAAAAGTTTAATGTTCAAATATAAACACGGATGTCTACGGTAGAGACGTTAACTGTTTTTGTGACGGGTGTGTAGCTCTGTAGATTCAGAATTATTTATCTTTTCCCCGGTATTGATTCACGGGACGAGACACCAGTTATCTTGCCAAGAAAAATCTTTTATTCTTATATGTCAGGAGAGAAACTTTGAGAAGATTTTGTATTCACGCCAGGTCTATGCGTTTCCGTGTTTCTCTGAAGTGGTACAGTGAAATTCAGCTTATATACATCACAGACAGACTTACAGCTTCCATGTAAGGTAACAAACATGTTGCTTTGAGCTTCTTAAAATTGGAACGTATATGTCATATGTACACGTCATCTTCAACATGTCACACTCCACTTCCATATTAAAGGAGAACTCCGGTCAATTTGAACATTGAGCTTAATTTTTAGTAAATTTGGAGTGCTGTCAATACAGAGAACAACGACAAAAATCGGTGTTGCCTACACCGTGTTATCCTCTTTTTAAAATTTACACCCTATTGACTTGAATGGGGCAAGTTTTAAACTTAACCAGTTCTTAGTCTTATCATCCTTGATGTGTCATACAAGTGCCCAGCCATGTTGAGTGATTCCTTCAGAGTGAACACGAGTGAATCTGACTGCAGTAGATGTGAAAGATATGAATAAAAATGATGTTATATCAGCCAGCGCAAATACCTGTATTTAGTTCCTGTTTTCGGTCGAAGTCCAAAGTAGTCGACCGACTATAGCCAATATGAAACCTTCGTACTGCTCTCTTGACATAATTTCTCCTAAATTTCTTAAATTAATTGTTGATTCAGTTGGGCCAGGTTTGGTGTCCTTTGTTAATAAGTGCCTCCTCACCGGCTCCATCCCTGCTGCCCTTAAGGAGGCCACTGTCACTCCGTTACTCAAGAAGCCTTCACTGGATCCTGCCGTGCTAAATAACTTTCGTCCTATCTCTGTATTGCCTTTTGTCTCGAAGGTGTTAGAAAAAGTTGTACTTGACCAACTCCAGCTCTTTCTAAAATGCAATGATATTACTGAAAAATTTCAATCTGGTTTTAAGTCTGCTCACAGTACTGAATCTGCCCTGTTGAGAGTTTTAAATGACATCTATCTTTCCACGGACACTGGTGACTCTGTGGCTCTTGTTCTTCTGGATCTATCAGCAGCTTTTGATACTGTCGACCACTCTATCCTGATATCCAGACTAGAGTATGATGTGGGGCTAAAAGGTATCGTCCTCCAGTGGTTCCAGTCTTATCTCTCGGGTCGAACTTTCAGAGTAAAGCTAGGAAATTCCTCCTCTTCTGTTGCGCATCTAACCTGTGGTCTTCCGCAAGGATCTATCTTAGCGCCTTCGCTATTTTCTCTCTACATGCTACCACTGGGCACTATTCTAAGAAGACATGGGGTATCCTTTCACTGTTATGCAGACGACACTCAAATGTATGTTCCAATCAAGAGAAATGATCCCTCCGCCCTTTCATCATTACTAGGCTGTCTAGACGAAGTAAAACTTTGGCGGGACCAAATTTTTTTATTTTTAAATGAAAACAAAACAGAGATCATTGTTTTTGGGTCCACTGCTAATCCCCAGGCTGCCACATTCGACCTAGGCAGACTATCGGCTTTTAGATCTTCAAGTGTACGGAACCTGGGCGTTCTACTGGATGAGTCTTTAAATTTTGAGAAACAAATTTCCTCTGTAATAAGCTCTAGCTTTTATCAACTTCGTCTGTTGTCAAAAGTCAAACCCTTCCTCAATCCTAAATCTCTTGAGATGGCTGTTCATGCTTTTATCACCACACGTGTAGATTACTGCAATTCACTTTATTGCGGTATCTCGAAAACTCAAACTGCTCGACTTCAATTGGTGCAAAATGCCGCCGCAAGATTCCTCTCAAATAGTCGGAAAAGTGACCATATCACCCCAATTCTGAGGTCTCTTCATTGGTTGCCCATTAAAGGAACACTTCACCCATTTGCATTAGACTTTGTATCTTTAGAAACCCAGTCACATTTTCGAATGGTCATGGTTTTTTCCCTTATTTTCCCCTGAGATGGGAGAAATAAGGATTTAAGTGTTCCACTTCCTGCTTTTTATGACGCAAAAATCGTCAATTTGCGTCATAAAAAGCAGGAAGTCAAATTTCTTTGAATAAGGGTAAGACTACAAACACTAGCTCATCATTTATCCAGTAGAAGGCGCTGTTCCGCATGTTTTCAACCCGCCCATAGAGGGATCTCACTCACAGAATGTACATATAGTGTCGGCCATTCTTTATTTGGAAGCTAAGCTAAAAGTTTCTTATTCTGTGGAGAAAGCTGAGTAGTAGCGGTGACCATCCTCTTTTTCCCGGACATGTCCGGCCGTCGAGATTGTCCAAAATGTCCAGGATTCGGCTTTTGCTTTCTGCAGTCGCCATTAGTAGTTTACATGCACACCTTTTGTTTCAATCTAACTGAATTCATTCCGATTGGTGAATCTGAATGTAGTGTTTATATGAACGCTAAACAAGTGATCGTTTGATGTGCGTTTTAACATTGCTAGGAAAATTCCCGCTCCTCCGTGAGAGATACGAGACCGGTGCGTCTCACAGGCGCCGGCGCCGCTCATCAGTAATCACGCCACCGGCCTCGCGTCGTTCTCCGCGGCCGTCAGTCTCGTTCCTGCTCGTCACAGTAAACATGAGGAATAGCGACTGAAGAACGCAAAAGCCGAATCCTGGACATTTTGGGCGACATCAAAATACTGGGAAGACTCACGGAGACTCACTAGTAGCATAGCCGTGTTGTTTACTGCGATCTCTTACCGGTAGGCGTGGCCTCCTAGGTCAGCGAAGCAAGTGCATTCTGGGAGTTGTTGTCTTTCATCCCCATAAGCCAAAAATACATTTTCTGGCTTTTCTCAGTCTAGAAGGCTCCAAATTCAAAAATAATTTCACATTTTTTCTACATAAATTACCCATTTTAAATACACATTCATCTTTCCAGAGGTGAAGTGTTCCTTTAATCTCTGAATTGATTTTAAAATCCTTTTATTTGTGTACAAATCTCTATGCAACCAAGCACCGAGCTACCTGTCTGAACTGCTACAACCATATACCCCGTCAAGAAGTCTGAGATCAAGTGACAAGAATCTGTTATTAGTCCCGCACTCCAGACTAAAACGCAGAGGGGATCGAGGATTTTCTGTGGCTGGGTCTCGGCTGTGGAATAATCTGCCCTTAGAAGTCAGGATAGCCCCTTCCGTGATCTCTTTTAAGTCACTTTTAAAAACGCACTTGTTTTCTTTGGCCTATAAATAAGGCTGTTTTATTTTTATTTTTTATTTTCTCCTCCGAGTACGATGCGGTATTTTCTATTTATCTAAGTCTGATACTGCCATTTCTGCTTATTATTGATGAGTCTGACACTGTTTTGCGACTCCTGTTTAAGGCTGTTCTTAGCTTGATGTACTTATGTTGTTTTGCTGTTACGCATGGTATTATTTAGGGATGGGACGAAATATCGTTTGACAAAATATCGCGATACAAAACGTGACGAAACGCATCGAGGTCGAAAAAAATGGATCGCGAAATAAAGATAGATGGCACTGCTGCATGATTTGCGTAGTATATAAATAATTTAGTGTATTATATGTGTGTGTGTATGTATATGGGGAAGACATACAGTCTATGGTGACAGGCTGGCAGCACTATCTGCTGATCAAGCAGGGTAAAACTAAATGAAAAAATATATATATATCCGAGGAACGGTGCGGCTGCGGTACGTCATCACGTCAAGACAGCGCTGTAACAACAACACTGCAGTCTAGAGCGAGCTAACAAATATTAGCATTAGCACCAACTGCCTACTGCCTAGCCCCCAAACAGCCGACCATGGAGTCAAATGAGGTCGAAATTGAGGACGCTCCGCCTGGATACAAGTCATATATGTCTGGCAGTATTTTGGCTTTCTCATTAAAAAAGACAAAGACGGCAATAGAGTAACTCACCAACTCTACCTCCGTCAAGTCCGTGTGCAAAACAGATTGTGTGTATGAGCCCGTTTCAGTTGTGTGTATGAGCGCGTTTCAGTTGTGTGTGTGTGTGTGTGAGCATTTCAGTTGTGTGTGTGTGTGAGCGCGTTTCAGTTGTGTGTGTGAGCGCGTTTCAGTTGTGTGTGTGTGAGCATTTCAGTTGTGTGTGTGTGTGTGTGTGAGTGGTGAGCGCGTTTCAGTTGTGTGTGAGCGCGTTTCAGTTGTGTGTGTGTGTGAGCGCGTTTCAGTTGTGTGTGTGAGCGCGTTTCAGTAGTGTGTGTTTGGCCAGTTAGGCCTTGTGTTTCCCTGTGTGCAGCTGAAACAAAAATAAATAAGTTGTTGTTATACAGTAATATTTTTTTTCTTTTTTTTCCTTTTTTGATATCGTATCGTGACGTATCGTATCGTGACCCTGGCATATCGAGGTGCATCGTATCGTGGGTTTAAGTGTATCGTCCCATCCCTAGTATTATTGCCTTTTAATTTTTGTAGTTCTGTAAAGCACTTTGGTCAGTCGGTGGCTGTTATAAAATGTGCTATATAAATAAAATGAACTTGAACATGAACTTGTAGTCGATTGTCGAGTTCACGCGCATAGGTTTAGTTACTATGATCACGCGCGTGAACTCGACAATCGACTACTTTGGACTTCCACCGAAAACAGGAACTAAATACAGGTATTTGCGCTGGCTGATATAACATCATTTTTATTAATATCTTTCACATCTACTGCAGTCAGATTCACTCGTGTTCACTCTGAAGGAATCATCTAACATGGCTGGGCACTTGTATGACACATCAAGGATGATAAGAGGATAAAAGCAGGTTTAAAACTTGCCCCATTCAAGTCAATAGGGTGCAAATTTTTTAAATAGGATAACACAGTGTAGGCAACACCGATTTTTGTCGTTGTTCTCTGTATTGACAGCACTCCAAATTTACTAAAAATTGAGCTCAATGTTAAAATTGACCGGAGTTCTCCTTTAAGAACTATCCTTGTTGTTTACTTTGGTGATATACTTGGATCAGTGGAAACTGTTGTAAACTGTACACACCCTTAGCAGAATATAGCTTCCCTCTGTCTGACATGTGATCCTCACATGGATCATGCTATCTATAGTCTCTTCATGCATTCAAACACATGCATTTAAACTCCATAAGATAATACAACTGATCATGAATACCAATAAAGAATAATAATACAGATACACACTATTTAATACTGAAATTATATTGAAAGATGAAATTTTAGATCTTCAAGCTCACCTCACATATTTAACTCTACAATGATATAAATTGGTTATTTTGAAGTTTAATTTAATATGGTTTGTTACTTTATTTTAAATCCTCTTAGTATAAGAAATAAACACAGGACAATTTAACAAGTTAACAGTTTATGAAAGTTTGATTGTATATGGCACTTCACCAGCTAATTACTCCTGGACAGCGATGCCATAGAGATATACAGAGCGGCTGCAAAAACGCTTAAATACTGATACAGGCAAATTATCAGTGCTGGTACTACTCGACCTCAGTGCTGCATTTGACACTGTCGATCACAACATACTTCTTGACAGGCTGGAAAACTGGGTGGGGCTTTCTGGGATAGTCCTAAAATGGTTCAGGTCATACTTAGAAGCGAGAGGTTATTATGTGAGTATAGGAGACCATAAGTCTGAGTGGACATCCATGACATGCGGAGTTCCTCAAGGCTCAATTCTTGCGCCACTCCTATTCAACCTGTACATGCTTCCAATGAGCCAAATAATGAGAAAGAACCAAATCTCTTACCACAGCTATGCAGACGACACACAGATCTACTTAGCCCTATCGCCTAACGATTACAGCCCCATTGACTCCCTGTTCCAATGCATTGATGAAGTAAACATTTGGATGTGCCAAAACAATTTTTTTCAATGAAACAAAGACAAAACTGAAGTCATTGCGTTTGGAAACAAAGATGAAGTTCTCAAGGTGAATGCATCACTCTAGGGGTCAAACTACTAAAAATCAAGTCAGGAATATTGGTGTGTCTCTAGAGTCAGACCTTAGCTTCAGTAGTCATGTCAAAGCAATAACTAAATCAGCATACTATCATCTGAAAAATATTGCAAGAATTAGATGCTTTGTTTCCAGTCAAGACTTAGAGAAACGTGTGCATGCTTTCATCACCAGCAGGGTGGATTATTGTAATGGACTCCTCACTGGCCTTCCCAAAAAGACCATAAGACAGTTGCAGCTCGTACAGAACGCTGAGCAGAACCAGAACATATGAACACATCACACCAGTCATCAGGTCTTTACACTGGCTCCCAGTTACATTTAGGATTGATTTTAAAATATTATTACTGGTATATAAATAATTTAATGGCCTAGGTCCTCAATACATTGCAGATATGCTCACTGAATATAAACCCAACAAATCACTCAGATCATTAGGATCACATCAACTAGAAATACCAAGGGTTCACTCAAAGCAAGGAGAGTCCGCTTTTAGCTATTATGCTGGAACCAGCTTCCAGAAGAGATCAGGTGTGCTCCTACTGTAGTCGCATTCAAATCCAGACTCAAAACACTTCTGTTTAGCTTTGCATTCACTGAATGAGCACTGTGCCACTGTTCGTCCGACTGTTTGCACTGTATTTCACTTTATTTTTTATTCTAAACTGTTTTAATTATTCTTATTTCTTTTGATTATTTTAATTTCTTCCATGTAAAGCACTTTGAATTACCATTGTGTATGAAATGTGTGACCGATCACGGAAAGTGGGGACACAAGTCGGCAGCACAACTTTCGAGCAAAATGACAAAGCAGCGTTTTTTTTTTTCAAAATTGGTGATTTTCGCTTTTTTGCAGAATCTGTTAGTTGAGATCACGAAGAAGCCTCTCCATGTTTGAGATAGCAGTATTGGTATATTTAAAAGCGTACATTTTGAGGTTGAAATCGGCTTGTTTTTCAGAGATTCTAGCATGCAGTAGGGGCGTGTCAGTGTCTGTGTGTATTTCCACACGGCTTTTGTTTCTTTTGTTATTGCCCCCGCCCTCCAAGGGAACAGCGTGGTAGGGCTGGCCGATATATCGATATAAAAAATATATTTATATACTTTTAAATGGGATATGGAATTAGACGATATCGCATATATATATATATATATATATATATATATATATATATATATATATATATATATAGTTCAAATTTGTGCTGTGATCCTTGCTACAAGCAGTCTGCGTCTCAACAGCCTAGTGTACAACGCGACAAATACTCACATACTCAAGGTTTACATAAAAGAAAGTTGGTTGTGTCTAAACTGAAAGCAAACCGAGAAAATTGAGAGAAATCTGTCGCTTGAAGGTCTTAAAGAGACAATAGCCCTAATAGTAACATGCAGCCGCTTGTCCTTAAAGGGATAGTTCACCCAAAAATAAACATTTTGTCATTCTTTACTCACTCTAATGTTGTTCCAACCCTGTATTAATTTATTTCTTGTGGTGAACACAAAAGAAGATATTTTGAAGAATCTGGGTAACCAGACAGTTGCTGGTCCCCATTTACTTCCATAGGAAATAAATATAGAAGTCACTGGGGTACATCAACTGTTTGGTTACCCACATTCTTCCAAATAACTTCAACAGAAGAAAGAAACTTATTCAGGGTTAAAACAACTTGAGAGAGTAAATGATGACAATTAAACATTTTGGGAGAACTATCCATGTAATGTTAATAAAACAACATAACACAGAGGAAATCACACACTGCTTTTGACTGAGAACTTTAATAGTAACTTTAATAATAGTTAATTAATAATAATTCGTTACATTTATATAGCGCTTTTTCTGAGACCTCAAAGCACTTTACATAGAAGGGGGGAATCTCCTCAACCACCACCAATGTGCAGCATCCACTTGGATGATGCGACGGCAGCCATATTGCTCCAGAACGCCCACCACACACCAGCTTACAGACCACAGGGTGAGCACCCCCTGCTGGCCTCACTAACACCTCTACCAGCAGCAACCTGGTTTTCTCAGGAGGTCTCCCATGCAGGTACTAACCAGGCTCAGCCCTGCTTAGCTTCAGTGGGCAACCAGTCTTGGGCTACAGGGTGATATGGCTGATATCTCGTGGTTACCCCGCGGCCTGCGAGGAGCGATGGGGGTATGTGGCGAGCAGGACGAGGTCGAGGGACGTGAGAGAGTGGCGCAAGACCGGTGGCGTGATTAATGATGAGCGACACCTGCGCGACGCACCGGTCTCGTACCTCTCACGGAGGAGCGGAGGCATAAAAGGAGGAGCACTTTCACTGCTACTCACGCGACGCTCCTGCTCCTGGTGTGAACGCACTCATTGATTAACATGCACGCCGGAAGAATATGCGTACTCACCCGCCACTCGCGCTTGCGGTCTGAACACGCTGTAATTCACGAGGTTTCCTACATGTGCGCTCCGTAAGCAGATGTGATGCTGATGCATTTGAGTGGCATAAAATCGGCATATGTCAGACTGACCAGCCGGTTGGCGCCGCGGTCATGGCCGATCACGTGAAAATCGGCCAATTCCGGCCAATCAATCGGTGCATCTCTAAAATATTAGCATTAAAAGTATAATGTTCAGACAGGCTATGCGACAAATTATTATAATGCTATTTCATAACAATACTATAAATTATATAAATATTTGTACATTTTTTACCTTTTTATTTTTATATTAATTTTTTTCTTCCACCTTGCTGCGGCCCCCCTGGCGCCCCCTGGCGGCCCCCACTTTGAAAACCCCTGCTCTAAAGCTTTCTTTTAGAGATGAAAGTCATCCTTTGTTTCACAGAGAAGGTTAGCATTACGTGCAAATATTTTGGTTTATCCTCTGTTTTTAGACAGGGAAGGTTAGCATTATGTGCTAATATTGGTTATCCTCTTTAAAGTTAGGGAATGTTTATTCTTTGCCTTACCAGAGAAGTTGATGTATCCTATGTGTAGTCATAGAAGTTTTTTTCTCTGTTCTTGTTAGGCAGGTTAAGTGTGAAGTGTTGGTGTTGGAAGGTTAACAATAGCTAAGCGGTGTTAACAAAGTGTACCCTCGGCTGATCCGAGAAGTTTTTAGTGTTTGTTTGTGGGGTAACAAAGCACATCACAAAATGGTTAGAATGAATGCTAGACTGATTCCAACAACTGAGAAAGGTGGACTAGCTACCCCTTTATGGTCAGACAGTGAGTTCAAGTCATTGTTAGGAGAGCACGTGGACTCCATAGTGACTGAGTCAGTTAGATTGGATTTGACAAAGAAATTTGGTGTTCACCCAAAAAAAGTATGGTCTATTGAAGAATGCAAGAAGGTGTTAGGTGCTTTTATCAGGAAGAACAACATCAAGGGAATTATCTGCTGCCACAGTTACAGCTAAATTAAATGAACAGAACAAACAATTGCAGTCGAATGTCCTGTCTCACAGACAAGGTGGGCCATAACCAGGCCTCAACCAAATGTGACTCTGAAGACCAACAGTCAGATGAAAGCATTAATAAAGATGTGAATGCAGTTGTAGTGTGTGGAGCAATACAAAAGGCTCAGAATAGGGGAAAAGGGGTTGATACAGTTCCATCTGCAACCTCCGTACTGCAGTCACAAGCAGTCAATTCAACTTTAGCTCCTAAAGATATAGAGAGAATATCTCAGAGCTTACCCTAAGCACGCACAAATTTTTCTGAATTTAGAAGAACATTGATCAGCAAAATGCGTCTATATGACATGGCGTTAACAGAAGTCATACAGTTGATGTCACAAATTTTAACTGAATCTGAATTCAACAGTTTTGAATCTGCTGTTACTTCTGAACTACTACATGCCAGTGAAGATGAATTGAGAAAAGGTGTTGTGAAAATTCTAAAGAACATTGTTGGACCACACATGGACTGGCCAAAGATCACTAGTTGTCTGCAGAAGAAGAATGAAACTCTTTGTGAGTACACTGAAAGATTTTGTCAGTCAGCTGTAACTTACAGTGGAATAGTGGAGGATTCTGAAAGTGTGCTAGATGATAAAGGAGCTCTAATCCGTATTTGGGCAGATGGTCTTATAGTGGAGTACAAATCAGCCTAGCCATTCCTAGATATTACGTGGTCTAACGGAATTCTCAGAAGTAACCTAGACAGGTTAGCCACTTGGGAAAGAGACTCTGATGTAAAGGCAAGAGTACAAATTGCAGCAGCATCCTTTAAGGTCAACACAGAGAATCAACAGAAACGCAAATGTCCTAAGAGAGAGGGCAGTTGTTATTACTGTGGTAAGCATGGACATTGGAGAAAAGAGTGTAGAAAAAACACAAAGAACTTTAGCCAAGTTAACAATGTTACTCAGCTTCTACTCAGTCTTCTTGCTACTCTGAAGCAGCCCTTCCCCGCGTCATTAAACTTGTGGGGCAGCTTGTTGAGGTGTTAACCGTTTGGGCTGTGAGTGCTTAATTTCCCCAGTAACTTACAACAAAGATGAAAGACTTATTTTTGTTTAATAGAAAAAAAGGAAAGTGACTGTCTCAGCTTTCCTTAGGGGGAAACTGGTTAAGTAGACTCACAGTGTTAGGTCAGACTGTAAATGTAAAATGCCCTCATGCAGTGTCTAATGAATCAAGCAAAAGTCGCTTCTGTCACTTCCTCCTGTTAGGGAAATTGGTTAACTACCCTCACAGCTCCGAAAATTGTTTTACAGCGTGTGCCAGTCAAGAAACCATCCTCAAGTATGATGTCTGCAATGACTGAAGTTGTGTTAGAGGATGAAGGAGAAATGACTCACGATTGTGTTACGCTTACATACACACCTACGAGGGAAGTAAAAGAAACTCCCATCGAAAATTCAGAATTTGAGTTGTTTTGTTGATGGTTTAGCTCAAGAAACAAGCCGTTAGAACCATAAGTTGATTACAGCAGCTGCAGTGTTCTGTCAGGGAAAGAAAACTTGGACTCATGTGTCACACTGTAAAGTTGTTCCTCCACCTGCAGGGATAGGATAGGACACGGACCAGTGAGGAGCCCAGGGAAGAACCGAAAGCAACAGGCTTCGGTGGCCAAACCTTGCGGTGAAGAATTCCCTCATAGGCCTTTCTCTTCCACTAGTCCATCCTCACCTCACTGTTCTTTAGGTGTCTCATGAATTAAGAATTAGGGAAAGAAGGAACAACAAATAGCAGACTCAGATGGAAGAGGATACAACCCTAATGTTTGCAGTCTTTACAACGAATACTGCTCTGTTGCCGTTGTTCTCTTTGGTTTTCTTTCTTCCTCTGTGCAGATACCACTTGATGGCTGTCCCGAGACCCATATACACTGACCTCCTCACCTGCATATGAAGCCACAACCTTCCAGAAAACAACTAGACCCACTGCTGAGCCAACTATAAAAAAAAAAAAAACACAACGCAGAGACTCACATACGGAATCTTCAATCATCCATCAACAGGACCAAGATTGTCGTACTAGTAACCATCATGGACATCGTACAAAGTGTAGACTCCAGAAACAACATATTCCTAGAGCTGATTAATATGTCAAAGAACGCCTTGTTTGCTGGAAGGAACGTTGCATGCCACACGCACCTTCAGCTTCTACCACAAACAAAGAAGATGGCTGCATTCCAGGACTCTCGTGTTCACAAACATTTTAGCATTTGAGGCATAGATGAAGATTAAGTCAAGCAATTCAGGTGTCTGACATTAGCTTTTGTCTTTATGCACTTCCTAACCATTAAGCTCAAGATACAGCAATGCCTTTGTCTCTATGATAATGTTAAGGTTTAAGCAATCAAGTCAGACTGATTGGATTAGCATCAATGCCCTGAATAACTGTTATGCTGATGAGATTAGAGCCGCAGAAAGTTTGGTAACCAGCTAACGCCTACTTCATTTGCATGCATTGTTTGAATGTCTCCACCCCCAGAAGTCCCTCCTGCTAAATGCCTATAAGGTACCATGTAAAGTCATTTTAGATTAGACTGTTTTTGGATGACCTGCAGACACGCTCAAAAAATAATAACTTCTGCTTGAACGTGATTCCAACGTCTCCTGGTATTTGCTTAGAAGAAGGAAAAGTTTCCAACAGTTTCTTAATACTAATGTAATTAATGTAGAATAAAGGCTGTATTAAAGCACTCAATGACATTTTTTGATTTTCTGTGACCTAATCTAAAGTGAGAACTATTTATGGTTAAAACGCTGTTAAGCGACAACAGCGGGAAACTTTGTATATTTGTGCAGTGTGCGCATGTCAAAAAATCGACTCCGATTTGAATCTTTTGACTTATAAACGCGCACATCAACCCGATCGTGCATCACATCATCACAATGTTTAGCGCTCATGTAAACTACAACACATTCAGATTCATCAATAGGAATGAATTCAGTCCGATTGAAACTTAAGTTGTGCACAAACATATCCAGTCTCTGCAGAGTTGCCAGTTATGTCGGTCTTTCCAGCTCTTAACACTGCATGTGCTCTTGGATGGTTATACATGATGTGCTGATCTAGAAAAAATAACTTAAGGTCATTCTGCGATGAATATATTCTGGAAATCCTGCTTTTTCTGTCATTAAGGGAAATCATCTTGTCTCAATTACAAATTTGACTGGTAAATCATAAAGAATGTTTTTTCCACCCTTTTGTATTGATTGCATTGCATATTGTATGTAGGGTTGTAACAGTATGATATTTTCACGGTATGATAATCGTCTCAGAAAATATCACGGTATACGGTATTAAACCATCATCGGTATTAAATCATTATTATTATAATCATTATCAGCTACAATGACTCTTAAATTAATGAAACCAGATAGGGTTTTTTGGTTGAACATATGGTTTATTAAACAGAACCATAGATATATACAGATATATAGCCAATGCGACATCTAGTGTATATATCTACTGTATGACACAGAACAAGCAGGTTTATAGTATATAAAATTTTTTGCACTGTATATTAATCGACACGCTCATATAGCGATTTGATTTATTGCACAGCTATATTTTAGATGTATTCAGGGTGCGATTTGCCGGGGGGGATGTGTGGGATTTCCCCCTTTCTGGTCAATGTATCCCTGCCTCTGTTTAATTATTTTTATCCCTGGTGGGGATAAATTTATCCTCCCCTCAAAGTGATCATAGTGCTACTACACTAGTGGCGAGACGGATCACAAAACTTATCACGGATCCGTGGTTTGATTAGTCAATTCTATTTTAAAATGATTACTCACTCAGTCTTGAGCGTCTGGCGCGAGTGATTTCAATGTTAAGTCAATGTAAAGAGGTCCTGCGGCACGGGGTTTAGCGCGGTGCGGTAGACGCGAGCCTCATTCGCGCGTCCAGTTCACGCGAATGAGGCGAATTGCTAACACAGATAATGTCTTTTCTATCATTTCACTGTAATGGTAAATGGACTGCATTTATATAGCGCTTTCACTAGTGATGGGGACAAGGCCGCCTATGCCGAGTCCAAGTCGAGACCCGAGTCTTTGAAGGGTCGAGTCCGAGTCGAGACCGAGTCTTTGAAGGGTCGAGTCCGAGTCAAGACCGAGTCTTTGAAGCAAGTCCGAGTCGAGATTTTGTGATTTTTCATGATTTAATATCACCCCAGTTAACCCCCTGAGGTCGGCAAACGCGCGGGCGCGTTTTGCTCGTTTTTTTTTACATAGCAGCAAAATAGACCTAAAATACTCCGTCGGTTTTGGTCATACAGACTTAAGAAATATGAAAAAATAAGCTGTTAAATGTCTACTTTTTTATGTGTCCACTTACATTCGAAATAAAACATTGTGCTTTTGTAAAATAAAGAAAGTAAACAGGGAGTGCTTTATGCCTCTCCGTCTCCGTGAACTTTTTTTCTGAAGCACGTCTCTAAATTTATACAAATCTCAGCGAATACTATTCACTCAGACATGAGCTATATATCTCTATAATCATTTAAGTGTGTAGTTTTAAATTATATAATTCAAAACTAAAACAAATATTCTCTGTTTATGTAATCTATATAAAAAGAGCGAGAGATCAGTCGTGCTCATTATCGTTCTGGCACCTCATTACTCTGCTAATGTGACACGCCCATCGAGAGCGCGCTGCTATTCAAACGCAGATTATCTGAAGCAATACATGCAAACCAGTCAACGCCCACAACAGCTGGAGAACACACTCGCTGTGAGGAATAATAATATCGTGATTATCCTGGAAATTTTACCTCAAACGTGCTGGAGTAGCCGAACAACGGGTCCAGCTGCAGATCAGTAAGTGCTTTGTTCTAATCGCGATATGAAATGGTGTCTGTAAACCGCAAAAGACTGTTTAAATTTGAATGGCGTTTCTGTGTTTGAATGAATGAACGGCACATGCTGTTGTTTACTCCAGTTCGCGCGTTTCTGTGTTTGAATGAATGAACGGCACATGTGCATGTTGTTGTTTACTAGCCTACAGCTCGCGCGTTTCTGTGTTTGATGAATGAACGGCACATGATGTTGTTTACTCCAGTTTGCGCGTTTCTGTGTTTGAATGAATGAACGGCACATGCTGTTGTTTACTCCAGTTCGCGCGTTTCTGTGTTTGAATGAATGAACGGCACATGTGCATGTTGTTGTTTACTAGCCTACAGCTCGCGCGTTTCTGTGTTTGATGAATGAACGGCACATGATGTTGTTTACTCCAGTTCGCGCGTTTCTGTGTTTGAATGAATGAACGGCACATGCTGTTGTTTACTCCAGTTCGCGCGTTTCTGTGTTTGAATGAATGAACGGCACATGCTGTTGTTTACTCCAGTTCGCGCGTTTCTGTGTTTGAATGAATGAACGGCACATGCTGTTGTTTACTCCAGTTCGCGCGTTTCTGTGTTTGAATGAATGAACGGCACATGCTGTTGTAACTCCAGCTCGCGCGTTTCTGTGTTTGAATGAATGAACGGCACATGTGCATGTTGTTGTTTACTAGCCTACAGCTCGCGCGTTTCTGTGTTTGATGAATGAACGGCACATGTGCATGTTGTTGTTTAGCTACTAGCCTACAGCTCGCGCGTCTGTGTGTGTGAATGAAACTATCTATATTGCCTACTGAGATGAGTAAAAATCGACTGAATACGTTGAAATAAAATGTCTTTGTATAAGCAACATTTTAAACTGCAAATTAACATTTATGCCCTAATATAGGCTATATTATAAAAGACGATGTTACAGACGAAATATGAAAGACAACATTTCGTTTTGGATAGATTATAAAGTTTGTACTGCCACATCAAAACCTAATTTCCAAGGTGCAAACAAAATCTTAAAAGGTCAATATAAGCCTTCTCTTTAAATTATTTTTGTGTTTTATTAGTGACAAATTTGGGGAGAGGATAGCCTACATAATCCAAAACTTTCTGAAAATACGAATAAGAATTAACTGCACAATTACTAGAAATGTTTACCTTGGATATTATACAATTTGCAAGCATAGGCCTACACAGTTTGTGGAAAAATACACTTTTTTTTCAAGATGTTTCCAACTCTGAACCAATTCTGTAGTAATATATATATATGTGTGTGTGTGTATGTATGTATGTATGTATGTATATATATATATATATGTGTGTGTGTGTGTGTGTATGTATGTATGTATATATGTGTGTGTGTTGTCTTTGCATTCTGTGTGGTTCAGTGACACCTAAGGCTCATTAGTATGCAGCATTAGCAGCTCTTTGTCTTCTCCAGGTGGGAATGAGGACATTATTCATGACCTTGTTGGATCATTCACGCCCACCTGCATATTGCCTTTCCAAACAAAAAGTGTCTTACAAAATTTAAATCAATCTATTGTTTAATGTGAACGATTAGCCCGGATGATTTTCAGATCATTTTGAAGTAAATACTCTAGCCGACAAGATCCATTAGTCAAAAGTATTGTGGAAATATGTGAAGTTGGTTGTTTGTGGTCTTATATCAGAACATTTAAGTTTGAGTTTTTTGAATAACCACGCATAAATAATATTCTCTCAAAAATGCAAACATGTACATACATGTTGCTCACATATTATGATAGTCATGTTCGTGCTAAATAGAGTGCAATTACACCTTTGCCATTAATATGTTTATAAGCAACTGAAAAAAATACAAATATCAGGTCATGTCAAAACATCTCAAGGACCCCAAAAACACCTTAGACTCCAGAGGGTTAATAATCAACAGTTAGGCCTATAGACTAAGCTAGATTGGGAATTGTTTAGAGGAGCAGTCTTAATGTCTTAAGGACTAAGCTTTTACTATCATTAAAAAAATCCCTACCACATGCATCATCTTCTGCCAATGTTTCTAAACTGCTTCAACAGTGCTGCTCTGTCATCAACATGTTAAGCCCACCCTGACTTTGTTCATCTTGCCTCCGCTCACACCAGGCAGCAACTGAAGAAGACACTGACTGGCAGCAGACTCTGACGGCAGTATGCATTGCACCATGGGATGTCATTTTCAAATAATGCCCGTCAACATTGGATTTTATGATTATTGTTGTTATGTGTTTTGTTATGTGTTATTATTATTGTTGTGTGTTTTTTTATATGAACATAAAAAAAATGCCTTGGAAAAAAAACTTGAGGATTCGGTCTGAAATTACGAGTCCTTCTCCTCCCACTGTGGTCCGAGACCGAGTCGAGACCGAGTCAAGACCGAGTCTTTGAAGGGTCGAGTCCGAGTCAAGACCGAGTCTTTGAAGGAACAAGTCCGAGACGAGTCCGAGAAAGCAGAAATCGGTCTCAAGACCACTACATCACTAGCTTTCACAGACCCAATGGCCACCAAAGCGCTTAACTTTACATTGCCTCCCATTCACCCGTTCATACACCGACGGCGGTGTCAGCCATGCAAGGCGCCATCCAGCTCGTTGGGAGCAGCTGGGGTTAGGTGTCTTGCTCATGGACACCTCGACACTTGGTCAGGTGGAACCGGGGATTGAACCACCAACCTTCCAGTTTGTAGACAACCTACATGAACCACTGAGCCACTGCCGCCCTAGTAGCTCACTGTAGCTCAGCATTGCGATGTAAAGTTAACGTTATTGCGTGATCACAGTTCATATGTGTGGGGAAAGATAAGCTATTAGAGTAAAAATATTGCATTAGGCTACTTCATGAGTTAATAAGAAAAAAGATCTTACAATTCCTGCACATGCAGTGATGAAGTTCATGTTCTCATGATTTATTTTTATGAATAAAAATGTTTTAAAACATCCCCCCCTCTGTTTTTTTCACAAATGGCACCCTGGATGTATTCATCCATATATAAAATCGTGCATTTTACGTGACATCTGCGTTATTTTATCAGATAGGCTGTTCATTGATTTCAGTTCAGAATTTAATACTGTCATCCCCCAGCAGCTAGTAAGAAAACTCTCACTACTGGATTCTGGACTTTCTGACAGAGAGAGCACAGTCTGTGCGCATCGGCAGCAGAACATCGGGTCCCATCACGCTGAGCACAGGTGCCCCTCAAGGTTGCGTACTCAGTCCACTGCTGTTCACGCTACTCACCCATGACTGCACCACCAAGTTTGAATCCAACCTGATTATTAAGTTTGCCGATGACACAACGGTAGTTGGCCTCATCAGTGGTGACAATGATACAGAGAGGAGGTGGAACTACTGTTAGGTTGGTGCCATAACAACAACTTATCTCTTAATGTGGACAAAACACAGGAGATGGTTGTTGACTTCCGCAGAAGACAAGCTGACCATATTCCCTTGTTCATTAGTGGCTCAGAGGTGGAGAGAGTCAGAAGCACCAAATTTCTTGGTCTGCATATTTCTGACGACCTCACCTGGTCTATCAACACCAGCACTGTTATGAAGAAGGCACAACAACGCCTGCACTTTCTGCGGAGACTGAAGAGAGTCAGGCTCCCGCCATCCATCCTCACCACCTTTTACAGAGGAACTATGGAGAACATCCTGACCTACTGTATCACTGTGTGGTTTGGAAATTGTAAAGCACATGAACGAAAGTCCCTGCAACACATAGTGAGGACATCTGAAAAGATTATAGGGGTCTCCCTACCACCCATCCAAGACATCTTTCAGTCACGCTGTGTGCGCAGAGCTTCTGCCATTATAAAGGACCCCTCCCATCCCTCACACAGTGTGTTTGTCCCTTTACCATCTGGTAGGAGGTTATGCAGCATCAGGACTCGCACTGCAAGATTCTGTAATAGTTTTTTCCCTCAAGCTGTCAGAGCCCTGAATACTCGGGTGCCATTCATCATCTCATTGCCATAAATTGCTGCTTCCCACTCCCCACCCCCCCCATGAAGGACTAAGAGCCCATAAATGACTGTGAACTGTCACCTAAATGGAATGGGCATTGAAAAATGTACCATTATGCACTGTCACTTTAATGGTTTTATGACTTTGTGCTATGCTTGATTTTACTATTTTATTGAATTGTTTACTGTTGCTATATATTGTGTGTATTAGATGTTGTTGTTGTTATTTTTGTATTGGTTGCACCTCGGTCTGTATGGAACGAAATTTTGTTCGACTGTATACATGTGTACAGTAGAATGACAATAAAGTTGACTATGACTATGATTTTGTAAATTCCCTCAGCAACACGGAAATAATACGGCCTTAAGTTATAAATGGAACTTTATCTGCAGGGAGGGATGGTGTTTTCGAATATTGGATAACATGTTCGACGCATTCCCTCCTTTAACAGCCATTCTTCAACAACATTTCTGGACACAACTAGATTTCTTCAAGGAAAACCCTGCGTTGCGCGTTCGTTTTTCGGATACCCAAAGTATTCCCACACTGCAGATTTTAACTTTTTTGTCAGCGGGGATAGAGATTAGAATATCCAGCCGCTGTCTCAGACATTGTCTCTGCTGCACATGTGGAGTCTAAGCAGTCAAGTTGAAAGAAGTTGCGTGCATGTGAGATCTGGTTTAATTTTTTTTCCAAAACCGGTAATAAGCAAATAATCACGATATGATAATCGTACATGTCAATATTGTGATAAACCGCCATACCGTTACAACCCTAATTGTATGTTCAGGGGGGACAGATTGATCAGCAGATATGGTATTTATGACTGGATGTAACTTTTTATACTTTGCGGTAAAAATGGCTCTCCTACTGCCTTTGTCCTATCAGTGCGGTTCTCATGAAACAAATAGTGAAGACCACTGTACTATACTATTCATTAACTATAAACTAATAGTTTGACAATGATTTATAAGCGCTGTGTTACTGTATACTTGTGATAATGTGTTACCAGTATTTCAAACTGGTCGCATTAAGTGTAATTGTTCCTTTTGTATGTGATGGAGTGATTCTTCTTTTTCAAAAATAACACAAAAATAAACAAAGATGAATTTGACTGATATTATTATTATTGTTTTTTCCAAGATTTCCATAGATATGGTGATATATTGTTATTGTGTGTTATTTTGGCCATGATAATCATGTAGTGATAAATCTGATATGGTGACAGTCCTGGTTCAGGAGACACACACACACACGCACCACTTCCCTCTGTTCAGTTGCACACACACATAGTGAGGAAATGCTCACACTTTTACAAGGTTCTGTTTGCACAAGCATTACAAGGCAAGTTGATTTACACCAAACATTTGTGATTTAAAAAACCTCTTCACTGTATCCTGCATCTGTTGTCTGGTTCATTTAACTGTTAGTTTTACTTTCTTTTGGGGGATAATAATATAGTAAGATGTAGATGTTCCTCTTCAGGGAGAATCCTCACCGCTGCCTTCTCCCGCCGGCAGGATCTGATGCTCAAGCAGGATCTGTCGCTGAACCACCGGATGGGGATTACGCCCAAGATATATTGTACACACTATCTACATATTAATCCTTATTCACTCCGAGTCTTTATGGTAGAGATTATCTTACCCCAGTTCCTCCAGTTTCGAGTGAGGATACTCCAGTACAGCAGAGAGCAGCTTCAGTCCTGAGTCTCCTAGTTTATTCCCAAACAGATGCAGTGTTCTCAGGTGTGAGGGGTTTGATATCAGAGCTGAAGCCAGAGCAGCAAAACCTTCATCTGTCATACCACAATCACCCAACCTGTAGAGAACAATGACACACATTAAGCCTATATCCAGAGATAAACATGACACTTAAAAAATAAATAACATAATGCTGTCAATATGAAATATATACAAATATTCATTAGTTCAAGTTGTTAAATTACATCAGTTAGGATTAGAGGATTCAATATACAGTTTGTACAGTATAAAAATCATTATTTCTATGTAAAGTCCCCATAAAACATGGAAACCCAACGTGTGTGTGTGTGTGTAATTAATGTATTTGTAAACATTAAGGAACTTGTGTGTGTTAGGGCTGGGAGAAAAAAAATAAACTCAAACTATCGCAATTTTTTGGTTCATGATTTTAAAACAGATTTTTTTTGTTATTCCAGAATTAATATTGATTCTAATTAAATTGCTTCAGTTTTGTCCTTGCTTATAGACGAGGTTGACAGAAGTTAGCCACTTTTGCTCCAACAGAGGATGAAATGTGTTGTGATCTATGAGTGTCGTAATATCCATTTCAAGTGGCCGTGTGGAAGAGCCGTGAGGCTGAACGCACTGAAAAGCCCTCGCGCTGCTCATATGCTGAGAGAGAGATAAGACAGTAGAGCTGCACGATTCATCTTTACAATACTGTGATCTCCATTCACACACACACACGATCTTCTTCACATTCCTCTGTCTATTAAACCTTTGACAAAATCATATCGCAACATTTAAATCTGTGTTGGCGCTGCCGCTGACCCGGAGAGAGATGTCATGAAACAGCTTCACTAAAAGGTCTTTAAAACCTCATAATAGTTTCATTATTTCTGTGATACAATAGTTGAAATTATCATAGAAGTACTGGGATAAAAGTTTAATGTTCAAAAATAAACACTGATGTCTACGTTAGCGATCAAAATCAGCTTTTGATAGAAACTTGGTGCTTAAAATAACGCATTTATTGATTGCATTGTTTGACCACTAGGTGGAGACAAGTGACTGTTAAAAATGTATGTTATTGAATAATTTATTCAAGAGAATGTAGAACTGTATGATGCTTCTGAAATAAAACTCAGAAAGAAGTGTTGAATAGTTTTTGTAACTATGACTAATTTATACATCATGTACAGTCTGTATAGAGCTTCTGTAGCCCCGCTCCTTTTCAGCGCTGCGCTCGTTGGCTTTTGCCTTCAGGTCTGTATTTTCACAGCGATCTGGCGTATTTATGAACGAATGACTTGTTTTAAAATCTTCGCGGTCGACTGACATATGTTAATACATCTGATTTAAACATTACAATCCTCATGATAACTTTACATTAAGTAAATCCACTTCACCAGGTAATTACTCCTGGAGAGCGATGCCATAGAGATATACAAACGCAAGTTCAGAGACAATATTCTAAAGATGCTGCGCACTCGCTTCTCTGTGTGTGTGTGTGTGTGTGTGTGTGTGTGTGTGCACTCGCTTCTCTGGCCCATAAGTGTATGATTTAACTTCCCTCATGGTCTAAGTGTATAGTCCCAGCCCTAGTGTGTGTGTGTGTGTGTGTGTGTGTGTGTGTGTGTGTGTGTGTGTGTGTGTGTGTGTGCACTCGCTTCTCTGGCGCATTAGGTCTATAGGTGTATGATTTAACTTTCCCCCATGGTCTAGGTGTATCGTCCCAGCCCTAGTGTGTGTGTCTCTGTGTGTATGTGTGTGTGTGTTAGATTTTTCACAAAAAAATCGATTTACGATTTAAATCGATTTTTTGCCCCCCTATTTAAAATAAATCTGCAGATGACAAATAAATTGTTCAAAACAAGTTTTAGCTTTATTTAATTATATAAAGTGCAATCAGAAACAACAAGCCAAGATGGCAGGCCCTGCCCTGCCTTTGTAAACAGTGAAAATGTAACATAACATAAAATGGGTGGATTGGGATTGGTGGGGATGTAAAAAACACTTGCATCACAATTATAAGTGTATTGTGATTGTCAAAACAGTTGGTGACTAAACAGAATTTTATTAAGTTTAGTGACAACACAATGTTTACATGCTATGCTACTGTTTATTGCTTGACACAAATTTCACAATTTTAATTCTTGTGATTTGATTCTGATCTTGATTCAATATTGATTCCTTTGGATAAATATTAGGTACAGTAGATACGTTAATGTGTTATGTTAATTTTTCTCCTCCAAAAAAACCTCACCCACTGTAAACATACAGAGCCCT
Source organism: Phoxinus phoxinus (assembly GCF_949152265.1). NCBI lineage: Eukaryota > Metazoa > Chordata > Actinopteri > Cypriniformes > Leuciscidae > Phoxinus > Phoxinus phoxinus. The sequence continues at coordinate 1,541,056 of NC_136885.1, forward strand.
GTCAGCTGGAATTATTATTAAAGGTTAAAAATAACATCTCAAATTTATTTTAATGCGTTTTTTTATAATGACAACGTTATATTATTTTATGATATAGGTAAAAATATAATAAATATGTAATATAGTTATCATATTTAGCTAAATACTCCTCTCTACAGACAATTGTCCAACTAACGTGTTATGGTTATTAAATGGCTTTCCTGAGGTAAACGTAACGTTGACTGTTCTCCAGCTGTTTATGGGCCTCTTTCCACGGTTGAAAAACACTTAATCGATCGATTTTATTACATTTTGGTAAGTTGAACTGTATCTTTCAAATTACCTTTTGATCATTCGTGTTTATTTATATTAACTAAGTTGGTAGTAACAGATGATCGGTTCACGTGCCGCTTGAACTGAGATTTGTCAGCGATCTGTCACGTCACATTTACAAGCACCAAAACGGTGTTTATTGTTTGAATTTTGTAATTAAATTGACAGAATCTGAGAGCTGGGAATTTGTTATAAATTAATAGTACCGTAACCTTCTCTGTCGGTGTCAGTGTCCTCTTTGCTTCGTGATTTACTCTGTGTGAGAAAATGGATGTGTGGCGTGAGAGCGTGTGAAAAGTGACAACTGCGGCTGAGCAGAGTCTGAACTACAACTGAGTCTCACGATGAATGCGTGAGAGTTGGCAGCCTTGCAGATTCAGTTTACAAATGTTTTTGGCGGGTGTGCTTGTGCAGCCGCGGTCTTGTTCATTTGCCATGTTGGAGCGCATCCGGAACTACGGGAGCCCAGAGGGGAGCGTCTGCGGATATTATAGATAAAACCGATTTTTATTCAAACATATCAACGTACACTACACATTCGAGTTAATAGATTTATTGCCCAGCCTTAAAGGATAATTCCGGTATTTAACACCTTGGGCCCTATTTTAACGGTCTGAAACGCAAGTGTCAAAGTGCAAAGCGCAAGTAACTTTGTGGACGGATCCCGGCGCTGTTGCTCTTTTCCCGGCGGGATAAATGACTCTTGCGCCCGACGCAAATCTAAAAGGGGTTGGTCTGGAGTAGCTTCATTATTCATAGGTGTGGTTTGGGCGTAACGTGAAATAAACCAATCAGAGCGTCCTCTTACATTCCCTTTAAGAGCCGGCGCGCTTGTTCCATGGCGGATTGCTATTATAACGGCGGATTTGCCGGCGCACACCAGGAGCGGTTCACAGCCGAGGAAACCGACATTCTCGTCAGGGCTGTAAAACACAGAGAAGTGACATTGGGGATGATGGGAGAAACCCACCCAAATTAGCTTCGGTTAAACAGGCGTATAATTTGGGTAGTAAATGTGTAGCCTAATCTAGATTTTTTTTTTTTTTATCTAGATAGATCTTTTTCACATCTTCACGGACACAACAATGATTTCCCTCGTGTGTTAATATTTTTCCTTGTAATAATGTATGATTTGCAAAAATGAAAACTGCTGCATCTGTTTATATTAGAGAATCAAAGTGGATGCGCGTTAACATTATGGCCAAGCACGCGCCCTTAAAATACCATATCACTAACGCGCAACGCGCCACTGTCTTTAGACTGTTTTTTTCCTGGTCAGTGGCGCAATTGCTTTCTAAAACTGGAAAATAGCACCATGGAAGTTTTGCGCCGGAACACGCCTCCTCTTTGCGCTGAACCGCCCCCGCGAGCGCAAGTTCATTTCCTAATTTACCGACGTGCGTCTGTGGAGGGAAAAGTCCGCTGTGCGCGGGTGCAAAATAGGAATGATACATGCGTCGGTGTTCAAAGTCAATTGCGCTGGGTGCAAGATAGGGCCCCTTGAGTCTATATTGTAGTTTATTTTGGATGAACAAGAGTGGTGGACAAAATTTTTTTGACAATGGTTCCTCTCTCGAGTTTTTGACTATAAAAGAATTGGCCATGGACCCATTTAACATTGGAGTCAATGTGCATGTCCGAAAATGTCATTCTTAACACTCTTGTTCATCCAAAACAAACTACAATATAGACTCAAGGTGTTAAATACCGGAATTATCCTTTAATTATACGCTATACTGAAGAGGGGGAGAAAAAAAATATTTAAAAAAATATTTTTTTGAAAATATGAATCGATTTGACCTACAAATCGATTTGTGTGTGTGTGTGTACTCGCTTCTCTGGCACATAAGGTCTATAAGTGTATGACTTAACTTTCCCCCATGGTCTAGGTGTATCGTCCCAGCCCTAGTGTGTGTGTGCTTCTGTGTGTGTGTGTGTGTACTCGCTTCTCTGGCACATAAGGTCTATAAGTGTATGACTTAACTTTCCCCCATGGTCTAAGTGTATCGTCCCAGCCCTAGTGTGTGTGTGTGTGCTTCTGTGTGTGTGTGTGTGTACTCGCTTCTCTGGTGCATAAGGTCTATAAGTGTATGACTTAACTTTCCCCCATGGTCTAGGTGTATCGTCCCAGCCCTAGTGTGTGTCTCTGTGTGTGTGTGTGTGTGTGTGTGTGTTTGTGTGTTTGTGCTTCTGTGTGTGCTTCTGTGTGAGTGTGTCTGTGTGTGTGTGTGTGTGTGTGTTTCTGTGTGAGTGTGTCTGTGTGTGCGTGTATGTGTGTGTGTGTGTGTGTGTGTGTGTTCTTAATGTATTTGTAAACATTTTAAGGAACTCTTAATACTAATGTAATTAATGTAGAATAAAGGTTGTATTAAAGCACTTAATGACATTTTCTATTTTCCGTGACCTAATCTAAAGTGAGAACTATTTAAGGTTAAAACGTTGTTAACAAACCATTATCTAACTCTTTACACAAGAGCTAATTAAACAATAATACTTTGTTAATTACAGTGATGAAGAACTCACTATTTGTATATGGTCTCTTAATATATTAACTACAGCTTATATACTATACCAGTGTTACTCGCGGCTCGACAAGCTTTCATTTTTGGCTCGCATGGTGGTAAATATGATCATGCAGTCACTACAGATATTTCATAAACACATTTAAAACAAGTAGGGCTATAACATAACCCATTAACAACTCAAAGTGTCGGCTCTATTACCCATAACTTGGGCCGGATTGAAAGGCTGGTTTATCGAGAGAACATGTGAACACTTGATCGACTGAGAACCGAAACTGAAAGGACGGCGATGATGCGCTGAACGAGCTGTTCTCCTGATGAATAAAGTGTCGTATAAACGAGTGTCCTGTCGTTCTATAATTCTCCTTTCACTGCGTCTGTGAAGTGGAGCAGGACAACGGCTCACCAGTGCTGGTTTCAGACTCTCGTCCACACACGACTGCTTTTGGCCATTTTTACTGCGCCATAAATACAAACAGCACGGCACAGCAGTTCATATTTGGTTAGTCTCCAAATTATGACCAGGATTGGATAAATATTAAGTCTGCTGTTTAAAACAAATAATGAACCAATGTAGGAGAATGGTTATTAAGCGACAACAGTGGAAACTTTGTATATTTGTGCAGTGTGCGCATGTCAAAAAATCTACTCCGATTTGAATCTTTTGGCTTATAAACGCCACATCAATCCGATCATCACATCATCACGATGTTTAGCGCTCATGTAAACTACAACACATTCAGATTCATCAATAGGAATGAATTCAGTCCGATTGAAACTAAAGTTGTGCACAAACATATCCAGTCTCTGCAGAGTTGCCAGTTATGTCGGTCTTTCCAGCTCTTAACACTGCATGTGCTCTTGGATGGTTATACATGATGTGCTGATCTAGGAAGAATAACTTACGGTCATTCTGCGATGAATATATTCTGGAAATCCTGCTTTTTCTGTCATTAAGGGAAATCATCTGGTCTCAGTTACTAATTTGATTGGTAAATCATAGAGAATGTTTTTTCCACCCTTTTGTATTGATTGCATTGCATTTTGTATGTTCAGGGGTGACAGATTGATAAGCAGATATGGTATTTATGACTGGATGCAACTTTTTATACTCTGCGGTAAAAATGTCTCTTCTACTGACTTTGTCCTATCAGTGCGGCTCTCATGAAACAAATAGTGAAGACCACTGTACTATACTATTCATTAACTATAAACTAATAGTTTGAAAATGATTTATAAGCGCTGTGTTACTGTATACTTGTGATAAAGTGTTACCATTATTTCAAACCGGTCGCATTAAGTGTAATTGTTCCTTTTGTATGTGATGGAGTGATTCTTCTTTTTCAAAAATAACACAAGATAAACAAAGATGAATTTGACTGATAGTATTATTATTAGTTTTTTGATGTAGATGTTCCTCATCAGGGAGACTCCTCACCTCTGCCTTCTCCCGCCGGCAGGATCTGTCGCTGAACCACCGGATGGGGCTTACGCCGGAGATATATTGTACACACTATCTACATATTAATCCTTATTCACTCCGAGTCTTTATGGTAGAGATGATCTTACCACAGCGTCTTCAGTTTACAGTGAGGATTCTCCAGTCCAGCAGAAAACAGCTTCACTCCTGAGTCTCCTAGTTTATTCCCAGACAGATGCAGTGTTCTCAGGTGTGAGGAGTTTGATCTCAGAGCTGAAACCAGAGGAGCACAACCTTCTTCTGTCATACCACAATCACCCAACCTGTAGAGAACAATGACACACATTAAGCCTATATCCAGAGATAAACATGACACTTAAAAAAGAAATAACATAATGCTGTCAATATGAAATATATACAAATATTAATTAGTTCAAGTTGTTAAATTACATCAGTTATGATTATAGGATTCAATATACAGTTTGTAAAGTATAAAAATCATTATTTCTATGGAAAATCACCATAAAACATGGAAACCCAACGTGTGTGTGTGTGTGTGTGTGTGTGTGTGTGTGTGTGTGTGTGTGTGTGTGTGTGTGTGTGTGTGTGTGTGTGTGTGTGTGTGAAATAACTTGTTTTTCCAGATTAAATGTCTGTTCTTGGTCTTGGATTTTGTGAAATAAATTTCTAAATAAATGCGCCTTATAGTCCAGTGCGACTTATATATGTTTTTTTCCTCTTCATGACGCATTTTTTGACTGATGCGACTTATACTACGGAGCGACTTATAGTCCGGAATATACGGTAATCAAAAAGATTGTGATCATTTGTGATTTAATCGTGTAAAAACATATTTGGTTCAAAGAGTATTTTTAGTTTCAACAGATCATAGAAATTTGATTTGTTCAAACTCACTTGAGAAAATAAAGAGTGATGATAACTTTCAGAAAAATCATCTTAAATGTGTGTGTGCGGCTGTGAGAAGAGAGGGAGTGTGTGGTAGAGAGAGAGAGAGAGAGAGAGAGAGAGAGAGAGAGAGAGAGAGAGAGAGAGAGAGAGAGAGAGAGAGAGAAAGAGTAAGAGAGAGAGAGAGAGAAAGAGTAAGAGAAAGAGAGAGAGAGTTTTTGAAAAAAACTTTATTTACATCATCACAATTTTAATTTACAAAAGGAAGCTAATAACAAAATAAAATCACCATCAACAATTGTACACAAAACATCACAACTACACCATTTCAAAACAAATGTAGCAAGATCACACATAGCTTTGTAAAATCTAAAATCAATCAAAATTCTTGCTCTAAGTAGAGACTTAAAAACAACAATAACATCATCATTGCTTTTTTGTTCTATTTTGCTCTTTCTACTCATGTAGATCGCCATTTTCGCCTGCCCAAGAATAAAATTTAACAATTGAAACGTAACACGCTTTTTTTGTACATATTTAAAACCAAAAATAAAAGTTTCGGGACAAAAACACTCATTAAACTTATTACACAAATCTTTCACCATTACAAGCAATGGTTTAAGTCTGAGGCATTGCATAAAAGCATGAAACACAGTCTCTTTTTTAGGACAAAATGGACAACCAGAGTTATTCTTATCATCCAAAATTGAAACAAAAGAATTCACCGCAATTGCCCCATGCAGGATTCTCCACTGCAAAACTCTCCATTCGGCTCTTACATCATCACCTACTTTTAAAACAGAACGCCAAGGGGTATCGACTCTTTTATCAAGTGTCTTTCTGTTAAGAATGAGCACACACATTTTATACAACTCTTTCCCCACACATGAAAAACAAATCAACATATGAAAACTCTGAATACTCTTCAACATTTGGTTGAATTAACAAACACGGAAAATTATCTTCACTGTCAGCGACATAAGTCCCTAAAAAAATCCTCTAACATCATTGTTTCTTCATCCGTAAAACATTCTTTTAACTTATTCACAAATCGAACGAACAGATCTGATTCCCAATTTTACAGTAACGGCTTCTACATTCTTAAAATGAGGTCCAGTTAAGCCCAGTAATTGTTTTAAAACAAAAATTCCTGAGTTTTGTAAAGTCTTATTGAATCCTGGTAAAAAATTGGACGCAGACAGATCCAGTCTTGCATTACAAATCAAGGGTTCATTAAGCAACCAAAAAATAGAATGAAAATTTTCAGTCCTTTGAATATGAAAAAACTCCATATCTTGAAAAGCTGCTGATAAAAAGACGACAATTTCGAAAGATCCAAGCACTTAGGGTCCATTAAAAAAAGAGATTTATCCATTCCAAGGTTTCCAATAGTCCTTAGTAAAACACAACTGATCGCCCTCCAACTGACATTCATAGGTCCATCAAGAAGTCTTTGTAAAAAATACAGCCGGAAAGCTGCAATCCTGCTCTGGAGGTGAACCAAACCTTGGCCCCCTTCTTCTTTGGGCAAAAATAAAATACTCTGCGGAACCCAATGAAGCTTGTCCCAAAAAAAGTCAACAAAGACCGCTTGAATCTCAGCCATCAATTTCACTGGAGGATCAATACAAACCAACCTGTGCCATAAGAGTGAAGCGACCAAATTATTTACAATAAGTGTTCTTCCCCTATAAGACTTTGGTAGAATCCACTTCCATTTGTCTAAACGACCTTTCACTTTTTGTAATAAACCATCCCAATTTTTTTGCAAAACATTATCATCTCCTAAAAAAAACTCCAAGATATTTCAAACCCCACCTATTCCAACACAGACCTTCAGGAAGAATTGGTTTTCCTTCATTCCAATCCCCTAATAAAAACGCCTCACTTTTTTTTCAATTTACTTTTGCCGAAGACCATTTTCCAAAGTCTTCTATCAATCTAGATAAAACATTTATGTCGCTTTGTTTATTAATCACTATTATAAGGTCGTCGGCATAAGCTGATATGCAAAAATGAACAGCACAAAGTGGAACCCGTAAACCATCTAAATTCTTCCTGATTGTTTGTAGAAGTGGTTCAATAACAAGAGAATATAACATTCCTGATAATGAACAACCTTGTCTAATACCCCTACTGACCTTGAATGGAGCACATAAGCCACCATTAAACTTAATAATACTCTCAATGTCACTATAAAGAATTTTAATCATGTTTGAAAACTTCTCATTAAAACCAAAAGCCTCTAAAACGTCCCATAAATAAGCATGCTCAACCCGGTCGAAAGCTTTCTCTTGGTCTAAAGACAACAAACCACATTTGATATTAAATAATTTGGAAACTTGTATAATATCTCTAATTAAGGAAATATTGTCAAAGATTGACCTGTTTGGTATGCAATAAGATTGATCTAGATGGATCACCTGTCCTATTACTTTAGTCAATCTATTAGCTAAAGTTTTAGAAAGTAATTTATAATCACTGTACAGAAGTGATACCGGCCTCCAGTTCTTAATCTCAGTGAGATCTCCTTTTTTCGGAAGAAGAGTAACTACTGCCCTTCGGCAGCTCAACGGCAGCCCACCCTTCAGCAAGCTGTCATTGAACACCTCTAGCAGGTCACCTCCCAACTCCGACCAAAAAGCTTTCAGAAAATCCACTGGAAGCCCATCTACTCCCAGAGCTTTCCCAGACTCCATATCTTGGAGTGCCTTATAGAGCTCTTCCAGAGTTAGGCCACATTCCAGTTCCTCATTGGACTCTTCTGAGATTTTAGGTAGATCCTCCAAAAAAGGGGATTTCCCCCCCCTTTTCTGGCTCAAGTTCACTTTTGTACAGGGACTGATAAAACCGCCTTGTTACCTCACGCATCTGTCTGGGATCAGATAACAAAGTACCATTCTCAGAACGCAGAGCATGGATTAACCGTTTTTGCCCATTTTTTTTCTCATGACCAAATAAATATTTGGAAGGTGCATCCATTTGATCAATATTGAAAAAATGAGCACGAACTAATGCTCCTTGTGCTTTATGTTCTAACAACTCCTTAAGTTCAGTTTTTTTTCCTTAAAAGGGTTTCCATAAAATTACTATCACTTGAGGTTTGAGACAACTTTTGTAAATCCATCAAATCTTTTTCAAGCATAGAAGCAATTAAACTAGCAGTAGGACAACAGTATGTAAGTGCTATAACCCTTCACAGTACAATCCAAGTTTTTTTTTTTTTTTTTTTTGTAGAATAGAAAAGAAAGTGTTAGTGTTAGTAGTACTGGATCAAGTGCTCAAGTGCTGCCGGAAAAGATACGTCCTCAGCAGTTTCTTAAAGATGGCTACAGACTCAGCAGCTCTGGCTGAGTTAGGCAGATAATTCCACCAGCAGGGAACAGTCATGGTGAAGGTCCGAGAGAGAGATTTCGTGCCTCTTTGAGATGGCACCACCAGACACCGCTCACTTGCAGAGCGTAAGCTTCTGGACGGCACATAAGTCTGAATTAATGAGTTCAGGGGGCTGTTCCATAAACCAAGATTAGAGTATAAGCCAGACTTATTTTGGTTAGTCAGACTTATTGTTGGTTGATTCTGTTTCATAAAGCAAACTTAAATTAGTTCAAACTCAGTTACCCTGGCAACTTATGCTGGGAAACTAGCCTGGTCCAGGGCAGGCTAACTGTCAGGCTAAGCCTCAGTTGTTACACAGATCCTCTAACACTGACCAATAGGAACACAATTACTGACAATCTCTCATACCATTATTTGACTTTATTAACCACTATAAGTCCAAAAATAAATATACAGTAAAGAAAATCAACTTAAGGCTACAATGATAAATTAGACAATATAGACCTAAAAACATATATATGTCGGGGTTTATACATATATATATATATATCCTACAGGTTTACTTTTCTTACTGGCTGAATGTTTTGTGATTTAATTAGATAGTTTTAAAAATTTATGAAACACAACATTTAAAAGAAATAATTACAAAAGCACAGTATACATTTAAACTGGTAAGATGCATCTGAGCTTAGTAATTGTATTAACCTGCACTTGATTTACCCCATTACAATAGTCCCTTTACAGTTATTATCCTAAAAATACACTAAATTGTAGGTTTAAAATTCTAAGGCACATCTAATGTCCAACAACCAATATTTTAGCATATATATATATATATATTTTATGTACTTTATTATGTCTTTCAATTCAAATACATTTAACACAATTATACAAATGGATAGTTCCTTTAAAGACATAACATTTCCCCCCGATAAATCTTATTTTTCCTTCTACTTTTTTCTTTTGTGATAATACCCACCAACACCTAAAAACTATTAGAACAACAACCATTAAGTACATAGTTAGACACTTTTACATATGAAAAAAATGGAAAAATAAAACATTCACATATTTATATCAAACTCTTATAATGACACATAATTCATAATAAGTTATTAAAGTAATATTATTTAAATATTAAATAAGTAAATAAATAAAATAACAAATAACTAGAATTAAGGGAGGGAAGGTTATTTAGTTATAGGCTAATATGTATTCCTTTATTTTATGGAATATTCTTTGATTTTAGAGTTGCACATATCTTTTCAAAATGTATACTTTTGCTCTTAATTTCATGTTATCCTCTCCATAATGCACTGTATAAACTAAATCTAACCAAACATTCTTGCTTTCTCCAAAAAAAAAAAGATTGCTTTAAAAGCTGTAATTCTCAGCATTCTAATTAAATAAGTATAAGTCATCTTTTTTAAGTAGCTTAGGTCCTAAACTCAAAACTATATTTTGTATCTTTATTATATTTGGTTTCTTAAAAATGTCTTCCCTGAATTAGGCCTAAGTCTGTTCAATTGTTTTATTATAAGTATAAAATATATGAGTGTAATGAGATATAAGTTCACTGCAACTGATCCAACATCCTAAAGATAAATTATTATAATTAGAAGATATTTCTGGTGTTATAAAATATCGCATAGCCTATTAATTTTCAAAGCAAAATGTATATTAGTCAGAATTATTGCGCTCCGATTTGGCGCGCATGCGCGCAGCAGCGCTCGTTCAATGTGAAGTTTACAGCAAAATGGAATTATTTGCACGACTTTCTAAGATTTTCAGATGGAGAATATTCCTGTGAAATGTAAGTTTTGCAAACACCATGTCTCAAACGCATAAAACAGCACAAAATATATGCAGTTTGATGGTGGATCGATTTGATCTATGATCGACCTCCAGGGCTGCTTAAGAAACGCGTGCACACGCAGTTATCTAGACTAGATAAACTTGGATCAAATTAGTGGGATTGCGTTAACTTGAATTACCTTTTATGAAACCGCTTTAGCCCCAACTTATTTGTTAGGTTTATTCAAGTCGCGTTTTGGAGTTTAATCCCCGCTTTTCTAAGTGGCTTTTATGGAACAGCCCCCAGGTATAGGGGAGCAGTGCCAGTGGTTGTTCTGTAGGCAAACGTCAGTGACTTGAATTTGATGCGAGCGGCAACCGGCAACCAGTGCAATTTCGTGAGGAGAGGAGTGACGTGTGCTCTCTTTGGCTCGTTGAAGACCACTCTAGCTGCAGAATTCTGGATCAGTTGCAGAGGTTTGACAGTGCAAGCTGTCTAATACAGTATATTGTTGTGTGAATTGTTTTATCTGCACCTTGCCATAATCCCACCATTGTTGTATAGATTTAAAAGAAGATTTCTCTTCTTTAAAAACCTTCCAGAAAAATGTTAACGATTCAGTAAATAATTGATCATTTAAAAGACTTGTATTAAAATGCCAATATGCACTTTTAGATTTCACTGAATTTAAGATAAATTTACAACTGACCATATTATGATCAGTAAAAGACAAAGGTGTGATAAAACATTTGTTAAACACATTCAAATGATGTTTAAAAACATAAAATCTATCTAACCTAGCTAATGATATACGATTATCACGCACATGAGCCCATGTGTATTGCTTTTCATTATCATTCATAATCCTCCAAATGTCACATAAATCATGTTTCTCAATCAAATTAATTAAACGTTTGCACGAAGCCATATGAGGTTCAACATGATTGCGGTCTATATTAAGTTCAGTGCAATTAAAATCACCACCCACAAATAGAAAATCTTCAGTACCAAATTTTTTAAGCGTTGAACAAAGAGTATCTAAAAACAGTAACCTTTCTATAGGTGCCGTTGGAGTGTAAACACAAATAAAAACAAATAAAAAATAACAGCTCTGACTTTTAACATCCTACCTTTCACAATTTCATCTACATCATACGAGATCGGTTTAAAATTCTACTAAATAAAACAGCAACTCCACCACTCACATTTGCATAATGACTTAATACAGATATTCCACTAAATTCCTTCATCCAGTCAACCACATTATCTATACTACTATGAGATTCTTGTACAAAAGCTATGTCTATGTTTTTCTGTACCATTTCTTCAAAAATCTGTGCTCTTTTTTTAGAATTCCTTGCCCCATTAAAGGTCCCATGACATGGGGTTATTATATTATTTTATAATGTTTCCTGGGTTGCCCTTATAATGTTAGTATGTTTTTTAGATCAAAAATAGTCAGAATTTAGAAACAAAAGGCATTTTTCCTAGCCCAGTTTTAGCCTCTGATTTGAACGCTCTGTTTGAAAGGGCGTGTCTGTGTGAGACTTCAGTGTAACCGCCCACTGCTGTGATTGGCTGACATGCTTGCATATGAAATAGCTACTTATTACATGTGAAACTCTCTCGAATACGTTTACTACAGTTATTATACGTTTTTACTATTACAGCTATCGAGATTAACAAATCGTCAGAAGTTTTTAAAGTATTTAGATCTATTCCCATCACATAAAATGTTGCCGTGATGAGCATTGCGCAAGCAGATGACAGTCTGTTGTTGATCGCGAGAATGAAGATCTTATCATTGCAACGCAGTTTCTGCACTCTCTCTGCTTTCACCAATAAAAACACGATGATGTAAATACAGTAAGAGCGATCATGTGTGCAGTGTAACGTGCGTCATTGATTTCATAACGAGTTTGGCAAGTGTCCAGATAAACTCGATCGCGCTGTGTCCATGAGAAAATGAGCTAGGAAGTATAGGAACGCGTGCGCGCGATTCCTACAAAGATTGTTCTTTGATCGCTTTATGTATATAATTTATTCACAATTTAAATACGATTATTTTCATCCTACTAAAAGAAACGATGTGAAGTTTATATTTTAGTCACTGCTTGACTTACTGAGGCATAAACAGCAGTATTGAACGATTTGAGAGAAAGATTACCTGTCTGAACTTGAACAATTACACATCAGAAAGTGTTGCTTGGTAACGTTAGCTCGATCGATTTATTTTCAGACGTTCGTCGAGGCCAGCTCTGTATTATTGGCCCAAGTTGAGGAAACAGTCGTCAGTGAAATGTTTGCCGCAGACATGCAAAACTTTGGGGAGTTGTGTCGGCGCATTTCCAGAGGAAATGAAATGAATCCACTGGTTCTTCTGGGGCTTGGATGAAGGAACTAAAAAAAGGCTTCGGTGTTCATTTGTACATCCAATTATTGAGCAATTATGATGCTTCACTCGCTCAAAAGCCATGATATCTCCCGTGGACAAACTAAAATCGCGCGCACGCGTTCCTACTTCCTAGCTCATTTTCTCATGGACTGGAAATATTCTCTGGGCGGGCAAAGCAGAGAAAGGGGAGGTAACATTTCCTCCGTATGACGTCATACGGAGGAGATTCAAGATCAGCCCGATTGAGTTTCCACTTTCTCAAAGGCAGAGAAAGATAGCAAAAGCTCGATTTACACCGATTGAAATTTCTAGAAATTTGGGGACCATATAAAGGCTAGGGGAACTCATATTAATGTTAAAAAACCTCAAAAAGTGAAAATTTCATGTCATGGGACCTTTAACATTCATAGACGCAATATGTACTTCACTCATAATGAAGAAAAAGAAAAAGAACAACCCCAATTTACCACACAAAAAGAAAAAAACATTATTTTCCTTCATATTCTTATACGGCATCATTATCAAGAGTGCTGCTTATGTTCCTCACAATTTTCTTCAACCTATACACTTCTTTGTTGGTAAAGGAATCACTAGCCATCCAACTTTTTGCTCGATCAACAAATTGTTTCAAGTCAGGAAAATATTATTTTATTCTTACACCCCTTTTATTTTTTGCGATCAGTAGTTTCACCTTGCGAAAAAACCATACTGCATTCAGACGAGTCACTGTCACTTTCCGTATCTTGCGTTTCCTCATTTTGTAGTCCAACGGTCTTGCTTACTTTAGCATCTAGCAACTTATTTTTCATCTTTCTTTTTTGAGGAGTCTTGACATTTTTTTTAACTGTGCTTCTTCAACTACCATAAACTGATTATCTTCATCATTTGCACCTTCCTTTTTACCTTCTGAAGAGGAAGACACCGTGTCTTAGACACTCGAATCATTAATTGTAGGTAGAACGTTAGGATTAAAATCCACTTGCTCAACCTGAGAAGAAACTGGTTCAGCATCAATTTCTAACGTACGATCCACAACATTATTTGCCAAAACCAAGCCTGCTACCTGAGCTTCCACCTCAGACTCCTTTCCATCTTTTTCTTCACTACCTTGTTCAACTGTAACATTTTCTTTTCCTTTCTCTCCCTCAGTATTTTTGTTTGGACAATTCCGAATTAAATGCCCTGCATTACCACATCCAAAGCATTTGACTTTTCCAGTAGTGACGTAAATAGCTAAAATAACTAAAATCGTCAATCCGAAAATTCAAAGTCAGATCCAGATCGGCGTCGTCTGGAATAATCATGTACACAAACCGCCTGAAAGAAACAATGTGTTTCAATAAAGGCGACTCGCTAATGATCGGAATCTTTTTTATTGCGGACACCAACTTTATATAACGCGTCAAAGCTTGCGTTAGAAAACCATCACTAACAAAAGGTGGTACATTAGATATAATAACCTTTTTCGCTGGTAAAGAAAGTGGGAGAACTGAAATAAATTCGCCATCAATAACAATTTCCCGTTCTACCAACTCATTCGCCTCGTCTACACTATCCAAAAAAAACCCTGTTGTATTGTTCATTCTGGACGCGGACAAAACACTCGCGTGTCCCACCATTTCCCCAACGGCCAAGCAACATTCTTCGACGCTCACCTCCGACGCCACCTTAGGCCCCGTTTACACGATGGGAAAACGCAGATATTTCTCTGCGTTTTGGCCTGTCATTTACACGAAAACGCCGTTTTTATCCCAGAAAACGATTATTTCTAAAAACTCCGGCCAAAGTGGAGATTTCTGAAAACGCCGGTTATGTGTTGTCGTGTCAACTGGGAGAAACGGGGTTTTAGGTTCTCTCTTGACGATTCTGAGGATTCTGATTGGCTTGCATGGCTTTATCCTTCTCCCTACACTGCCGCCATAGGTTTGGCATAGTTATAAAGGCGCTCGACGGCGTATTTATGCGGGTTGTGTGCACGATGTTATTATTTAAAACGGAGGGGGGGAAATATTCGTTTCTCTAAATACCCGGCTATGTGTAAATGTGGCCTTAATCGCATGGCGTCTCGTGAGTGAACTCAAACTCTGTGTTTGCTGGGCCGACATGCCTCCAGATAACGGATCACACACGGCCCTCAAACTAAACTAACAACACTAATAATAAATCAGACAACAAACAATCAAAATCTTAATCAAAACAACCAAAAAAAAAGCAAATAAGAAGAGAGAGAAAACAGAAAACTCACTCAAATCAGTCTCCACCGCACTCACACCGCGCTCGCACCGCGCTCACACCGCTCCGCACACACTCGCTCAACAATCGCACCGGAAGTGAGAGAGAGAGAGAGAGAGAGAGAGAGTGAGAGTGAGAGTGATAGTGAGAGTGAGAGTGAGAGTGAGAGTGAGAGTGAGAGTGAGAGTGAGAGTGAGAGACTGTCAGCGGCCCATGCCGGCCCTCACTACATATCAAATGGCTTTATAAAGGTAAAAATGCCCATATTAGGTTAAAATCAATTGAAACATATTGGAAAAAATCATTTCTGTCACTGCTGTGAACTGACCACCACACAGAGTATGAAGAATATCCAAAACTTTAGGGAGTCGGTTGTCCACGACAGTCCTAAACCTGCCAAAGTACCAACACAATAAACTCAGCAAAATATTGTCTAATAATCGTTATCGAGAAAATCCCAGAAAATATTCAGATATAATTTGTCAATATCGCACACCCCTAATTTACACATTTTGCTGTGTGTCTCTTGTGGCATTTCACTGCAGTTTTTAGCTTCCTCAAGAATAACTTTAAACAGCCTATTTGAAAACAAAACTTATTATTTCCACTCAATTATTTCGTAATAACGAGATATGTCATTTTAATGACATCTTTTCTAGGCCTTTTAAGGACATGTGTAGTCATGTACAAAATATGCCTTTATCCACATAAAATGTATATAGCCTATCATGTCTTTATGTCTTTATCATGTCTTTATCACGTCTTTATCATGTCTTTATCATGTCTTTATCACGTCTTTATCATACTTCTACGTGTGAAAAGCTGAAGCAAATAGTAGCAGCCCCAATACAGGACATTAAAGCAGGGCTATGCAGCTTCGGGAATTTCTTCGCTGTATTCTCGCTATTTGCTCGCAGGTTTCTCTATAGAGCCCCCCCTACAGCTCCGGAAATAAATATTTGACATCACTGTCGAAACACACTGTCGTACCTGATATCACGCGATACTTCCTGACGTCGCGTCCGGTGGCCCGCAAAGCTTAAGCCAAAACTTAAGCTTTGTCGGCTTTGAATTCTGGCTTGCGATCTGGTCACCTGATTATTAGCGAATTTAACAATATTATTCCATTAGTTATTCCATTAAAATGTCTAATTGATATATTTGACACATTCATAATCATTAGCCTACTTTTGCCGGTTCTTTGTGACAGCTGTTATGTGCGTTATTGACAGCGTCACCCTCCGGTTACATGAACGCGTCACCACCGCATCAGCACCGAAAACATGGAGATTTTATTTTAGAGAATAATCGCACAACCTATTCGATATTCTGTAATTAAATAAACGAATCGAATATTCAAAAATCTTTTCCCACATCTTCACTCACGTCTCACCCATTTTCTAAGGGGATTATAAACTTTTCTTCATTGGTTCTCTTTTAATTAGGCCTATTATATCCGTATTCTTTACTGTGGTAAAGTAGAAAAACGCTGTAAGTAAGTAAGTAAAAGTGTATTTATATAGCACCTTTCACAGACAAAGGGTCACAAAGTGCTGCACAGTAATACAAATTAACAATAAAATAAAATAACAGCTGTACAAGTACAAACCTAGTACAACTCCACTGTACTACCATCAAATTCCATAAAAATTCAATAACAAAAAAAATAATACTTTTGTTAGTTAAAAGCTTGTCCAAAAAGATGAGTCTTTAAATGTTCTTTAAAAGATTCCACAGAACTCATAATTCTCAGAGCTAAAGGGAGCGAGTTCCAGAGCTTTGGAGCCACAACACAAAAAGCACGGTCACCTCTTGTCTTAAGGCGTGTTCTGGGAACAGTTAAAAGATCTTGGCCTGAAGACCTCAGAGAGGTCTATTCAAACAAGTGTACAGCACATTGCAGTAGGACAGATAGCCTATTTGAACTTGCATGTCAAATTTGTTTTTAACACAGTTTGTGCTTGTTATAAGTAGGGCTGACTTCTAATAGTCGACGATTCGACGATTCGATTCGGAGAGGTCTGATTCGACTATGAACCTCATAGTCGAATAGTAGGGAAGTGTTATTTAACCAATGAGCAGCAGCACAATACAGACCTCTAACGTCCGGACCGCATTTGTAAGCATTTACGGATTTATTGGCTCACAATGGCTTCTAAAAAAACATCAAAAGTGTGGGAGTATTTTGAGAAGGTTAAAGATGACCCAAAGAAAGTTAAGTGCAAGTTGTGTCAGCAGCTTCTTTCATATGACACGACGACAACCAACATGGCGTATCATTTGAAACGGGTAAGGCTTGTTAACTTTACAAACAAAAAACAAACAAACAGTTCTACCACTCTTTTGTCAATATACAGACATAAACCCTATATTAATATTATAATAAAATTATAATAATAATATTATTATAATTTTTCCGACAGTTACACCCGCAGTGTCATGACCACAGCTCAGGCAGCACGTCTGCATCAGCGGCGGCCCCGAGATTAACGCAAAAAAAATTTATTTGAGACCACCACTTTCAGAGAAGAGAAAAAAGGAAATTACTGAAAAGATTGCGGAGTTTGTGGCACTTGATATGAGGCCTGTGCGCATTGTTGAGGGTGCGGGATTTAAAGAACTCTTGCGCACACTTGAGCCAGGCTACACCGTCCCTACAAGAGCTACAGTGATGGATGTCGTGCACACAAAATATCTATCGATACGGTCAGACATTTACATGGCTATACAGGACTGTGAAGCTGTCAGTTTCACAACTGATATCTGGACCTCACTTCAGATGGAGGCTTATCTCACAGTCACGTCACATTTCATCACCGGAGACTGGCGACTGGAGAGTTTAGTTTTAGAAACAAAACAAAAATGGAGGACAGTCACACAGCTGATCACATTGCACGAGAACTGACGGAGATCATTTGTGAGTGGGACATTCCAAGTAGCAAGATCGTTTCTGTGGTTCATGATAACGCAGCAAACATGGTTGCGTGCACCAACCAGTGGGTCCAGCAGCCCCCCTGGGGAAAGATGAAAGGAGTGCGCTGCGCGGGCCACACTTTACAACTCTGCATAAACAGCGCTCTGAAGCAGGACCCCATTTGCCGCACCGTTGCTGCGGCAAGGCGCTTGGTTTCTCATTTTTAAAAAAGCGCAAAGGCCACCACAGCACTACAAGATCAACAGAAACAACAGAATGTGCTCCAGCATAAACTGGTGCAGGATGTTGTTACCCGTTGGAACTCTGTTTATTTAATGCTCGATCGCTTGATAGAACAGAAGGGGTCAGTTTCAGCCGTGCTCACAGATGAGAGTGTGAGCAAACGGTCCGATCGTGACCTGGAGCTATCCACATCACAGTGGCGCACAGCAGAGGACATTGTCGCTGTCCCCATGCTTATGAATATTAAAAAAAGACATTTTTAAATAAGTGTTTACATCAGTGCGGCGGTGCTTGACCCGCGCTTCAAGAAGCTCTCCTTTCTCTCCGATGACCAAAGAGATGAGGCATATTCAGTGGTGGCAGAATTAGCTGAAAGTCTAACTGACAGGTCTTGCCAGGAGGAAAGTGGCACGGTGGATCCTGGGCCTACTGCCCCAAAACAGGACGCTGTAATGGCTATGCTGCTGGCCAGTGATGAAGATGAGGAGGAACAGGATGAGACAAGCGAGATGAAGGTCTATTTGAAGGACTTCACTAAATGCAACGGAGGCCCCCTGGAATGGTGGAAGAAAAACGAGGATAGATATCCAAAGTTGTCAAGAGTTGCTAAGAGATTTCACAGCATCCCCTCCACTTCCACGCCATCAGAGAGGATTTTTTCAAAGGCGGGTTTCATTGCCAATAAATCAAGGAGCGCCCTTTTCCCGACCAACGTGAACAAGCTGGTTTTCCTCGCACACAACTTCAGAAGAATCAGACAACCACAGGTGCAGTAGAACACTTTTAATATGCGAAGAAGTGATTTTTTTTCTTTTTCTTTTCGGACAATGTGAACTTAAGCTGAAGGCTGCGCGCGAAGCGTCTTTCCTTTTTTTTTTGCTTTTTTTTTTTTGTTGCATGTGCACTTTCTGAAGCCCATTCGATTATTACTTATATTAGGCGGCTTATGTTTATTTTCGTTGTTGTGTAATTGTTTTTATTTATTCAGGCAAGCTTATTGTATTTTGAAAAATGTTTATGACATTTTGGACTAGTGCCAGGCTGTTGCGCTAAGTTTAATTTTATTTATTTATTTTATCCCGATTCCCGAGTGTGAACTGTGAATTAAAAGCCAGGTTCCTACGTGAGAGATAAAGGCATGTTTTACGTTGTTGTTTTTGAAGCCAATTTGTTCCTATTTTATGTGAACTTTTCTGATGTTTGATATAGCCTATGTGTGATATGTTTTGTTCATCTAGCTTTAAATGAATAAAAGGTATTTGTTACACACCACGTTTTTTTTTTTTTTTTTTTAGCTCTTTTGTTTGAAATGGAAAAAAAATCTAGCTGCTATCTAAAAAAAAAAGAAAAAAAAAAGTTTGACTATCAGTCGACTACGGCAAAATCTAACGAATCAGATTCGACTATGAAAATCCTTAGTCGAAAACAGCCCTAGTTATTAGACATGGTAAGGCGCGTCAAGTTTAGTTGTAGGCTAAAGCGTGTTTAACACGCGCGGGTGATTTTTAGTTTAATATTCTCTAGCAGCGCAATATCAAACACATAGCCTAAATGTCTCGCCCCTGTGGAGGATAAAATTAGCTCTTCAGACCATTTTACATCAATTAGAAAACATGAAGATATCAGAAAAGAGATCGATGGTCTCTTTCCTGCTCGTGTCCCACATAGGTAGGCTATATCACGCGTCTTTGTGTGGTAAAACAACCCCCCAATCACCGCCGGTAGTTGGTCCATTAACACCGAGGTGGTAAAAAAAACTACCACCGTCACAGCCCTAAATATAATAAGATAACCTTGTTTGAAATACTATATTGACTGGATTAAATAGAATTGCATTATTAAAAGAGACTAAAATACAATTTTCAATGACTAAAACTAAACTAAAAAGAGTATGAACGTGACTAAAACTAACAAAAACTAAAATGACAGCTTGACACAAAGACTAGACTAAAACTAAAATTAAAACAAAAACAACACTAACACAATGCTTTAATTTCAGTGATGTCTACTGACATTACTGTTCAGGTGAGTAATATGGCCTAAAAAGACATCTAATAAAATAATCAAATGTAAAATAACACTGCATAGTTTATCATAGATGGATTAAAGCGTATAAAGCCAAATGTATTATTTCAAGAGCTGCGACTGATTTTCACTTTGCCTTTTGTTGTTTGATACACATTAATGGAGCAAAAAATGGCAAGATAATGTGTTTATAGCAATTATAAATAGCACGAGTACTTTCTTAATTTCTCCAGTACCGGCAGCAGAACCGATAACGTCCGAGCTTATCGATCCAGCGGTCTTTCATAATTCTGCACCGGCCCGTTTAATACCGGGTTTCGATACCCATCCCTAAAGAACACGCATCTCATTAATAATACAGACACTGACGTGTCAGCGATGTCCTAGAGTGCTTCTGCATCTCATAATCTGTGACATTGACATGATGTAGACTTGTAAACTGGAGGAAAATCTGTACAGTATCCAGTTTCCTCCTAACATTAATATGAATGGACTGTTAATCCTGACTGTGCTGAGATTGAGTGTGTTTGAAGTAAAGGGTGTTAAATGAATATCATGATATCAAAGTGTGTTTTTCAGTGTGACTCTCAGTTCTGCAGAATCACCTTAATGAGGAGCAGCTCATGTGTTCAGTCCTTCACAGATCAAACATATGAACTCACAGCGGCAGGAGAAATACAGCAAACGCTTTAAAAATATTAATCCTCTTACATCATATGAACAGACGTAAAAATTATTGGATGGATTTGATCATGTTGTTTTAATAGCTTTGCTTTTAATTAATGAAAAAAAAGTTATTTCCCTGCATTTTATTCAATTTTGATTATACTTTATGAATCACAGAGACAGTTTCATGTGAGAGTCACGTATGATCTTACCTCAGTTCCTCCAGTTTACAGAGAGGATTCTCCAGTCCAGCAGAGAGCAGCTTCACTCCTGAGTCTCCTAGTTTATTCCCAGACAGATCCAGTTTTCTCAGGTGTGAGGGGTTTGATCTCAGAGCTGAAGCCAGAGCAGCACAACCTTCTTCTGTCACACCACACCTACTCAACCTGTAGAGAACAATGACACACTCTTCACTCTCTCAGACCAACACAGAAATCTTTGTTTTTAATTGTGTTTATAATTTGTGTTTATAATTTATAAATCTCTTTTTTAAACAATGAATTCAATATATCAGTAAATGCTGTTATTCTAATAGATTATGTCTCTATGTGAAGGAGAAAGATTATATAAAACTGATAAAATGGAATACATTGAATACATTACATACCGTCCCCTTGGAATTATAAGGTTCTATCTGACATTTTTGTAAAAATGTAGTTATTCACATATTCTTATTCTGTGACCACTTCTTTACATTATGTGATGTTGTTTTTTAAGTTGTGTACATTTTGGAACTTTTTTATTTAGAAAATAAAAAGGTTATTTCTACACAGTCGAATGGAATGCAAAAACTTTAAAGCTCAAAATCTCAAAACCAGTCAGAATGCAGATAGAACCTTATAACTCCAAGGTGGTGATACATTAAATATAAATGTTTATATACATACATTATAAATGCATATATTAGAAAATAAATTTCTCACACAAATATCATAAAAAACAGTAGTAGATCACAAATCAGGTCAGATAGGTGGAGGGTTTAAACGCTGAAGTGTGGCTCATATTATTTGTTAAATCATTAATTTATAACGTTTAAGAACTGTTGTAATGTTTAAACAGTGATGCTTGTTCTCAGTGTTACTTACACAGCGCATCTAGTTGCTTTAACCACAGGCAGCAGCTTCTGAAGAACTTCATCTCCAGTGTTTTGTGTGTCACTAATAAAAAAACAAACAAACAAATAAGTTAATTATTAATGCTAACAATAATAATAATTCATATCATAAGTAGAGATGGGAATTTATACGATTTTATCAATATCAATGCCACTGACGATTCTGCTTATCGATCCGATTCTTTAACGATTCTCTTATCGAGTCCTGATAGCACTGTGTGGAAAATACTCAATATGATTTTTCAGCAAAAAAAAAAAAAAAAAAGTGGTTTTATTTGTTTTAAAGCTTACCCCCTGAGTAAGCAAACTGTAATTTATGTAATAAATGGAACCTTAATGTAAAGTGTTACCGATTAGTTATACACCGATTCAGATGTCTGGTGAGTTCAGTGTTGGAAAGATCAGTTGTTTTAACCATTCATTAA
This sequence comes from Phoxinus phoxinus, assembly GCF_949152265.1. NCBI lineage: Eukaryota > Metazoa > Chordata > Actinopteri > Cypriniformes > Leuciscidae > Phoxinus > Phoxinus phoxinus. The sequence continues at coordinate 1,563,364 of NC_136885.1, forward strand.
ATTAATCGGTTCAAATTAGTCATTAGTTCGTGAATTGGACGCGTCACGTGCATTGTGTGATTATCCCAGCAGTCAGGACATCCCACAAGATGTGTGTCAATGTAATACTCCTGTAAAGGATGATATTAATGAACAAGTTCAAGCGATGCGATCACCAGTGTTGCTTTATCTTGAATGACATACAAATGATGTACATTAACATGTGCAGTCTCATTCTTTTACACACAGCGTTAAATTACACGCTGTTCATTAAACACTAATTCCGTTCATGCCATAGATGTACATCCAAGTTCACTCGACTACATACTCATGACGTCACACACACACTCACCATCAGTGAAACAGCACGAAATAAACTCATAACACACAATTAATGCATAAAGGAAAACATAAAACATACACAATAACACTTTACTCTGTACTTTATCTCTGCATAACTCGCACGCGCACCAATCGCGGCACGTTTGCTAACCATGTGCGCAGCACCGATCGCTAACACTAAACAGAGTTTACAGACACAACTCTCATATACATAGAAACAATACAGTTAACAGTCCTTCTTATGAAGATATAAAAACAATGATGGTGTGCATTTTATACATTGGTTACCTAAAGGATGATATTAATGAACAAGTTCAAGCGATGCGATAGTCAGTGTTGCTTTATCTTAAATGAAGTGTATCGCGAGAACTCCTTCTATAAATGCACGCAATGATGCGCCCATGCCCGCACAACCAATCACACACATCCATCTTTAACTATAATAATAAATTAAATTAATTCAAACCAATAGTGCTTATTATGGAACCCAAAATCTTTGCAACACGTATTTAAATGAAAACAATAATGATAACTAGAACGTACATTTCCAGAAGAAAATGTGAATGGTGCTTGCAGTGGCAAAAAACACGACCCGGTTGCTAGGGTGTTCTGGGTGGTTGCTAGGCGGTTGCTAGGGTGTTTTGGGTGGTCGCTAGGTGGTTGCTAGGGTGTTCTGGGTGGTTGCTAGGTGGTTGCTAGGTGGTTGCTAGGCGGTTGCTAGGGTGTTCTGGGTGGTTGTTAGGTGGTTGCTAGGGTGTTCTGGGTGGTTGCTAGGCGGTTGCTAGGGTGTTCTGGGTGGTTGCTAGGTGGTTGCTAGGCGGTTGCTAGGGTGTTCTGGGTGGTTGCTAGGCGGTTGCTAGGTGGTTGCTAGGCGGTTGCTAGGGTGTTCTGGGTGGTTGCTAGGCGGTTGCTAGGGTGTTCTGGGTGGTTGCTAGGCGGTTGCTAGGTGGTTGCTAGGCGGTTGCTAGGGTGTTCTGGATGGATGCTAGGTGGTTGCTAGGCGGTTGCTAGGTGGTTGCTAGGGTGTTCTGGGTGGTTGCTAGGCAGTTGCTATGGTATTCTGGGTAGTTGCTATGGTGTTACTAGGTGGTTGGAAGTTGACACAGATGGTTTCTATGGTGTTTGTAGCATTTTATTGGCATGATTTAGCACTTAGCTAATCAATATTAGCATGTAGCTATTCACTGCTAGCATGTGTAGCATGTAGCAAGTCCTGTTTGCTAGCATGAGTCAAAAGAGCCAACCCCCATCTCTATACGATGTTCTGATGCAGAGATATACGCCATGCAAAACGGTTGCTAGGGTAATCTGTTTGGTTGCTAGGGAGTGTCTTGGCATTTGCCAATCATGAAGCTCCAAAGTCAGTGTGAATGTATAAACCAACCCCCATCTCTATACGATGTTTTGATGCAGAGATATAGGTCTTGCAAAATGGTTGCTAGGGTACTCTCTTTTGTTGCTAGGGAGTGGCTTGACAGCTGCCAATCATGAAACTCCAAAGGCTGCTTGTCAGTATGAATGATATAAACCAACTCCCACGTCTCTGTGACATTCAGAATGGAAGATATCCCTCTTTGGATTTTGGTTGCTAAGGTGCTCGACAATGGTTGCTAGGGAGGGGCTAGGATGTGTTGAGGTGATTGGGGATTGGCTGTTTTCTGCCCCGAGTCAAACGAGCCAACCCTCATGTTTCTATGACACTTCTATCCAGAGATATCCATTTGATGTCTTTCAATGGAAGTCTATGGATTTTGTTGCTAAGGTGCTCTAAATGGTTGCTAGGGCGTGGCTTGATAGCTTCACAGTGATCCTGAGAGACTGATTGGTCGTCTGAGTAAAATGAGCCCGCCCCCTTGTCTCTATGACACTGTGATCCAGAGTTATGTTCAATACAAATGCGGTTTCTATGGTGTAGGACAGCCCATTTCATGGGCTGTCCTACACCATAGTACGTGAATGGGGCAACTTTGGGCCGGTCCTGCCCCCCAGGGGTGCAAATTTTACCCCATTGTGTGGTATGTTGTTACAGAGCCTACCAGCCTCTTCAAATGTGACCCAGAGTTATGTTCAATAGAATATCGCTTACTATGGTGTAGGACAGCCCATTTCATGGGCTGTCCTACACCATAGTACTTCATTGGGGCAACTTTGGGCCCCTCCTGCCCCCCAGGGGTGCAACTTTTACCCCATTGTGTGGTATGTTCTTACAGAGCCTGCCAGTCTCTTTAAATGTGCCAAATTACACGTTTCTGCGACATCCTTGCTCTGAGCTACGAGTCTGTGAATTTTGGTTGCTAAGGTGCTCGACAATGGTTGCTAGGGAGGGGCTAGGAAGTGTTGATGTGATTCATGATTGGCTGTTTGCTGCCTCGAGTCAAACGAGACCACCCTCATGTTTCTATGACTCTTCTATCCAGAGATATCCATTTGATCTCTTTCAATGGAAGTCTATGGAACTTGTTGCTAAGGTGCTCTAAATGGTTGCTAGGGGCGTGGCCTGATAGCTTCACAATGACCCTGAGAGACTGATTGGTCGTCTGAGTAAAATGAGCCCGCCCCCTTGTCTCTATGACACTGTGATCCAGAGTTATGGTCAATACAAAATCGCTTACTCTCTCTCTCTCTCCATTTCATGGGCCGTCCTACACCATGTTAAGTCAATGGGAAACTTTCGGGCGCTCCTGCCCCCCAGGGGTGCAACTTTTTCCCCATTGTGAGGTATATTCTTAAAGAGCCTGCCAGTCTCTCCAAATGTGGTAAATTTCACATTTCTACGAAATCCTCGCTCTGAGCTATGAGGCGTCAAAGTTTGACGTAATGTTAAGTCTATGGGATTTTTCGGCGACTTTTTCGCCCCTGGGGCGAACACCGCACCCCCGATCGCTTGTAAAAGTCATAGCACACCATTCCCGAATAGGCCGCACGATTTGACACCTCATTCATGGGTCTGTGACAAAAACTGCGGGAGGAGTAGCGCGTCAAAAAAACGGCGGAATAAGAAGTAGGAAGAATAATAATAAGTATGACGGATAACAATAATGATGCCTTGCTAAAGCAAGCACCATTAATAATTATAAAAATCGAATATAAATCTGTAAATAATCCCTTAGAAGAAACAAATGAAAATACATAGGAAATCTGAAATTGATAATAATTATGCACTTATCACAGGGAATTATTCAGTATACCACATCAACACAGAAAACCTTTCATCACTGGATCGTTTTTTTCCCCGTTTATTTAAAGGGTTGTTTTATGTGCGGAACGCTTTTCAGAGAAGAGAAGTAACTTATTTTAGCACAATTCACCCCCAGCGGTAATTCAGGAAGACAAAATCTCCGAATGCTCCACATGAAACTTTGGTCTTCCGACCTTTTAACATCGCGTCGATTTATTTTGGTCAATATGTGTGTGTGTGTGTGTGTGTGAGTGAGAGAGAGAGAGAGAGAGAGAGAGAGAGAGAGAGAGAGAGAGAGAGAGAGAGAGAGAGAGAGAGAGAGCAAGACAGCGCTTAGTGTGGAGAGGGTGAAGTCTTGTTTACACTTTCGCCTGGCTCCGAAGTGAGAGAGTGCGCGCGCGACCGGGTCTATGTCTCTGTCTGTCTGTCTGTCTGTCTGTCTGTCTGTCTGTCTGTCTGTCTGTCTGTCTGTCTCTCTCTCTCTCGTTTTTTCAGTTAAACATGTGTCCTGTCACAAGCGCAGCAGTAATAAATCTACATTACTCACCGATCAAAAATTCGCTTTGGCGGGCGCAAAAAAAAAATCAATGCAGGAAAAACCCTGTTATTGCAAACAGGAAACAGCATAATTTGTCTCGTTTAGTAAAATAAAGCCAAGCTTTAGATCGTCTCTTCCTCTCCATGATTACCTCCTCACAGGAAATGATGCGCAGAAAATGTGAATCATTGTCCATCATTTTGCGAGCAACTGTGATGAAGAAAACTGATGATGAGACATTAATATTTTATATATTTCTAATTTATTTTCTTAATAATTTTCTTGTGGCCCCTAGTGAAAAAAATGGTATTTTCATGAATCAAGAAGTGTTTTGTGTTCAACAAGTTGTCTTTGAAATGAGAAGAAAACTAATCTAATCTTTTATCCTCACAGCGCGTCAGTTATGCGGTGATGCGCTATGAAATTATTGCGGGGCAAATTAACTGTATTTACAAGTTTACTTTGGCCGTCCGCGTGACGTAATGTTCATCATCAGGAGGATCTGCGCGCAGTCCAATTTTAGTGATCGCGCAGACGGTGCGCACACTGCGGTCAGATGAGTGTACTTTGAAAGGCTCAAGAAATAACCAGGGGCCTCATTTATAAAACTGTGCGTAGGATCCTTACTAAAAGTGTACGTGCGCCCAAAAGCCAAAAATGGCGTGCGCAAAAAAATATTCAGACTTATAAAACCGTGTGTACGCCAGAACCTGCACAGGATTTACTTTATAAATCCCACTCAGCGGAAGATTGTGCGCACATGAGTCTCCTCCCCGAAATAACCATATATGGAGTTTACAACGCCTAGTTTTACTATGCATATCCTCATCTGCATATCATTTACATATGATTATTCATCCACGTGATAACATGTTTAACGGTACAAGACATTAGGAAAATATGATATACGGATGTGCCGTCACATTACATTAATAAAAATAATTTAGTAGCCTATCCTTGCCTTGTTTTTGAATAAATAAATCAAATAGTGTAAAATACATTTCAGAGAAAGTTTTTCTCAATCTTTTCCACTGGCCAAATAGTCTTTTTAATTTATTTATATTTTTAGTGGAAACAGATAGACCTTGTTGTGCATTATATTTGCACAATCTGCTATTATCATGATAAGCAATCTCTGTAGTTAAAACATTGAAACACAGCATGCCAAAGGAAAAGTGTTCAAAAGCATTGCATCCACAACAAATATTTATAGCTATTTATTGAATATATATATATATATATATTTTTTTTTTTACTTTTCAGTAAATGTCATGTAGTTTAAGTGTTTAACTCCGTTAATGAGAATGCCATATTTAATCTAAATGTTTATATCAGAAATAAAACATAGTTTAAATCATTGTTTTATATAAACTGTAGCCTATTTATGATTAGGACTCATAATGAAGATTTACATTTTTACTTCATCTGCTGTTAGATATGTATCAGTTTCACTAAACGCGCTCGTTTGCGTGCAGGTGCGCACATTTTCCCGTCAAGTTGTTTTTATAAATCACAACTTATGCGTCGGAAGTGGCGTACGCCTCTTTCGTAGCCTGTTTTGTGTGTACGCAGCGGTTATAAATGAGGCCCCAGGTGCATCTGAGTTTTTATCGCAAAAGACATGATGCCATTCTCTGTCGTCGACAATGTTGGATTTTGCGAATTGGTGAAGGTACTAGAGCCCAGGTACCATATTCCGTCACGCCCGCACTTCAGTCAGGAGGTAATTTCAGCCCTGTACAACGAAGTTAAAGCAAATGTGACGGATGGTTTGAAAAAAGCTGAGAGTGTGGCGATAACAACTGACGGGTGGACTTCGAGGGCTGTTCAGAGTTACATCACAGTCACAGCGCATGTTATTACCACAGAGTGGGAAATTAAAAGTTTTGTGCCTCAGACTCGCCCGCCGATGTTTTAAAAGCGACCATACAAGAGTGGGAGCTTGAAAGATCTGCTCATAGCATTGCTGTCGTTACAGACAACGCACGCAACATGATTGTGGCAGTGAGAGAAGCAGGGTTGTCACCTCATATTAAGTGTTTTGCGCACACATTGAATCTTGCTTCACAAGCAGGACTCCATGTTCCCCGCGTCAGTCTCTTGCTTGGTCGCGTGAGGAAAGTCGTGGCTTTCTTTCACCGCAGTACCACAGCAACAGCTGTGCTCGCGGCAAAGCAAAAGATGCTTGAGATCGCATCACACAAGCTTATCATGGATGTTGTTACACGATGGAACAGCTCAATGGATATGCTGGAATGCTATCTTGAGCAACAAGCTGCTATAACGGCAGCCCTCTTGAGCACAGAGGTGCGCAAAAATGTACGTCAACTCGATACTATGGATAGCGCTGACATCAGTGGCGCCCGAAGAAATCGTAAACCTTCTTAAACTGCTAAAAAAAGCCACCACTGTCCTGTCCGATGAAAAGAGCCCCACGCTGTCACTCATTGTGCCCTTGAAAGCCATGATCGAACAGAGCATGACACTGGACGAGAAAGACTCCACAACTATTGCTAACATGAAGACAGCCATCCTGCAAAACCTCTCAAGCAGATTCACAGAGGAACAGGATTATCTGCTAGAGGGTACTGCCTTGGACCCCAGATTTCGGTCATTGCCCCACTTACTCCCTGAACAACGTGAAGAGGTTTTCCACCGGTTGAAGAACAAATCAAACCAGTTACAGCAGGTATGTCTGCATTACAGATTGTCTGAGAATCTGTGTATTTGCATTTGTGTGTGTTTGTCACTCCAATTGCATGTTTGTGTAGCCTACTTTGTGCACACCTTTTATGTGTGTAACTGAAACTATACTTAGTATACCTTAATTATTTATTTTATTATATTTTAAGGCTGTCACTGTGAAGCAAACGAAGGAGGGAGGTGCCAGTGATGGAGATCCCACTGATGCAGCAGATCAGAGAGATACAGCACACAGAGTTGAGCCAGAACAGCCACCTAGCAAAAAGACAGCACTGGAAGAGCTCTTTGGGGCAACTTTTTCTGAACCACCAGTCACCCAGTCCAAAAGTAGGATAGAAGTAGAGATTGACGTGTACAAAAAGGACACTTCTATTCCCCTCACTAACTGTCCACTGAAATGGTAGAAAGAAAATGCTCAAATGTACCCACTTCTTTCACCTCTTGCAAAAGCTTACCTCACAGTTCCAGCAACTTCTGTTCCTAGTGAACGTGTTTTTTCTACAGAAGGGGGTATTGTAAATGCACAAAGATCCCAGCTACTGCCAGAAAATGTAGATATGCTGGTTTTCTTGCAAAAAAAACCTGTAAGTAACCTAAACAAACCCCAAAGCTGTTTGTGTTGAAATTACTTGAACAGGACACTACTTGATGGTGTTTTTTACTTTTTTTTTTTTTTTTTTTTTACTGCTTAAAGAAGTTCTCTCTTGGGCTATCCTAATTCTAATTTCATGATACAATTCAGTTGGATTGGTCAGTGACAGGACGGTTAAACTAAATCTTGATTTATATTGAAATATTGTACATTCTTTAAGTTGTATTTATAACAGGGCAGTTATTGAACACTGTTAATGTTAAATAAATCTGTTATTTAATTTTCAGTTAATTTTTTTTATTTTGTTCAAAATATCGTAATACATATCTTATCGTGAACCCAGTATCGTGATACGTATGGAATCGGGAGCTGAGTGTATCGTTACACCCCTAGTGACAACACAATGTTTACATGGTACAATGACTGTGTGCTACTGTTTTTATTATTTCTTGACACAAATTTCACAATTTCAATTAAATTCTTGTGATTTGATTCTGATCTTGATTCAATATCGATTCCTTTGGATAAATATTAGGTACAGTAGATACGTCAATGTGTTATGTTTATGTGTTATGTCACTCTTCTGCACAGGGTAACAACTGTGTATTAGACTGCTCCTATTCTTGCAAAAATAAATACTTATCTTTTTATAATTTGACTCGGAGTGTCTCTTACGCAGTGATGTTTGTTTGATGAATTTTTGATGAAGCCACAACAGTGTAGCTCTATGGCAAACGCTGAGCGCGTCCGGAACTACGGAAGCCCAGAGAGAGCGTCGGCGGATGTTAAAGAGAAAACCGATTTTCATTCAAACACATCGACGTACACTACACATTCGAGTTAATCGATAAAATCGATTTATCGCCCAGCCCTAACAAGACTGATCACACCGGTTTGATCGTACGCGCAAAATTCAGTGATTCCTCTGCGTACCACTAGAGGGAGCCAGCGTACCACACTCTGAGAACCACTGCACTAGGGAATACCAGAGAATGTCTAATAAGGGGAGAAGGTTCACTCTCGCTACACTTCCGGCTTCTGACTGGTTGCAGTTCCACTCTGATTCCATATGAGGGCGCTCACAGGACGAGTGCAGAATGAATGGAGGTCTATGGAGCTATACACCTCAAAATCCACTTTTCTCAAGATATAATTTTTTGTCTAGTAATTTGAATGTTGTTTTCGAAAGGAGATGCAAAGAAATTGCACATTGCTGGGTGTTAGATTTTTTAGAGTAACTTATTTGCTTTAAAAAGTCTTTCAAAATGTCAATGACGTCATACACATCGTACGACCAGAGATACTGCTTTACGGCAATCCTTCAGTCACTGTGGTGCTTTCGCGCTCTGCACTTTCTTTTCTCTCGAGGCATCGCCAGCTCAGCCGACACAGGTAAACACACAACACAGCGGACACAGGTAAACACACGGGCTAGAAGAGTTTCTGCTAGAATACATTCTGTTCCCGCTTCGGATGCGACGATGCCATCAAGCGGTATCTCTGGTCGTAACCAGTCCTTCACTGACCAATCAGCGTTCATTAGCAGAATGCTAGCGTGTTATGGGCAACAACAACTCAACCTGTAAGAAATCGAAAGGACATAAGTACTCGTTCATTCAATTTTCGACCTATAACCCATGTTGAACTTGCCAAACCTACAATCAAATCTGAGATTTCTCAACGGCAATCGGCTGAAAGGGACAAATTTAGCCGTCTAGCCCCATAGACTCCCATTCATTTTGCACTCGGGCGATCGCCCCCAGTGGAACTCTGGTGGAACTACAACCAAAATTCGGTACAATAGGACTTAATAGGGAGTGAACAGGCTCTCCGTAGACGGGCTCTGGGAATACCAATATGGCGTCGCGGTGGCTTCACTGTTTATGACGTCATGAGCTATCCAGTCATTATATAGATTAGTGGTGCCGACTCAATTTCCATCAGTTCTTTTACATGAATTAGAATGTGTGCAAAGGATTGTGGGAGATTGAAGAACACAAAGGATACACTTGATGCATCTTCAAAATGAGCTGAATTAAAGACACAAAATGAAGTCAGTCTTCAAAAGATCCTTCAAACGGAGACGGCCTTCAGAGGCGCTTGATGATGTGCAGTCGAGATGTGCAGCCTTACTAGGACACAGCCACGGTTTGAGGAACACCCGCAAATTATGTACAATATCCCAGAAATCAATCTGTGCCCGTGATTTAAACACCTCTGATCTCTGAGTTTCTCTTTGTTCATAATGTTTTAGACTGTAATGATTGCACTCAGTGTTACTCACCGATCATCTCTGCCTCCAATTAAGCTGCTCAGGTTAAACATCTGCAGTGTCTTCTGTGAGGACAACAACACAAACACTAAAGCTGACCACTGAGACGAGGAGAGTTTCACATCACGTAATCCTCCAAAGCGGCTCGTATGAGGTTTAGCTTCGTCCTCTAGAGAAAGATCACCCAGTTCATTCAGACAGTGGAACAGATTGATGTATTTATCTGGAGAGGGATTCTCACTGATCTTCTCTTTAATATAGTCGACTGTTTTCTCATTGTGGTGAGAGCGGTTTGCTGTCTGTGTCTTCAGTTCTTGTAAGAGACTCTGATTGGACTCCACTGACAGACCCAGAAGGAAACGGAGGAAAAGGTCCAGATGCCCATTTCTACTGTGTAAAGCCTCATCCACAGCTCTCTGGTGGAGATCAGATAGAGAAACTGTGTCTCCATTAGTTGGTCTGGTAATCTGGTCAAACACACTGATGTTATAGTTGATAAAGGAGAGATGCACATATAGAGCTGCTAGATGCTCCTGAATGCTCAGATGAACAAAGCAGAAGACTTTCCCCTGATACAAGCCCAACTCCTCTCTGAAGATCTGAGTGCACAATCCTGAGTAAACTGATGCTTCTGCCTCATCAATGCCACACTCGCTCAGGTCTTCCTCATAGAAGATCAGGTGGCCTTTCTCAAGCTGCCGATACGCCAGTTTCCCCAGTTTGACAATCATGTCTTCATCTTTCACTCTCTTCTCATAGTCCTTCTCATGTTTGATGTTGGTCTGAATGAGCAGGAAGTGTGTGTACATCTGAGTGAGAGTCTTGGGAATCTCTCCTGTCTCTGCTTCACTGCACATCTCCTCTAGAACAGTGGCTGAGATCCAGCAGAACACGGGGATGTGGCACATAATAAAGAGGCTCCTCGAGGACTTCAGGTGTGAGATGATCCTGTCGGCCAGACGCCGATCCCTGATTCTCTTCCTGAAGTATTCCTGCTTCTGTGTGTCACTGAAGCCTCGTACCTCTGTCACTCGATGGACACACTCCGCGGGGACGAGATCTGCTGCTGCTGGTCTGGAGGTGATCCAGATGAGAGACGAGGGAAGCAGATTCCCCACAATGAGGTTCACCAGCAGCTCGTCCACTGAGGCGGATTCAGTCACATCACACAACCTCACATCGCTCTGGAAATCCAGAGGCAGACGACACTCATCCAGACCATCAAAGATGAACAGCACTTTATACTCATCACTGGATATGTCCAGTTCTTTGGTTTCAGGGAAAAAGTGATGAAGAAGATCTGAAAGACTGAGTGTTTTGTCCTTCATGAAGTTGAGCTCTCTGAAAGCCAGTGGAAATATGAGCTGGACGTCCGGATTCTCTGTCCCTTCAGCCCAGTCCAGGATGAGCTTCTGCACAGAGACGGTTTTTCCAATGCCAGCGACTCCCTTTGTCAGCACAGTTCTGATGGGTTTGTCTTGTCCAGGTAAAGGTGTAAAGATGTCACTGCATTTGATCGGTGTGTCCTCTGCTTCTGCTCTCCTGGACTGTGTCTCAATCTGTCTCACCTCATGCTCATTATTGATCTCTCCACTTCCACTCTCTGTGATGTAGAGCTCTGTGTAGATCTCGTTCAGGAGTGTTGGGTTTCCCTGCTTTGATATTCCCTCACACACACACTCAAACTTCTGTCTCAGATTTGATCTCAATGTGTTGAGGACTTCAGCAGGTTTAGAGTCGTGGCTGTAGGATTAAAATACAACATTATTACACAGGTCAAAGAATTAAATAACCATAATTCAGTCAGGACCAGTTCGCCAAGTATATAAATGTTATACAATTACAGCACACAGTTAGTGTTGGCGGTATGGTTCTGTTCTGGGCAAAACTCCCACACCTGTATACATACAGTGGGTACGGAAAGTATTCAGACCCCCTTAAATTTTTCACTCTTTGTTATATTGCAGCCATTTGCAAAAATCATTTAAGTTCTTTTTTTCCCTCATTATTGTACACACAGCACCCCATATTGACAGAAAAACACAAAATTGTTGACATTTTTGCACATTTATTAAAAAAGAAAACCTGAAATATCACATGGTCCTAAGTATTCAGACCCTTTGCTGTGACACTCATATATTTAACTCAGGTGCTGTCCATTTCTTCTGATCATCCTTGAGATGGTTCTACACCTTCATTTGAGTCCAGCTGTGTTTGATTATACTGATTGGACTTGATTAGGAAAGCCACACACCTGTCTATATAAAACCTTAATTCTTAATTCATTAAGAATTTAATGATTTTTTTTGCAGTTTTAGAGTCCACCAGGTTTTGAAAATATATATTTGATATAAAATATGAATATACATTTTTTTAATGCTGTACATTTTCATTAACTTTTCTGTTTAACTGTCTTAATTCATTTCACTTCTACAAAAATCTACCAAGTGTCTTCTTAAAAACAAGACCAATCTTACATCTATATTCCAAAGCATTCTTGAATTACAACCATTTAAGTTCGGAATGTGCATTTTCATGTCTATAAAAAAAAAGGGGGGCTTTGTATTATATGTTTAATATCAAAAGTAACCGAAAAGGAAGCTGGTCTGTGTCTGTCAGTGTGTTGTCAGTGTCTCATAGCCCCGGGGCCCAGTGAGCTCTTAATGTGGCCCTGCATACAGTAGGTTAAATTTTGATCTAAAAAACCCTGAAATTATACAATTAAAATAGGTTAATATCTTCATATCTTGTCTGTCTTTTTCACATGGTGAAAACAAAATGTATCGAAATTTAACAACAACAAAAACTACAGGAAACAGGTTAAATTTAGATTTTTTGAAAGTGCAAAAATGTTGAGACCTGAACTTCAT